>NC_136674.1:0-501215 GCF_903797595.1 Erithacus rubecula | reverse complement strand
CAAAGAACAACGTGCTGGTGCAGCCGGTGAGTGTGTGCAGCTGGGGCTGGGGGCACCCACACCTGCCAGGGGCTCCCTGCGCTCTGTTCTCAGCTCACAGCTGCCTGCTGCTTGCCTCTCCTGTGTGGGGCCGGGTCTGACCCTGCACAAACACACTGCCTGACTGCTGTCAGTGAGCAGTGGGCCTCTAGGCAGGAACAAACATCCTGGGCTCTATTTCATAAACCAGCTGACTGTCTTGTGGTTTTTCCCCTCTTTCCAGTAGTATACCGGTACTTTTGCTGTTAGGGTTTCCCTCAGCACTCCACAGACACTGCAGCTTTGGAACTTGCATGGCATAGAAACACTGGAATATATATTTTATGTGGATATTTTCTGCACTTGAGTCATCTGGGTTATTTGTTGCTTCTGTGAACAGAAAGATGACTTGGAGGCAATTCCTGGGTATCTCTCACTTCATCAATCAGCAGATAGCTTGACATTAAAATGGACTCCAAACCAGCTGATGAATGGAACCCTTGGAGATTCAGAACTGGAGAAAAGGTACTCATTGCATTCAGGAAAGTTGGGAAGCACTGTGTCACCTGCTGGGGGAGCACCAAGAAAGAGAAAGGGGAGGGGAAGAGGGAAGCAGAGGTTGTACAAACCTGGTACCAGAATATCCAGTGTGGAGAAATTAGTTTCCTTTGCCATTTACTTGACTAATAATTTACTTTAATTCACCAAATTGAATAAGTGGTTATTAACTTAGCAGGGTCTTCGTATCAGGTGCTTGGAACTGCAAGATAGAAACAAACAATGTTTCCTGCACTTTCCTTCCCTTTCAGTGTTTACTGGGACTATGCATTGATTGTGCCACTGAGCCAGATCGTCTGCATCCACTGCCATCAGCAACGTAAGCATAACCCTTAGGCATGTGTTCCTTAAACATACACAGACAGGAGAGCCACTGGAGTGATTGCTTTTCCTCCCTCAGTGTTGGGAACACTCTGACTAGTTCTGGCCATGTGGGAATGAGTGTTAAAATCTCCAGTCCAGGTGTATGAGGCTTTCATAGTTTGTTGCATCTTGAGTTCCTTTAGGACTAAAGGGCTGATGTCAGCCTTACAAAGGATGTGCCATCCAAAGGTTTATTTATCTACTTAGAGATGATCCCAAATAAAATTTACTTAGAAGGTAAGAGCAGAAAACTGAGGCTGTGATGTAACAGTGTGGACTCCCCTTGTCCTCCTTGCAGCAGAAAGCAGATGGACCCTAGTGCTGGTGAGTCAGGATGGCACCCAGAGGCCTCCACTGCACTTCCCCCAAGGAGGGCACCTCCTGGCCTTCCTGTCCTGCCTGGAAAACGGGCTCCTGCCCCGTGGCCAGCTGGAGCCCCCGCTGTGGTCCCAGCAAGGCAAGGTACTGCTGCTTCTGGTGAGCTCTTGGGTGAGGCTGCTGTTGCTATCTCTGCTCCACGGGCTCTGGGCACTGACTTCCAGCTGCTTTATGGTGAAGCAGGATGCAAAATAACTCCATCTAGTCCAGTTTGCTTCTTATACACGTGGTCTATGAAAATTGTTCATACTTTCATTACCCTGTTGAGCAGTGAGCTGGAATCTGCTGTTGCATCAAGATGCAAACCCACACAATAGAAGTGAGACTCAGATGCACTGGGGAGAGCTGCTGCCAGCTGCTGCTGGGTGCCCAGCTCCCACAGATTACAAGAAAAGGCTGGTTTAGAGCACACAGAAAAGTAGCATTAACTACTCCTAAACCACCAGCTGTGTATGACTCCAGTGTTTTCTCCCTCAACTCCTCCCAACATTGAAAGTTTGGAGATTTAAGATGCCAGAGGTCTGCAGTACTTAGTTTGTTGTACTCTGTTAGTCACTCATAGCTGAATGTATGGAATTATTTTTTTCTCTAGGGTAAGGTGTTTCCAAAGCTTCGAAAACGGAACAGCAACAAATCAGTGGACCTGGAGGAGATGCCAGCTGAGGACACATCCACAGACTATGTCTTCAGAATTATTTATCCTGGACACAAGCACGAGAACAGTAAGTGCCACAGTTCTGCTTTGTTTGAAAAAAAACAAACAAAAAGCCAAATCAGGCATCTGAGAAAATCTTGGAGTAATATCCTGAGCAGTACCTGCAGGTGACAAGCCATGTTTTTGAAAGGGAGTAAAAAATCACAAACCTCTAATAAATTTCACTGAGAGGCAATTGTGATCAACAGGTACATCTTAGGTTTCCTTAATGCAGTGAAACTTGTTATCTTAGTGGAAATGGAGTTGAGGTAGGGAATCTTATATTTACTCTGTGTTTTACAGAGGAAGTTTTCAAAATACTCCCCTGGGCTTGCAAACTGAGACTGAAAGAAAAAAGATTGCTTGACTAGCCAAGAGCAGTTTTGCTCCTGAAGTGAGGGTATTTTTACTGGCCACAATGCTTACTCATAATGTTGTTATTAGGGGAAAAAACCCAACCATAAACTCTTAAAAGTACCCCAAGAATTCTCTGGGCTAAGTTTTCCTGGCTTGGAAGCACAAACTTAACAATGGATAAATAAAGGCCCTTCCAAGGAAACTGAATGAATTCCCAAGCACCAAACCACCTCATGTCATCAGTGAATACAAATTCCTTACATGCAAGAAGGCATTTGAGCTAGTTCTCAAGCAGCATGTTCAGTTTTATTCCCCTTGGCAAAGAAGCAAGAATTTCCTGGGAAGATCAGATGCTGAAGTTTACAGGGAATTTGGAATTACTGCTCATAGTGGGACTTAGTGCAGCTGGGAAAGCAGGAGTCTCCTCTGCAGCCTCCTGAGCCTGGCCTGGGTCACAGTACCTGCTGGGCTCTGCCAGGGCTCCTGGGCTGGCACAGGTAAGTCCATGCACACTCCAGAAGCACCTGGTGCCTTGGCCTGGTGCAGGGGCTGTGCCAGGCAGGAACTCTGCCTGTCTGCAGAGCCACACCCAGGTTTGCTGTCCAGATGCACCTGGCACAGGTTTCAGAGGAGGGGCCACAGCATTGCCAAGGGCACAGTGAAGGACAGAAGCTAGCTGGAGCCTAGCATTCCAATGGAGCTTTGCTCAAAAGCATACTCAGCTGCTGCAGGCTGGCACTGGGGGCTCTCTCCCTTGCCATGGTGTGCCATGTGTGCTTTCACAGCCTGTGCACAGGCCAAGGCTGGCCTGGGTTTGGTGGACATGCTTTGTTTCTGTAGAAACTCTGTTTTCACACCCATTTACCAGAGCTTGTCCCTCGAGCAGAGAGCAGGATCAGGTCCTTTGTCTTTGCTGACCATGTCCTTTTGAGCTTTCCCACAGCATTGAGTTCTTTCTTCTTATGCTCCTCTTTCACTATTTTCTTTGAGCAGTAACTATTAACTACCACCACTTAGCTGCCAGCCGCTCTACCTCTGTTGACGATGATGAGGAGGAGGAAGATAAGCTCCACGCAATGCTATCAATGATCTGCTCTCGGAACCTCACAGCTCCTAATAGGATGAAAGGTTTTTATCCTCCTCCCCCTGTGTCCCAGAGCTCTCTTGCAGCTCCTTCCACTGCTGCATACAACAGTGTTGGCATTATTGCAGGGAAAGACATTTCACCGACCCCATGAGATCTGGAGATGGAGGTGACTGTGCAGAGGCTGGGAATACTCACAGCCTGTGGGGAGTGGGAGCAGCATCTTCCCTCTCCCTCCATGTGTGTGCTGCTGAGCCCCTCCTCTCCTGTGGGGCCTCCTGCCCCACCTTCATAAGGGCTGGATACTAGAGCAGGTTCTCAGGAGAGTGTAAGATCTTTGTGATCTCACAGACGAGGTAGCAGAGTGTGCAGAAAAGGCTGTGTGGAGATGCAGTGCCTGCCTGGGGTTGGTGCTTTCATTCCACTTGCATCCATAAGCTGGGGGAGCTTCAGAGGATCAGCTGTGAGCTGCACCACCCTCCACTCATTTGTCATCTATTTCTTCATATTATTTAAGTTGGTGTTCTCAAGACGTGTGTGCATTTGGCATCCAGTAGTTTAGCTCTGAATTCTGAGGAGTCCCTGCTTTCTCCTGTACCCTGGACTGATGGGACTGACTGCAAGAGACAATAATAGCCCTGCATCTCTGTACAGTGCCAAAGTTCAGGGTTAGACAGGGTATGAAAGGTGTTCAGGGAGAGCCTCAGTTCTTCTATGCTGCCCACACACTTATCCCAAGGGAGCAGCCCCTGGAAATTGATAAAGCCCAGCCCAAGTTAATAAAGAGTTCTTGGAAGGCATGGACAGAAAGAAGTTCCAAAAATAGTGTTCCCTTTGAAAAAAGACAGTTTAGAAAGTTTCAGTGTGTCCTAACTGATTGTGCCTGGATATGGGCAAGAATGGGAAGGAGAACATTTAACTGCCACATCCACATTAAGCATAAGGGACACAATTTAGTCTGTAGTCAGTTGATAGAACATGGAAGTTATGCCACTGGAATGGCTGTCAGGTGTCTGCTTTTGGTTATTTAATCTTGAAGGGGATGGTAGAGGTAGGGGTGTGTCTGGGAATAGCCTGGCTGGGCTGCTGTCTGCCCAGCAGCCCCATCCCATAATGACAACACTGTTGTAGCAGGTTTGCCAGCCATCTGCTTTGACATTGCAACATGCTCGACTTCTGCATGTAGCTGAAGTTACAGATACCACCACTACAATTAAATAAAAGATGCTGTTCACTCTAATTCTTCACTAATTCAGGTACCTTTCATCTGAATCTTTAGGTTCTGTGGGGTTCTTTCCTTGTTTCTCTAAAAAACAGAATAAAATTTTAAAAATGAAAAACTCAATTTTCCTGTCTACAGAGGGAGGCAAAAACTAATGATCTAAAAATGTTTATCCAATGGTTTTTATTTGAACCCAATAAGAAGCTGCAATAAAGACTGGGTCATTCAGCTCCTTCCTGAAGAATTAAGGTGAAGAGCATTTTTGCATCACACTTTGTTTTGTGAAGTGAAACACACATGACTGCTTCCGCATGAGCCTGTGCTTTTTCTGTTAACAAATGGGTTCACTCCATTCCTCCCTCACCTCTGCCCACTTTCTAATAGGCACTCCTAAAATGCTTTGTGCTACCTTGATTTCAAATGCATGAGATGGTTTGGAATCTCCCTACCCCACCACTCAACAAATATCTGTTTTAAAAGCACGGCCCAGAGGACTGGATTTTGCTTGTAACTGTTAATTTAGTGGCATACTTTATGACATACATTATTAAATTTGCCTTAATTTTAATCATGGGTGAGCTGAAAGGCCAGTTGTTTATTTTAAACCAAAAACCCCACGAGTTCAAATGCCAGCTGGGAAGGCTGAAGAGCTGAAGCCAATCTTTCTGAAGGGGGCTGCTGATTTTTTGATTTGCCTTTCTGAAGCTGGTTAAAAAGGCAGATAGGTTTGGTGGAGAGGAATAATTCAGGAAGCTGCATTGTACAGTTGGATCACATACTCCTGTAGAGAGTATCCTTTTATAAATACAGTGTGGACGTTAGCAGTACTGGAAGTGTCCTGTGCAGTATTGCAGGATCTGGGGGGGAAAGAAGCATCTTCTGAAAGTAACTGACTCAGTTTGCCTTAATTTCTTTCATGCTCCAGCTTTCACTGTGGCTGGACCAGCAGCTCCATGGCTGATTCCAGGAGCTGCAAAATGTAATTCTGAGGCCTGAATTAAATAGAAGGTTGGGCTAGATGATCTCTTCTGGCCATAAATAACATTTCCATAGTATTGCACAAGAACCAGTTGAGTTGTTACTGCAGCACCCTTTTCTCTATTCTCTTGAAACAGAAACTGGGATGTGCATGGGCAAGAGAGGGGCAAATGGTGAAGGGGTTTGGCTTCCTGGGAAGGGACCCTGCACAGCATGCTGCAGGCCCAGAGCAGTGGTTCTGAGGGTGCTGCTCTCCTGTTTCTGCAGCCAAGGTTCAGAGCCTGTGGAGAGGTGAAGCATGAACCATCAGGATGCACGGGAGGAGAGGGGGACAGAAGGGAAAAGGCTGATGTCCTTCTGTCTTGTTTGGTTTTTCCACAGACACCAGTGAGATGATAGAGATGCAAGGCTTTGGGACAAACCTGCTGTCGTGGCAGCTGGAGCACTGCAGCCAGGGCTCCTCCTGCCTCTCCTGCTCCATGGGCAGCTCTCCCTACGACATTCCCAGCTGCTGCAGCTGCATCCACGACCGGTGAGCAGGCTGTGCACAGAGCCTACCTGGGGACTGTCTGCATGCCACAGGCCAAAGCAGGAAGGTTTGACTGGTTCCAGCACTCAAGAGAAAGAGTACAGATTTACAAGTAACAATTTTCAAGCAATTTCTAACATAAAAAGATAAAGTTAGGCAGCAAGAAATTCAGTTTATTGAGCTATTGTCTAGTCACATTTTGATAGAAAAATTGCATCTAGTTCTTTTGTCTAGTGTAAAATATTTCAGCTCTAGGAGTGGTATCTTTACAAGTTATTAACACTGAATGAAGAGCAACAGTTCAATTTCACACAGACCTCTACAGTGCACCTGCAGCAATTGTGGCTGTGTGTGCCAGGGGGAAATCTGTCTGGGGCCAAAATGTTGATGGGGGAAGTGCTTTAGTAAGTGGAGTTTGTTATTATTGTGTCCTTTAACTAAATAAATCTTGGTGCAGAGAAAAAAATTGCTGTGTGTAGGACACAGGGATCAGCGTGAAATTCCTGATGCTCTCTGTCCTCACCACCTGCTCTTGTCCTGTTGATGCCTCTCCACAGAACTCCACTAAAGATGTTGTGTGAAAGCATGAAGAGGCAGATCATTTCCAGAGCCTTTTATGGATGTAAGTGAAGCTTCTTATATCTGGCCCACATGGTATCCATATGCTTATCTAAACAACATGGGATGTTTGGCTTAGAAAGCAGACTGACCCTAAACTCAGGGCAGTAGGGTGGATGTAACTGCAGTGTCAGTGTGTCAGTATTTGTGAGTTCTTCAGCTGGCAGTGGGAGGAGTGATGACAGTGAAGACAGAATGTGGTTGTACATGGCAGGGTAGTGCACAGTGTGGGTGTTGCTGGTCTGTGTCTGCTCTGTTCAACCTTTGGCTCTGCTGTAATTGCTCATTCTCACACAGTGCAGAGGGAGCTCAGTGCAGCCAGGGCTGTCCCTGGGGCTCCCAGGTGCCCTGAGCAGGGCCGTGCTGAGCTGTCCCTGTCCCTGCAGGGCTGTGCTGAGCTATCCCCTGTCCCTCAGCAGGACCATACTGAGCTGTCCCTGTCCCTGCAGGGCTGTGCTGAGCTGTCCCTGTCCCTCAGCAGGACCATACTGAGCTGTCCCTGTCCCTGCAGGGCTGTGCTGAGCTGTCCCTGTCCCTGCAGGGCTGTGCTGAGCTATCCCCTGTCCCTCAGCAGGACCATACTGAGCTGTCCCTGTCCCACAGGGCTGTGCTGAGCTGTCCCTGTCCCCTGTCCCTGTCCCCAAGCAGGACCATGCTGACTGTCCCTGTCCCTGCAGGGCTGTGCTGAGCTGTCCCTGTCTCTGTCCCTGTCCTCCAGCAGACCATGCTGACTGTCCCTGTCCCGCAGGGCTGTGCTGAGCTGTCCCTGTCCCCCAGCAGACCATGCTGACTGTCCCTGTCCCTGCAGGGCTGTGCTGAGCTATCCCCTGTCCCTCAGCAGGACCATACTGAGCTGTCCCTGTCCCACAGGGCTGTGCTGAGCTGTCCCTGTCCCCTGTCCCTGTCCCCCAGCAGACCATGCTGACTGTCCCTGTCCCGCAGGGCTGTGCTGAGCTGTCCCTGTCCCCCAGCAGACCATGCTGACTGTCCCTGTCCCTGCAGGGCTGTGCTGAGCTGTCCCTGTCCCCCAGCAGACCATGCTGACTGTCCCTGTCCCTGCAGGGCTGTGCTGAGCTGTCCCTGTCCCTGTCCCCCAGCAGACCATGCTGACTGTCCCTGTCCCGCAGGGCTGTGCTGAGCTGTCCCTGTCCCTGTCCCTGTCCCTGTCCCCCAGCAGACCATGCTGACTGTCCCTGTCCCGCAGGGCTGTGCTGAGCTGTCCCTGTCCCTGTCCCTGTCCCTGTCCCCCAGCAGACCATGCTGACTGTCCCTGTCCCGCAGGGCTGTGCTGAGCTGTCCCTGTCCCTGTCCCCCAGCAGACCATGCTGACTGTCCCTGTCCCGCAGGGCTGTGCTGAGCTATCCCCTGTCCCTGTCCCCCAGCAGACCATGCTGACTGTCCCTGTCCCGCAGGGCTGTGCTGAGCTGTCCCTGTCCCCCAGCAGACCATACTGAGCTGTCCCTGTCCCGCAGGGCTGGCTCACTGCCGCCACCTGAGCACGGTGCGCACGCACCTGTCGGCGCTGGTGAACCGCAGCATCGTGCCCCCCGACCGCCCCGCCAGCGCCGCCGCCGGCCTCACCAAGGAGCTCTGGAGCAAGTACCAGAAGGACAAGAAGGTCAGTGCCACGTCCCCTCTCGTGTCCCCTCTGCTCTGCTGGGCAGGGAGTCACCTGTTGGACCACAGGGTCACTTCCCAGCTACTGAGAGACTCAGTTCTTGGAGTCTCTTCTTTCCTTTGCTCCTCTGATGATGGCAAAGGTATAAACTAGTGTCAAAGCAACTGATCCATTCAAATTAGGCTATTTCCATGGAAGGCATGACAGCCTATGTTATAGAGACTGGATACCAGCTAAGGCCCTAAAGGCTTGCATCAAGCTGCAGAAATTATTTAATGTCCTGCATGTATTCACTGTCTCTGTACTTAGTGTGAAGTGTCTCTGACTGTACCTGAATTAAACATGGATGTATTGCCTTCAACACCTCTTTCTCCTGGCCACTGTAGAACTACAAGGAACTGGAATTATTAAGAAGAGTTTACTATGGTGGGGTCCAGCATGAGATTCGGAAGGAAGTGTGGCCATTCTTGTTGGGTCACTACAAATTTGGCATGGCCAAGAAGGAGATGGACCAGGTAAGCCACAGCTTCCATGGAATCTGAGTTGCATTTGAAGAGTAGGTTTTATTTTCTGAATAGCAACTGTTTGTCTTTATTTCTGGGTAATATTCCCAAGGGAAAAACACTACTGAAAGCATGAGTAACTCATGCTAGCAGAGGGGTTTTGATACCATTTGATACCATTTAATGTCAGAATGTCACTGAATTAGAGTTCTTTCTTTTTTGAAGTCAGGGAACCTGCATTCAGCTCTGCCTGTGGCATGCACGTGCCCTAAGCACACCCTTATCCAAAATTTTGTCACTTACAAAATAGACAAACATTGACATTTGGATGGGAATTTCACTCACTCTTCTTTTATATGGTGTGTTAGCTGATTAATACTTCAGACTGCTCCTTGAAATAACTCCCTTTTCTCCATGGTACTGCATCTGCATGCATGGACTTCTGCTGGAGCTGGGAACAGCCCAGATGGACTCTCTGGAGTTTCTGTGTGGTGGTAAAACATTGCTTTTCTGTGACATCACCCAAAGATTGCCTGAACTGGATGGAGCAGTAATGAGGTTTGGCCTGGAATATAAATAACACATTAATTTGCTTCTCAGTTAGTGTTATTACCAGGGAGGTAGCACTCATGCAGTAGCTGATTCTGTTCTGGATTCAATTGATAAGGAGTGGTTTATATATCAAAATGTTTGGCATTTGCTAACTCCCAATTACTTTACATGCCAAGGAGTAATTTATGTCCCTGTGATCACTTGCAGAGCAGAAGGGCAGTCTGACCTCCAGGCTTGCCATGGACAAATCAGTGTCTTGCAAATGGGGCACATGATAATCAGCTCCCTTTTTACTAAACATTGCTGTGGAAATTTGAGTTGTTTTCCTCCCAATAATCTTTAAAAGCCAGTTCTGAACACAGATGGAGAAACAGAGCCCTTCAGTGTTCAAACTGGGTCACAGTCCAGATTCTCCCCCCTGAATCCAGTCATCTTAGTAGATGTTTATTACAGATTTTCTGGCTGTAGCATGTACATCAGGGGTGTTCTACTGAGCACTGCTCCATTCTTTTTTAAATCTCAGATTTTCAAGAAAGGATATTGGAGGTTTCTTGCATAGATCGCATTTTGCTCTCTCTGATTTCCCAGGAATATAAACTATCAGATTTATGATCCATGTGTAGAAATTAAAGGTAGGTCTGGAAATGAATAAAAGGACCCAGATGCTTAATTTTTAGAGTGGGAGACATGAAGCCATCTCTCGTGGATGCCAGCCCCATCTCCAAAGGGCACGTGCATTTGTACAGCTGGAACATAGGGGGTTTGGCAAGAGGAGATAAATCCTGGAGTCTGTGATAGGAATGACAGTAAATTCCTACAGAGATGTTACAAGATAGGAAGGATCTGATCTGCAGAACAAGGCTCCTACAGAATATGTTTCTCCCTGAGTTTGTACCCTACTGACCCCGGGGTACTCTGAACTTACCTGGAATTGCAATGAGCTACTCAACACCAGTAGTAAACAAGAGTAATAGCTAACTCCTCAAAGAAATGGCTTGTTGGAGACTGAAGCTTACACTGAGTGTAGGAGTCTGTTAAATGAGTGACATGAAAACTGTCACAACACCTGCACTGTCGTGTCCTTAACTGAAGTCACTGCAGGTGATTTATCACCTTTGTCTTCTGATGGTAGTTTTCCACTCCCACATGTGGCTGTCCTCCAGCCCTCCATGAGTGTTGCATTTGATGATTTATGACTTGCCAGTAGCTCAAGTGACAAACAGCCTGCAGCTCTGAGCATGAGTGCTGGGGTGGCAGCTCAGGCAGCAGAGCATGGAGCCTGGAGCCAGCTCACAACTGTGCCTTCTCTTCAGCTCCTGACAAGTGACAGAGTAGGAAAATTGCTACATGTTCCTTAACAGCTCAAGGGGGTTTCTGTGGCTGTCTTTCAAAAGAGAAAGTCACCAGTGACAAAGATCTTTATTCCTGTGGTGCCCAGTGCAGATGGATTTGGCCATGCACCATGCAGCCACAGGACGGGGTGTGGGAGCTGGGATTCCAGAGTTCCTGCCAGAATCTGACTCTGTACAGGCTGGTGTCTATAAACTGTGACTTGAAATTCTTCACAAGGGCTGTGGAACAGAGGAGTTGGAAGAAGGTGTGATGGAATTAGGGGTGATACAGGCAGAGGCAGCACTTTTTCTGTAGATTATATCTGATTCCTGTGTGAGGTTTCACATGACATCTTTTGTTCTGTTGTGGGTCACACCACACTGCTGCTGATAGTGTATACATCTCTTACATGGATCCTTTCTGGTGCCTGGAGTGTTATTAATTCCCTGCATTTAACACCCCACACCTGAACTACTCCTCTCCAGTCACAGGATGTGCTGCTGCAGCAAGAGGGCCTGGGCATCCTTTGGGCTTTCAGTCTGAGACCTCTCCCTCCTGTTCCCTGCCAGTGTCAGTGCCTCGAGGGCAGCAGGGCAGTGTCTCAGGATGTCTGTGCCTGCAGGTGGATGCAGACATTGCTCTGAGGTACCAGAAGGTGATGGCTGAGTGGAAGGCCTGCGAGCTCATTGTGAAGCAGCGCGAGAAGGAGTCGCACTCAGCCACGCTGGCCAAGTTCTCCTCGGGCAGCAGCATTGACAGCCACGTGCAGCGCCTCATCCACAGGGACTCCACCATCAGCAATGATGTAGGTACTCCTTCCCACTCAGCACCTGCAGAGTGCAGCCCCTGGAGGCACAGGTGGAGGTTAGCACAGCTCCTGAATCCTGGGCAGACACTGGAGCTGTCTCCATGTTAGAGTGAAGAGCAGGTCTGAGTTTTGGATAGCCCACAGCTGTTCTTAAGCAGGACATGCCTAAGGGGCTCTCAGGTTCACCTGCAAAGACAGATCCCCTGCCAGCAGAGGCACAGCTCTCCAGATCTGTTCCTTGTAGGTCCCTGGTCACACCCAGCACAGATGATCGCTGCTACTGAAGCTGTGTTTGTTTTGCATGTGGCAGGTGTTTATCTCTGTGGATGAGGCAGAGTCGGTGGAGCAGCAGCCCCAGGGGCAGGAGGAGCCCCCTCTGACAGCAGCAGCAGCCCCTGCAGTGGAGTTCGACTCGCCCGACTCGGGGCTGCCGTCCTCCCGCAACTACTCGGTGACCTCGGGCATCCTGTCCAGCATCGACGGCCAGAGCGGCTCCTTCGAGGAGGGGCCCGAGGAGGAGGGCAGCTCTGAGCTGCCAGGGACTGAGCTGGGCACAGCCTGCGTGCAGAGAGCCAGGCCAGGGCTGCTGCAGGCCCAGGACTCTGTCTCAGAGGAGCAGCTGTGTGCCCAGGATTATTTAGTGGATGTCGCCTCCGTCTGCGCTGCGTCCTACACAGTAGGTCACACCTAAGCTGCCATCCCCTCTGCACAGCACTGCTGTCTTAGCAAACCCTGCCACTTCTTCAGGCAGCGTTTAGTGAGAGGCCCAAACTAGAACTGCAGCTGGTGGGATGATAGCCAAGGAGTTTGCAGCCAAATATTTGCATTTGGATTTTGAGCTAGATTGGAAATGCGGCAGCAAGAAAATTTTGAGTGGGTTTTTTTTTTAAGTAGGAGGGCAAGACAATCAGTTCTAGCAGTTAGAACTTTCCAGGGCCTGGGGTGTGGGTAACATACTGGTAAGATTCTAGTGTTATCTAAATCAAGCTAAAACATCCATCTAGTCAAACTGAACCACAACCTAAATCTAGATTCAAGGTGCCACCACCTCTGCTGCTCTTGCTGTCACACAGCAGCAAAGTTTTTGCTTCTCTCTGCTGAAGTTATTTAGCTGGAAATAGCCATTTGGAAATAGGACAGGTTTGGCACATTTCCCAGTGAAAACAAATGTATTTTACCTGGCATTTTTGACAGTAATTGAGTATTTCGATGCCCTCATCTGCTCAGAGTACAATTGTGCTGTTTCTGGTTTGGTGATTCTCAGAGCAAATCTGCACAGAGTCCTGGGAATGCTGTAAACTTGGCAGATCTAACTAAAACTTCTCTGTTCTAGATAGAGTTATTGGACACTGTTGCCTTAAATTTGCACAGAATTGATAAAGATGTCCAGAGATGTGACAGGAATTACTGGTATTTTACTGCTGAGAACCTGGAGAAGCTCCGAAATGTCATGTGCAGGTAATGAGCTTGTAAACCCAACTACTTTCACATTTCTGTCACAATCCATAAGCTAATCTATAAACCATAATAATATGCAAATAACAGTCAATAAGAATTCTCAGTAATTAATTGAAAACAACTTGCCAGAAGGAGGAACAGGCAGGATGGCAGGTTAGAGCATGGGTCCAAGTTTGGAATGCAGATTTGAGATTTCTCAAGTGACAGACCCTGTTTTAGAGCACTGTTCTCTGGATGTTCTCTGAGGTTGGGATTTCTCCTGATCAGGATGATACCTCCATGCTCAGAGGGCCACTTTATCCAGGCAGCAAACAGTAAAGGGCTGTGAAATACTCTGGGAAGTGTCAGAAGGTTCTGAGGCTCACACCTTCAGCAGCTGCTTAGGATTTGATCTCACATATGGAATCAGCCTCCAATACAAGGATTTCTTCTTTCCACAGCTATGTCTGGGAGCACCTAGAAGTTGGTTATGTCCAAGGCATGTGTGACCTCCTGGCTCCTTTGATGGTTATTCTTGACAATGGTAGGAAGGGTTTTCCTTTGGGACATGCTGGTATCCTTAGTGAGGTCTTTCCTTAGAAATGCTGTTTCAGAAGGAATTGTCTACACTAACCAGGGCTGGGTCACCAGAAAAAGCAAACTTGCAGCCTCTGATTTGTGTTTTTTTTCACCTGTGGCTGTTGAAATGGCTAACATTAGTGTTTGGGGCTGCCCTGTCACTCACCAACTCCCAGATTTTTACCAGAGTTAGTAAAATTACTGTGTTGTGGCAGTTGCTGACACTGAAAAGTCAACTGCAGGCTGGATTCTTTGAAACATAACTGGGAAAATGGTTCAGAGTCAGGAACCAGCCTCCCTTTCATCTAAATGCTGGGATTCAGGGAACAGCAGAGGGGAAGATCCTGTTTTTCTCAAGCCCAGCAGTTCCATTATTTTGGTTCAGGAATCCCAGAGCTGCCAGCACTGAGTGTCTGCCTTGTCCCTGCAGATCAGCTGGCCTACAGCTGCTTCAGCCACCTGATGAAGAGGATGAGCCAGAACTTCCCCAACGGAGGTGCTATGGACACACACTTTGCCAACATGCGCTCCCTCATCCAGGTGGGTCTGGCTTTAGGATCTGGAGAAAGACAAGGCTGTGGCAGAGGCTCAGGACTCACCTGATGCCACAGGGAAGGGTCAGAGCTCCAGCTGTGGGGTTCAGGTGTGACTTCAGAGCTGGGCAGGAGGAGGTGTGAGTGGATTTGTGGAGTTACAGGCTGAGAGCAGAGGTGGGGGTGGAGATGGACATTTGCCAGTTGTTGAAAATCAGCAGGATCTACACCTTGTTCCTGGGCCCTCTGAAGTCATGCTGAAGATGGACTGTGACTCCTGAGCTCAGCACTGAGTCAGGGCACCCAGGACACAGCACTGTCACCCACAGCAAAGGGCTGCTCCTGTGCTGAGCAGCTGCTCTGCCACAGGAGCAGAGTGGGAGCCCAGCACCTCTGCCCTTGGCTGCTTCCAGACCACATCCTCACAGCTGGTGTTTTCCATTCCAGATTCTGGACTCTGAACTTTTTGAACTGATGCATCAGAATGGAGATTACACTCATTTTTACTTCTGCTATCGCTGGTTCCTGCTTGACTTTAAAAGAGGTAATGATGTTCTGTGCCTGTAGTTTAGAGTTGTGTAGAACTGTGACAGCTCTGTGTTTTGGTGTGAGTGTTTGTCAGGATGGTGAATGGCAGCTGGGATCACTGCAGAGTTTGTAGCCAGGAAAGGTAATGCAGCTCTGAGATGAAACAGCACTGGAATGAGTCCAGGCTTAGAAAGGGGAGTTGCAAATTCCTGATGATGTCATTGGAGCCAAGTCCCTGCCCAGTGCAGATTCCTGTTTGCTCAGGAAGGTGATCCCAGTCCTCTGTAAGCTCTGATACATCCTGTCTCCTGCCGGTGATAACAAGGAGCAGCTCAGCAGTAGCTCAGGAATGGGTGCCCTGTATGGAGTGGGAGCACCCCTGGGTGCCAGGGTCCTTGCCAAGCACACTCCAGCAGAGTTGGTGCTGACAGGCCCAGGGCAAAGCTGACACTTACCTGGGCACATGTTCAGGCCTGCAGAACACCTGGGCCCCCTGTGCTGCTCTCACATGCTCACTGTGGTTCAGGGACCTTCCTGGGCTTGGCTCTGCAGCACCCCACCTCCAGGCTGGGGTCCTTAGTGCACAGGTGACAGGAGGTGGCTGGAGGGGAGGGGAGAGGAAAGGGAGGAGTCATCAGGGTCTGGTCATGTCTGAGTGAGGGCTGGAGACATTGGTGAGGGAGGAGGGACGTGGCCAGTTAATAATCAGATGCTCTTGTAATGTTTATTCCCATTCAGAATTGTTGTACGAGGATGTATTTACAGTGTGGGAAGTTATTTGGGCAGCAAAGCACATCTCTTCAGAACATTTTGTCCTTTTCATTGCCTTAGCACTTGTGGAAGTTTATCGAGAGATTATCCGTGATAACAACATGGACTTCACTGATATCATCAAGTTTTTTAATGGTAAGAGCCAGTTTGATAAACAGTAATGAGACTCTTTCTCTCTTTCTGAGACTGGTGCAATTCTTGTTGTGACAAACCCCTGCTCATTTTAAGCTCTGAGTCTCAGTGCTAGGTCCTGCAGCCCAAGGGATTCATCCACTTGTGTCTTTAATTCTCCAAAGCCAAGCCCCTGGAAAGCTCTGGGATTGCTGCTTGTTACAGTCATTAATTAATGCTAATGCTACAGGAGTATCAGTGGCAGGGCAGGAAGGTGGTGCTGACAGTTGAGATGTTTGTCTGTGTCTCTTAGAAATGGCTGAGCACCACGATGCTGCAGAGATCCTGAGGATAGCCAGAGACCTTGTCTACAAAGTGCAGACACTGATTGAGAACAAGTGACCATGGCCAGGCTGTCCTGGGGCCTGGCTGGGAGCCACTGGATGGAGCATTCCTTGCACTGGAATTCCAAATGGTGTTTTAACTGCATCTTCCATGTAATGTAATAAACAGTGAGGAGATGGTAACAGACTTTTAAAACCTGAACTTTCCCTTCACCAGATGAGGTTGGTGTTTGATAGTCCTTGTTACACTCACTTTGTATTTCTAGACAAAATCTTTTTGCATTCTCTATCTCCCTCTCTAGAAGACATCTGTCTACATCTTTGTGATGTTGAAAGGGGGGATTTGACAAACTGCACCGTTTCTGTTGTGACTCTGCACCTGTAAAGCCTGGATGCACCCTGTGTGCTCTGGAGCTGCTGTGTAGGCAAGGCCAGGCCCACTGTGGCAAGCACTGCATTGGGTCCTTGGAGGAGCTGGACTCACTGTCTTTGCCTTGAACATGGAAGACAACGTGTCTGAGCTCACATTGCTAAAATGTTTGGGTTTGTATTTAGCAGTGATTAAAGCTGATAAGGTTCCTGGCTGGGAGAATGGCCTTAACCTAAATGCCACAATTCATGGAGCAGTGAGGAGCTCATGAGCTAAAACCCCAGTTTGGCCTTGGCTGACTGGCTCCCCCTGCTCAGTCCTCATGGCCCACACAGCCCTGCCTCTGTTTTGCTCTGCACACTGACCCTGTGCCCACTGCCAGGCCCTGCTCTGTGCTGCTCAGGTGAGCAGGTTCAGGGCCCTGCTCAGGCTGCAGCTCCTGCCCCTGTGCTGTGCAGAGCCATGGAGGGCAGAGGGCAGTGCCCAGCCTCCTCCAGATCCCTCCCTGCACACTCCTCCTCCTCCCTGCCCTGCAGAGCTTTCAGGGGGGTCTCCATGGGGTTCTGCAGACACAAACCAGGTGCTGGTTTCTGACAGGATCAGCCCTGCCAGGGGAAGGAGCTGAAATTGCTGGGGGGCTCTGAATTGCTGCTGCAGCCCCTGCTGAGGTGTGGAGCCCTCCATGTGCCCCAGGACTGTCTGTGCCCTGTGCCCAGGGGGTGGCAGGGGCTGGTGGGGAACTGTGCTCCCACCTGGCTGCTGGTTCTGCTGGGGCTGCACAGGGCACAGCTCTCACCTGTGCTCTGCTTGCATTCCCCAGCTGTGTGCTGCTGAGTGAAAGTGTGTCTCTGGGTCAGCCAGAGGGAGGGAGGAGGAGGTTCCTGCTGATGGAGTCAGCTGCAGGTTCCACAGATCAGGAGCTGGCCCAGAATGTGCTGCAGCCCCTGGCCCAGCCCTGCCCAGCCTGGACAGGGCTGAGCTCACCCCCATCCCAGCAGTGCCCAACACCCCCAGCTGCTCTGCAGCCCCAGAAGTGCTCCAGGTGTGTCTGTCTGTTCACTTGAAAACTGAAAAAGTATTTTTTAAAAGAATGAGAAGAGTGAAAAAACCTCCAACTCCCAGAGGCCGGGGAGTGATGGATGTACAGATAATACTGCACTATTTTCCTTTGGTATGTTGGGAATGTTCTGTACAGCTGTTTCACACAAACCCAATCTGTGAACTTTGCTGTATTTGTTAGAACATTCTGTCTGATTGGATTTTATCAATGTTGTGTATTATTTATTTTTGTTGGGAGCAGATTATTCTCTTTATTGCTCAATTATTTATGTTTAAATGTAACTTATGAATAAATACTTATTGTCAAGGCATCCCGTGGAGCTCTTTGGGAGCAATTTCTCTCCCCCCAAGGTGATTCCAGCAACCAAACACGGATGAGGCTGTCTGGGAGGACAGGGTGAGATGTAATTAATGTTTCTCTGCTGAGCTGCATAGGCTGTAGTGCTACAGACAATAAATAGGTCACCATGAAGTAGTCTCTTGAGGTCCCTTAAATGGCTTTAAGGCAGCTTAAATGTACCCCCTGGCTGAGCCTGAGCCAGCCCAGCCCACCAACAGAAATAAGCTTATGACAAGGGTTAAAAAGTAAGAGTTTCATCCTGACATTTTAGGCCTGATTGTGCTGCAGCTGCATTAAATTCAGCTGAGCTGCTGAACTTCCAGGAGAGATCCTCCTCCATCAGCCCCAGTCCTTGTTCAAAGCCCTTAAACTCCTCCAGCTACATCTCTGCAGCAGGGCTGGTCCCTTCTCACTCCCACCTGCCTGCTTGGCTGCTGCTGGCAGTTTGTGGAGCTGCTCCAGGTTTTTAAGCTGAATGGTCTGCCTGGAGATAAGTCCTGGGGATTTAGGGAACATTGCCCCATTCTGCCATAAAAAGGCCCAACAAAGGCCTCTGTGTGCTGGGGTGGGTGCAGCCATCCCTCAGCCACTGCCCATTACAGCTGCTCATCAGGAATTTACCCCTATCAGCAAGGACCAGCCCTTTATGAAGTGCATCCAAAGACATGTTGGCCTAAACAAAGTTCAGTGTCCTTGTGTGCTCTGCATTCACCTGCTGCAAGGTGGGACTGGGCTGGGCAGCCCCTGAGCACCACAGTGGGTTACAGCTGGCTCTGCTCCCTCTGTCCTTCCCACACACCCCACCAGTCTCAGTAATTTTAATGCAGTTATTTATACCCGTGGTGTCCCCCAGCCCCTCTGCCTGAGCCCACCTGGGCTCCAGCCCCACCCTGGGTTTGGCTTGCCCAGTGCTGGATGATCATCCACGTCCATCACGTCCAGTGCTGGAGACAAGGAGCAGAGCAGGGACAGAGAGCAGCTCCAGGTGAGCAGGGCTGGCCCAGGAGGGACAGTGCCAGCAGGAGCTGCTCTGCTGGGACCCCTGTGCAGGGCTGGCACGGGCACAGGGCACAGCACAGGGTTCCCAGGCTCTCACAGACTCCTGAAGCTGCCAAGGCTTTGCTCTCCCCTGCACGGCCCTGCTGGCTCCAGGCACAGCCCTCGGGCAGCCCCTGGATCTGTGACTCTGGAGGGAAGGCACTGCTCTGGAACTGGCACTCACAAACAGTGAGGGATCTGCATGCAAAGCACAGGGAAGCAAATGCAGAAATCTGTTTCTGATTTCAGTGCATGTTTATTTCAGTTTTATATTTATTTCAGGCAAGTGCTTATTACATGGATATCATTCATGTTGGATACCTAAATTCTGGGAGCATGAAGAGCCAGTATTGTACAGCTGAATAGTAAAAATACAATATGTACAAAATTAGTTGCTTTTTCACATAGCAGATGTATCCAAACACATAAAAATCTTTACAGTCTAGTTTGTCAATATTCAGTATTTCAGTAAATTGGTAACACAGTGACACGTCCTCACTGTAAACACAGACTGCACCTGCCCAGGTGAGCGGGGGCTCCTGTGAGGTGCAGGGCAGAGACAGGGGCTCCCAGTCAGCAGCTCCAGTGCCACATTCCTCACACGGGGAGCACGGCCAGACAATAAATAAATAAATGCTGGAGGCAGAGGGAGGGAGGTGAGGGCAGTGACAGAGCAGGGCCCCACTCCCAGCACGGCTCTCAGCCGGCGATGCCCAGGCTGGGCCTGCCCGGAGCCCAAAAACCGGGGATGGCTGAGCCAGTCCCGATCTCCGGCCCTGCCCGGAGCCCAAAAACCGGGGATGGCTGAGCCAGTCCCGATCTCCGGCCCTGCCCGGAGCCCAAAAACCGGGGATGGCTGAGCCAGTCCCGATCTCCAGCCCTGCCCGGAGCCCATGAACCGGGGATGGCTGAGCCAGTCCCGATCTCCGGCCCTGCCCGGAGCCCATGAACCGGGGATGGCTGAGCCAGTCCCGATCTCCGGCTCTGCCCGGAGCCCAAAAACCGGGGGTGGCTGAGCCAGTCCCGATCTCCGGCCCTGCCCGGAGCCCATGAACCGGGGATGGCTGAGCCAGTCCCGATCTCCGGCCCTGCCCAGCCCCACCTCGGCTCAGGCTGTTAAGGCGAACCGGGAGGCGTCGGCAGGCGGGGCCGTGCCTGACTCCTGCCAGGGAAACACAGCGGGGATGGCAGGACCTGGGCATTGCCCCCACTCCAATTCCTACCCACAGCACAAGGAACGGGCTGAGCCAAAGGGCCCAGAGCCAGAGCAAAACCAGCCCTGCCGTGCTGGTGAGGAGCGCAGGACATCCCAGAGCCCATCCCCACGGATCCCAGAGCAGCCCTGTCCCCACAGGGACACCGCAGGGACAGGGGCCGGGGGGTCCCTCCACTGCTCAGCAGCCCCAGCAGGGACCGAGCCCTCCCGGCAGCCAAGCACACCGAGACTGCACCCACCCAGTGCTGGGCTCGGGCTGATATTTGATAATTCAAGTTTGGATTATCAAGTTCTGTTTAACAGGGACAAAAAGAAGCCATGACTGATTCTATCCACAGCCTATTTTCCTTAACACTCAACATCCACTTCTAACAACTGAGGTTTCACTCAGGGAGGAAATAACCTAAAGATAGTGTTATAATCCATTTTAATCTGTCCCAAATGATAACAAGGGATAGAAAACAGGCCATAAATATGAGGGTTTTCCTCTCCTCACCCCCATAGCTTTTAGAATCAAAATAAGACTGGAATGAACAACTGTTCAGAAAAACACATGCCAAGTCTCAGAGGAGCCTCACCTGGGGGTGCTCAGAGCTGCCCACCTGCACTCCAGCTCCACCAGCCCTCTGCAGCAGCCACGTACCTAACTGAGCTAATTAAACAATGCCTGAACACCGAGACAGGCTGAGCCAAAGTCCTGCTCAGGTAAGCAGAGGTCAACTGGTTCATCTGGTCAAGGCTGCTCACCCCACTGGGGACACTGGATACCCATCACAGAAAGCAAAGGGGCCGAACAAGCACTGCCCACATCATCACAAGGGGCAAAGGACACTGTCCCCTGTCCCCTGGCACACAGGAGATCTCCAGAGCCCATGTACCCACCCAACCTGGAACAGTTCTTTTTTTTTTCTTTAAATGCAAAAAACGCCCTCAGGATGCAAACCAGTCCAAAGAGACACAGGCTACCTACAAAAACCAGACACAAGAAGCCTTGCATTGCATGTCTACAGGAATCTACAGGAATCTGTGAGCACAGACAACCACAGCGACACCGACACAGCAGCGACACCTCACCCCCACCTAAACCACCCAAAGGCATTGGTTTTGTTTCTTTTGTTACAGAAGGCCACTTTGAAATAAAACAAGGAAAAAAAATAGACAAGGAGCCCAACAGCAGGGGCAGCAGCTGGCTCAGTGGGATGATGAACACTCCGGGCATGCCGTGGGCAGGGAGGGCAGAGGCCTCTGCAAAGGGCTGGTCCCTCTGTCCAGCTCTGCTCAGACACCAAAACCCAGCTGTGCCAATGGCCAGGGGCCCAGTGCTGACACTGGAGCCCTTCTGGCCTCTGACACCCAGCACAGCCCCAGCACGGACAGACAGATGGACACACACACACACAAACACGGGCAGAAAAACCCCAACAGCAGCAGTTTGGCTCCAGCCCTTATTTCCCCCTGTGAAATTGGGCACCAGCTGCCCCCACGGTGCCCCCAGGGCCACTCGACCCCTCAGACCCCACGCAGCAACTGCAGAGAACATGGGAATCAGATCCCTTCCCTTCCTAAGATAAACTACACAGATCTGGCTCATTTTCACTGCTGAGGTCAGGAATACATTCCTGTATCTAAAGTGTTCAGCATTAAGAGCTCTTCTCAGGAGCATTTCAAAGCAGCAGTTTGGTTCTTTGCCCTCTGCCTGCACCTCCCTGGCAGTGGCTTTGGCAGGTTCAGGTTCCCCACGGGGTTCTGTGCCCAAACATCTGCCCAGCTGCAAACACCCCGGCCCTGCTGGCTGAGCTCCAAGCTCAGGCCCAGCTCCTGAGCAGGATTTGGCTGTGGGCAGCAGCACAGGGGCTGCAAGGGCACCTGCCCTTGGCAGAACCATCCCCACTGACCAACAGGCTCCAAGCCAGGGGAGACAGGACAGAAAATCCTCTCAACTACTACACAGAAACCCCATTTTCTATTGTTTCTGTGGCATGGTTACCAATAACTAATATTATTCAACAACAGAAGAGATTTCTTGTAAACTTCATATTTATTGAATTTTTGGGGAACAAATTAGATCTTATGAATCCCCAAGTGTACATATATATTTATATATAGCTTTCTCCATAGGGAAAACATCTATTAAAGGAGGACAGACATTCCTAAAGTGCCCCTTGTCATACAGTACTGAACAGAATTTCTAAGAGCATCAGTGTAAATCCAAAGTTTCTGAGCAGGAATAAGAGAGGTGGAAAAGGAAGGGCTGTGGCTGCTCTTCTTCCCACAGAATAGAAAGGAGTTCACTGACTTTAAAAAACAAAAACAAAAATCCCAAAGAAATGTTTCTGGTAGCCCTGAAAAAGGCAGATGAGAACAGGGATACACACAACATCTGGAGCAGCTCCTGGGCTGGCCAAAGGGGGATGTTCCTAATGTGGAGCCAACACCCACGAAGGGGATCAGACAGACAGACAGCATGGCACAACTCCAAGGGGAAAGAAGAACTGGCCAAGACACAGGAGTGGGCTCTGCTCTGAACCACAAGGGAGCAGAGGATGAGGTCAGCAGCACCCCTGCCCATCCAGCCCAGCACAGAGCTCATCTCCTGGGGCTCAATGTCCTGCTCTGAGCCCATTCCCCACCCGGCTCCTTCTCCTCCCATGAGGAGAATTTGTTACTCTGTGAGTTGGAACAGCAAAAAAGGCAGAAACACCTCCTGGCACTGCTGGAGGAGGCAAAGCCACAGTCCCTCCTGAGCAGGAGGTGACCTCTTGCACACACTCAGCACTGAGGAGTTTCAGATGAGGAGAAACTGAACCAATACCAACCAACCTCCCAAGCACTGGCACAGCACGGCCTCCTTGGGAAAGCACCTGCAGGGACAAAGGACAACCAAGTCCTGGCAGTTCTAGGAATCCCCCAGTGATAATGGTGCACTGGAATGAGAACAAACAATCTGCTTAAATGGGCTCCTATGAAAAGAAATCCTTCAAGGTTTGTCCATTCTGCAGGAGCTGTGCTGGCAGCACAGCCAAGAGCTTCCCCAACTCAAGGATGCATGATAGAAAAATAAAACAAGTGGTAACTGAGGCTCTATAAACAGACTTCACACAATTCCCAGTGACACCTGCTCAGAAGGCACAGTCACCCCTGACCTCTGCAGTCCCTTCTCCTGCCTCCAGACCAGTTTTAACTGGGACCAGTATGGAACAGGCAGATGCTGTCACTCACACCCTGACACTGCTCACACCGGTGAGTCACCAGGAGTGCTGGGCACAGCATGGATGCAGTTTTCCTGCAGAAGAACCTCAGTCCCAGCCTGGAGGCAGCCAGGAATGAGGTGAGGTGCTGCCTCCCATCCTGCCCTACAACAGCTGCTGGCCACAGCAGCACCTTTCCTGCAGTAAGGACTGTGGAATACTTGTTTTAAAAAGGGAGGAAGACAGGATGGAGATCATTCACAGCGTAGCTACATAGACAGTGCAAGGACCAGAACATTCAGCCAGTAGCCAACACGTCCTCAGCAGCCTGGCAGGTCCCAGCAGAGCCACACTGCTCCTCCCTGGGATTTGCCACTGAGCCCACACAGGTCTGCCCCAGCCACGGGGAGGGCACCAGGAGGCTCCTGAGGGATGAGGGTTCTTTGGTGCACGTCTCACTGTCACACAGAGCTCCCACACTGAGCTCCTGCAGCAAACCCTCATCCTGCCAAAGGAGAGACTGCTTCCCTGTCCAAGGGAACAATGCTGTTGGAACTGCCTGTGCTCTGGAAGGGAACCACATCCCCTCCATCCCTTCCCAAACCCACGGGCTCCCACACCACAGCTGGTCAGGACAGCACAAACTAACAAACATTAAACCATGCAGCAAATCTACCTCACTGCTCTTGGTCTTCCGATCCCAGGCTCCACTCACCAGACACGCCCTGCGAGTGCCAGCACAAAGTGTGTGACTGCCAAACAACAAACCCGAGAAACCTGGGGGGGGGCTTGGGCCAGCAGGGGGACCCTGCCCGAGGCCACGCCACGCACAGAGATCTGCAAAAGCAATTATTGCATCAGCAAACCAAGCCAGACAAAATACAGATTCCCCAAGAACATCCAAACAAAGCATTGTCAATCGTTAAAATAATAAAAACCAGTATTTTTTTTTTTTTTTACATAGCTATAAAAAAATCAAATCATTTATAAAATGGCAACAAATCAAGTCTGGTTGTGTATTCTTTTTCCTTTTATTAGACAGGACAGAGAATTTCCTTAAAATGCCATAACAAGTCACAGTGATTTTAGATGGTTTTTGAAATGTGGTAATACCTTTAACATGGTTTGACTCGTGGTTTGTTGTTGGGTTTTTTTTTGTATTTTTTTTTGTCACTGTACTCTGGTCCACCAAACCATCTATCTTAAAGTTTCTTGTTTAGAGAGGACACTGTCTTCTTCCTCCAAAAATGAATTTTGTCTCATAATCCTGCAAAATAATCAACCTTACAAAAGGCCTTCAAACGTTATATTTATATATATATGTATATACATATATATACACACACATACACACATATATATAAATATAGACTTCTATGATTTTTTTTCCCATTCTATGCAACGTCTCAATAAAGAGATCAGCAATTTTTATTCTACAAAGAAGCAACACGTAAGAGGGCGAAATTAAAGTCTGAAGAACATCATATCCATAGTTCACTCATGACACGTAAAAGGAGAAACAATCACCATGGAGCAGCGTCTCTGCGGAGCGGCGAGCGGGCAGCTCCCCGGCTGGAATGTAGGAGTTTCTGGGAAGGTCCCAGCAGAGCCCTAGGCCAGCTTGAGCGTGCTGACGGGGAAGGAGGGCATGGTCACCATAGTCACGGGGTTCAGCACCGTCTGCCCCACCAGCTGCGGGTGATGCACCACCTGCCCCACGGCCGGCTTGGCCACCACGGGCGGCGCCAGCGCGGCGCCGTTGACGGGCGGGTGCGAGAGCGCGTGGGCGATGTGGCCGACCACGGGCTGGCTGACCACGGGCTGCGGGTACAGCGGCAGCTGCGGGCCCAGCTGCGCCACGTGGTTGAGCGCGGCCGGGTGCACGGTGATGTGGCCGATGGGCTGCGCCGCGGGGCTCAGCTGCACCGGGCTGGACGCCGACGGCGCGATGTGAGCCACGTGCTTGGGCGCCGGGCCCTGCACCACGTGGTTGACGGTCTGGATGACCGAGGCGTGGGTGGTGGCCGTGTGGGCGATAACAGTCGATTGCACGGTGGAGGCCGCCACGAGGTGAGTCTGTGCGGGGACGAGCGCCTGCGGCGGCACCAGGGCCTGCGGCGGCAGCGAGGGCTGGGCGTGGGGCTTCTGCTGGATGGACACGTGCGGGGGCAGCACCGCGGGCAGGGGGGCGGCGGCGCTGGGGGGGACGGCTTTCAGCAGCTCGGGCTGCTGCCGCTGGCTGAGTTTTGGTAATGAGTTCACTGGCCTGTCGTCTTCCATCTCTTCGTCCATGTTGTCTTCACCCTCTGGAAAACACGAAAGGGAGAAACTCCCATAAACAAACAGGCACAGCACGAACTGGGCCAACGAGCCTCCCTAAAGGGCAGCAGCAGCAGCAGAGACGTGCAGGAGGTGTCCCTGAGCTACAGGTTGGTGGCACAATGGCATGGCACTATGGCAAAGAATAAAAATCTCCAAAGATACAGCAGCAGCAGGGAAGACACCTCCCCTTCAGGAGCTCTGGGTAGCAGCAGCTGGATGTGGTCGCTTTTGGCAGCGGCCACTGCAGAGGAAACAGCTGGCACTTCCAAGACAAAGCACTGCTGCTCCCAACTTCCATCACACTACACCTGCAGCCTGCTCCCACACAATCTGAGGCGATGAGCCTGAACAAACTCAGGTTCTCCTTTCCCAGAACCAGCTGTATGGTCTGCCTGGCGTGGCAGGAGCAAATGCTGGTTGGAGGAACTGCTGAGAGTGGTTATGCACTGCCACAGCCTCCATGTGTCTGCCAAGAGCCACATCCACAGAGTGCCTACTCCTCCTGCTGCAGAGCCCTGGTGTGGAGAGAAGCATGCAGTCTATCTCACAGGAACTTCTCACTGGAACTACAGTCAGGTATCCATTGGTGTCATTCCATCTTCACTGTGAATCCTCCTCAATGTGAAGGCTCACTCCGTGGTTCAAGTGCTCTGGCAATCCTCCCTGTACCAAATCCTTCCTCTACATGTGCTGAACCCTCCCACATCCACACAGACACACCAGGATGCCCACTTCCAAGGGGCAGGGCTGCAGAGCTGTGCAAGAACAAAGCCGAGTTTGGAGAGCAGGGATTTATCTCCACAATGAGGTCGGATGTGTAAACCTGCACTTTGTACCTACCTGACACTGATGCACAAGTTTCAGTTTACTTCACATGAGCAGCAGTGTGTTGTTAACACCATCAATGACATCATTATAAACACTCCAAAACCTTTCACTTTGTTCTGAACGCAGAAAAACCCTGACACTGCTCAGTGAAGATCCCCAGCACCCCAATGTAACTGTGTCAGTGACCTTCCTGATGATTATGGGAAAAAGAGAACAACTCTGGGTACCTGATGCTGTCGAGGTAGATGCCTGGTCATCCTCTGGCTGAACTGTCTGTCGAATAATCCTGTCAATCTCCAGGACATCCATCCACTGGCTCAACTCGTTCTTCAGCTCTGCCAGCCGCTGCTGGGTAGCGATCTTCTCTCTGGCCAGCCGCTCCATCTCGTGCTCGTACTCCTTCTCCTTCCTCTTCAAAGTCTGGAGAGAAGAAAAAGAGATGGAATGAGAACAAAGGCGAGAGCAATCTACACTAACCTGGTCACTGCCATGTCCAGAGCTCATTATTTGCTACTGCCAGTTATGCTGGTGTAAAACGTGGTCAGCTGTATTGACACCTGCCAAATTCGGGCAGAAGGGGCAGGACAAGAGCTGGCACAGAAAGCACTGCTCTACTTGAAGGCTCTCTGCTTTGAGGGAAAACTGGTAAGCCCCCAAAACTGAAATGCTTAGAAGGAAAGAAAAAGCCCAAGTACTGATGAGATTCTGTGCAACCAGGTCACAGCAAGAGCTCCTGGGGAGATGGTGGATGGCAGAACCCCTGCACCACAGGGAAACTCTGAGGTCCAAGAGGAAGGAAAGGTGGATCCACTGCACAGTCACAGACCTGGTCCCTCAGCCCAGGGCCACACTTACTATATATGCATAGAAAAGACAAAATTAGGTGAAACCTTACTGTAAAACCACATATGGACTCTCCATTTTCTGAAGTTAAGTTCCACCACTGGGAATTTAAATCCCACACACGCTTCTGAAAATACCAGCCACATGGAACCCACACGGGTGCTCCTATTGCCTCACTGCTGGCAAGCACTGAGCTCAGAAGCAAACCCCACACCTGGCAGAGGACCAGGCTCATGGTCTGCTTAACACATCTCTTTATTTCTGTCTCGGGTTCCCCAGGATGAGTACAATCAGAGCCTGACCTCACTAGTTCAGCCAGAGCTGTAGCTCAGGTTTGCTGGGAAGGACCTTAAAGCCTGCTCAGCCAGCCTTTAATGCAGCCTAAGGCAACAGAGATTAGGGCAGCTCCTGCTGCTACCTTTGTCCTGGTAATAACAATAAAGGAAGTATTTTAAAAGCACCAAACTATGTGTGTTAGCAGGGCACAACCACTGCAGGTACGTCAATGGAGACAGTTCCTCTCCCTCCAGATCAGCTAAAAGCTCCTCAGAACAGAAGGTTTTCAGACAAAGGGGGCAGCCCTTCTCTCCTGCTGCTCTTCCAGCCAAACCAGGCAGCAGACAGGCACCACAACCCTACAGTTCAGTCTGGGCAAGCCCAGCAGACCATTGCAGGGAGGTGGCAGCAAGGGAGGATGGGGACTCCTGGAATCCTGGCTCTGCACCAGCCCTGACCTGTAGCCCAGAGATTCCCACCTGGCTGAGGGCCAAATTCACAGACTAGTTTTAAAGTCTCTTTCCTACAGAGTGCAGCCAAAGCATTTTGCCTGACCCAGAAAAGTCATGTACTCTGATCCCCTTGCACAGGGGTGTGGGTGAGACACAGAGCAATGGAGGGGAAGGTGAGGGTGACGAGGAAGGTGCTCCTGGATCAGGTTTGAACATGTATGTGACTTGTCTGAATGTCCTCCCCTCGCTGTGTCATCAGGAAAGAGGCAAGCAGCAGTAAGGCTGAGGCTGCTCTCCAGGCAGGCAGCAGAGGACAGAGCAGCAGCAGCTCTCAGGAGCAGCAGGAGCAGCTCTCAGGAGCAGCAGCAGCAGCTCTCAAGAGCAGGAGCAGCTCTCAGGAGCAGGAGCAGCTCTCAGGAGCAGCAGCAGCAGCAGCAGCAGCTCTCAAGAGCAGGAGCAGCTCTCAGGAGCAGCAGCAGCAGCAGCAGCAGCTCTCAGGAGCAGGAGCAGCTCTCAGGAGCAGCAGCAGCAGCACCAGCAGCTCTCAGGAGCAGGAGCAGCTCTCAGGAGCAGCAGCAGCAGCAGGAGCAGCAGCAGCAGCAGCAGCAGCTCTCAGGAGCAGGAGCAGCTCTCAGGAGCAGCAGCAGCTCTCAGGAGCAGCAGCAGCAGCAGCAGCAGCTCTCAGGAGCAGGAGCAGCTCTCAGGAGCAGCAGCTCTCAGCAGCAGCAGTGTGAAATCCCGCAGCGGGCACAGCACACGCATATTCAAACAGATCTGCCTTCATTCCCTGCTGTGAGAGGAGACTCCCAGCACTGGGGAAAAGCACCCCCACCAACTATGAGCAGGGCAGCTGGTAATTAGCTACAAACTTTTAATTACTGGGAAGGCAGGCAAACCCTGGGCAAGCAGCAGGAGGAGTCTCCCAGCCCAGGGAGCAGGGAGTTCAGTGTGTCACTGCAGGCACTGCACAGGCTCTGGGACGTGGCACTGCTCCAAGCCCAGCCCCAGGGCTCTGCCTCCCCCAGTGCCAGCAGTCCCTGCAGCCCCTGGCTGGCTCTGCATCTCCTCCAGGGCTGGGCACTGTCCAAGGGGAGCTGCTGGGGAGGCTGGAGCAGCAGATGGGCTGAGGCACTGGTAATCCTTCAAAACCTATTCTGGGACGCAACTCACTGCAGCTCACTTGGTAAAGACAATCTCCAGGCTGAGCTGCTCTGGCCTAATGAACTGGGTGGGATTAACTGGAGCCTGTTCCCTGTCTCTGAGCTCCCCTCTGTCTGCAGGTACACCAGTGTGCCCTGCACTGGGAACAGCCCTGGCCCCACAGCAGAAAGGGGCACTGACAGAGGGACAGGGAGCAGGGACCCTCCTGCCCCTGTTCCTGCCACCAGGGCAGGAGCAGCCACACATCTCCCCCTGTGCCCTCTGACCTGGCACTGGCACCCTGGGCACGCAGCTCTCTGGCACCCACCTCCTGACAGATTATTTTCTGCAAATCATCCTGCCCACATCATGTGCCAGGATTTCCCGTCAGTCAACAGAAAGTCCACAGTGACAGCCAAGCCTGAGTCATTGGGTCTGTGGTCACTGACCTGCCCCTGCACACCAGAGCCTTCAGACACCTCTGATCCCAGGATGTTTTTCTAAAGCAGGAGTTTCTGCCAGCACTACCACTGAGCCCAGCCCATCCCAGCTGCTCTTTGCAAGCACCAGGCTCCAGCACAGACCCTCCTTCTTACGTCTGTCTCCATCACTGGAGCATTTCCTTTTTCCCTGTTAAGCAATTGGGAACCCTGGTTGCCCAGGCAACTGTTACACTGCAGTGTGAGGAACCTACACAAGCTACGACTTCAGAACTCTCCCATTTTTCGCACTAAAAAAAATTCCACATGAGCATCACTTAAAGAGCAGACCCTGGCCCTGCCAAGGGGGAAGCTGAGTTACCCCACCAAAAAAAAAAAAAAAAAAAAAAAAAGGATTTCCTCATACTGTTGTGAACACATCTATGGCTTTTGATGCTTGGGAAGTTTTGCTAATCCACTGCTGTCTCTGGTGGGCCAGGCACCACTGCACAGGCACAGCAGGGGCTGCTCCACAGGCAGGTGGGAGCAGTGACAAGGGCACTGGTGAGTGCCTTCATATTCTATTTAAACACCAGCAACCTAATTAAAATCCACATGTGGGTTTGCTTCTGCTCCCCTGAGTATCTGACTGTCCTGCACCTGTCAGCTCCTTGGCAGCCTTTATCCACCTGAGTTACTGAAGTGAGACACAACTGCAGTGACAGCAGAGGCCTGACACAATTCCAGTGGTAACTCTTCCCCACTTTGTGCCCACTGCCCTGGCTGGTTTGGAGCCACTATTTGGTCCTTGTGTGCATCTCCCTGTCATTATTTGGTAACCAAACCATTGCAGGTGTGCAAAACCAGCACACCATACACCAATTCCTGCTCTCCTTGTGTAGCAACAGTCATTTGTCACTGCAAATAATTTTCCATTTTACAGCTGTCTGCAATTCAATTGCTCACTCTCATGTCAGGACTGAAATAATGCCCCCAAAGCCTTCCCTGTGCCTGCCTCAGGAATGCTGCTGGCATTAGTGAGGTTTAAAGGCCTTATTACACAGCTCACCTCATAAACATTTCATTAGCAGTTTAAAAACACACTTTCAATTATGAGCTCTTCCAAAGCATATTTCAGCTCTTTCCTTCTCTTACATGGCATTTGCTGATTGAAAATACCTCATCAATGAGCAATCAGGAGAGTGAGCTGCAGTTTTGGGCCAGATTCTTTAAATCTGCTCTGGGGATCAGGGCTGGTGCCACAGAGTGGGCTGAGCTGGGGGGTCCTGAGCTGCCACTGACCTGCAGGACCTGCAGCACAGACCAGACCAGCTGGGCAGGCTCTCCACTGCTGCACAGAGCTTTGATTCCTATGTAATAGAAAAAACCCTACATCCTAATAAGAATTTTTCTTGCTGGGACTGCCATGGTGCAGGAGATTCAGAGCAGGAGCAAGAATCCACCAGCCTGACTCCAAAAATGTTCCAAGGACCCGAGGAGTGCTGGGGAACAAGCTGTCCCCACAGAGCCCCAGATGGAACCCAAACAGCCCCAGCTGCCAAAACCAGACTGGCCAAGGCACCACACTCACCTGCAGGATTTGGGGGTTTCCATCACTTCTATCAATTCTGGGCACTCCTACCTGGAATGGTGCTAAGGTTCTATGTTCCTCAGCCTGCACGAGCTGGTGCTCACAGCTCAGCACCCAGCCAGGCTGAGCCTGCAGGGCGGGGAGGTGAGGGGCCAGCAGCAGGGCAGTGTCCCCAGGGGCTGCTGCAGCCACGGGTGACAGACCCTGCCCTGCCCTGCCCTGCTCACCCTGCCCTGCCCTGCCTTGCCCAGCTCTGTCCATCCTGCCCTGTCCACCCTGCCCTGCCCTGCCCTGCTCCCCATGGACGCTCCCCACGGACGATCCCCATGGACGCTCCCCATGGACGCTCCCCACGGATGATCCCCATGGATGCTCCCCCATGGATGATCCCCAATGGATGATCCCCAATGGATGATCCCCAATGGATGATCCCCACGGATGCTCCCCATGGATGATCCCCAATGGATGATCCCCACGGATGCTCCCAATGGATGATCCCCATGGACGATCCCCATGGATGATCCCCAATGGACGCTCCCCATGGATGATCCCCCATGGATGATCCCCACGGATGCTCCCCATGGACGATCCCCCATGGATGATCCCCAATGGATGATCCCCCATGGACGATCCCCATGGACGCTCCCCAATGGACGATCCCCATGGACGCTCCCCATGGATGATCCCCCATGGATGATCCCCACGGATGCTCCCCATGGATGATCCCCCATGAATGATCCCCCATGGATGATCCCCACGGATGCTCCCAATGGATGATCCCCATGGACGCTCCCCAATGGACGATCCCCATGGATGCTCCCGCCCCGCTGCAGGACCCGCCGTGTGCCAACCCGGCTGGTTACCACGGGAACCATAGCCATGGTTTCCATGGCAACCGCTGCATTCTGCGGCGATGCCGGATGTGCCGGCCCGGCACCGAAACACAGAACACGGGGCACGATGGTCAGCACCAGGCACTGCCAGCGGGCACTGCCAGCAGCTATGGACACAGCACCACACTGCCACCAGCCACGGACACACTGCCACCAGCCATGGACACACTGCCACCAGCTATGGACACACTGCCACCAGCTATGGACACACTGCCACCAGCCACAGACACACTGCCACCAGCCATGGACACACTGCCACCAGCCACAGACACACTGCCACCAGCCACGGACACACTGCCACCAGCCACAGACACACTGCCACCAGCCACAGACACACTGCCACCAGCCACGGACACACTGCCACCAGCCATGGACACACTGCCACCAGCCACAGACACACTGCCACCAGCCACGGACACACTGCCACCAGCCACGGACACACTGCCACCAGCCATGGACACACTGCCACCAGCCACAGACACACTGCCACCAGCCACAGACACACTGCCACCAGCCACGGACACACTGCCACCAGCTATGGACACACTGCCACCAGCCATGGACACACTGCCACCAGCCATGGCCACCAGCCACGGACACAGCACCACACTGCCACCAGCCATGGACACACTGCCACCAGCTATGGACACACTGCCACCAGCCACGGACACAGCACTACACTGCCACCAGCCATGGACACACTGCCACCAGCCACAGACACACTGCCACCAGCCACGGACACACTGCCACCAGCCATGGACACACTGCCACCAGCCACGGACACACTGCCACCAGCCGTGGCCACCAGCCTCACTGGCACCCATGGCCACAGCAGCCCCTGCTCAGAGAGCACCCCAGCCTCACCTCCCCAGGCACAGCAGAAACCAGGGCAGCGACCTCACCTGGGGCAGGCACAGGACACCAGGGAAGCAGCCTGTCCTCCCTGCACCCAGATTTGAGGGAAGCAGCCTGTCCTCCCTGCACTGGCTGCACAGTTTTTGGCAGGTCCCAGCAGGGTGGGCTCCACACACCTTTGCTCACCCTGGCTGCAAGGCTGGGGATGAACTTCTAGACAGAAATGCTTCCCAGAATAGGAAATCTGCCTGGAGCAGAGCAATCGCAGAAAATGAGACCATGCATTGGTATCTACATTTATCATTTCACACTGATAACTGCACTTCAGGCTCCTGATAAAAAAGACATGAGGCCATAATCTGTGTTCAAAACCAGGGCTGGAACGTGGCTGTTTGCACTGAGCTGTCAGAGTCAGCCTCCTGAAGCACCACACTCTGGACAAAGTACAAACAGTCACTGGGGCAGAGGGGAGGAACAATCCAAATCAGGAAGACAAAAAATAAATTCAGAAAAAAACAATGAACAAACAAACAAAAATAACAACAAGAACCCAAAAACAAAACAAAAAAAGGCAGCAATGAACTGGAACACACAATTCAACAAAGCAGGGAAAAACAGAGCCATCCCCAGGCCCCATGCTGGCTGCCACCAGGTAAGCAGATCTGCTTTAATTCCTTGATACGACTCCCAAGGACTCAAGAAATTCAATTTTACAATAACTCAAGTATGACTTGCAACCACTAGGTGTTAAATTTGGTTGTGCCTTTTGCTTTTAATATTTTTATTTTTTAAGCAGTCTCTGTTGTTCAGGAAACAAATGAGATATTTCTAATGATTCCAGTTGCCCCAAAGACCCTGAAATACCGTGGTGTGTTTGTTACTTAGATAATATCTCAAACAAATTAAAATAAGGAAAGTAAAACTTGAGAATTTTTAATTTCAAATTTAATTCTGCAGCACCTAAATTTAGAAAAAATCAGAATGAAAAAAAAATTGTGGGAAATATGCTTGTTTTAAGTGTCATCATTTTCTGCAAACAGAAATAAAACATGCTGCATCTCAAGAAGGGATTATTATTATTATTATTATTAACACGACTCCTGGATGCAGGACCCCAAAGCTCTTCCCAAGCCCTTGTGATGACAAAGGATCTGCATGGAGAGCAGCTGCAGAGGGCAGGGGCAGGTTGATGCCTTGGAGCCACAGGCAGAGCTGCCTGCCAGGGACAAGGAGGAGATTTCTGAGCAGACACATCATCCCTACATCCACTCACTGCAGTGCTGCTGAGAGCAGCTGCTGCAGGAGCCAAGGCAGAGGTTTGGGTGGGTGCAGCCCTCCCTTTGCTCCCCTTCCAACACTGGCTCAGCCAGCAGGCACAAGGCACAGGTGAGTGCACACCTGAGGGACCCGAGCAGGGGTGTGAGGGCTGTCCTGGCAGAGGACAGCTCCCAGGACACAGGAGGGGATGGCATCCCTGGGCTCTGAGAGCAGCACAGCACGGCAGGGCCAGGGCCTGGTGACTCAGGGGATGGTGCATCCTCCACACCACCTCTCCTTCCTGCTTCCCCAGCAGCTAAGGAGGTCAGTGCCAGGAACCCACACCCCAGCAGCCCCACCCATGGCCCACACAGCAGATCTGGGTCAGCAGAGGATTTCCCTCCATCCACCTCCCCCAGGGCCAGGGGCACTGGGAGGACACAAAAGACACCTGCAAACACAGACTGCAGCACCTGTGTGAGGCCAGGAGAAGGTGGGAGGACACAGAAGGCACCTGCAAACACAGACTGCAGCACCTGTGTGAGGTCAGGAGAAGGTGGGAGGACACAGAAGACACCTGCAAACACAGACTGCAGCACCTGTGTGAGGCCAGGAGAAGGTGGGAGGACACAGAAGACACCTGCAAACACAGACTGCAGCACCTGTGTGAGGCCAGGGGCAGAGCTGTGCCTGCTGCAAAGCTGTGAGTGCTGGAGGGGCTGGGCTGCACTGCTGCTGGCACACAGCCCGTGCCACAGCACCCACACTGCCACTGGCTCACCCAGCCTGCCCTGGGCTTGCTTTGGGTTTGGTTTGGGGCTTTGGCTGTGTTCCAAGGCAGGCAGCCTCTGCAATGTCACACATAAACAGCCCCTGCAAGCTGCAATTATCACCACTCTCGTTAGGGCCCATGTGTGTCTCCCCTCCCGTGCCAGCTCTGACAGCAGAACAAGCAGAACAAGCAGCAGCCCCCAAACACAGCAGCATTCCCAAACCCTGTTCTGCAATCCACTTACAGGCTGCTTTGGTTTTTACAACCCTGAGTGCTTCAAACTACTGCTTAAATGACAGCAGTGCAACAGGTGTGGATTCTCTGACAATTACAGACACACTGACAAATTTACAATTCCATTCACCCTTTCCAAAGTCTCATGTACAAGTAAAGAATGAGATATTTAAAAAAAATAAAAAAATCACCATCCCTCTTGGCAATGGTTAAGAAACAGCCTCCAATCACTCAACAAGGTCCAAATGCTGGACATTTTTAATCACTATTATGCGAATGTTTTGTGGCCAGTCCTGCAAATAAAAATGCCCTGATGGCTCCCTGGATGAGCTGCCTGCAAACAGGTCCTGCTGCAGCTGAAGGAACAGCAGGGAATTAAACACTGTGTTTTTGAAGGTCTCATTTCTCATCACTTTCTGAAATGTACAGATGATACCACGTTGCAGGACTGTAGCCTATGGATGCTGGAGCTTTCATTACTGGCACTGAGATTCAGGCTAATTAGGCAAGATAGAATCAGGGGATCAGGTCAGGTAAACAATGGGAAGCAGCACAGCCTGGCACCTGAATGCTGCTCACATGAGGGAGGCACAGCAGGCACTGATGCACCCCATCTTACCAGACAAGTTTTACAGAAGATGAGTATATTCACCTCATAGCTGGCACAGAATAAAAAATAAAAAATAACAGTTACAGCAATCCTCATCAAGGTGGGGAACTGAACAGGATTCAGCAGCATGGTTTGGTTTATGCATTTTGATCAATAATCCAGTCACAACAGTGCCTGAATGCAAATGAGTGCTGGTCTTTAACCACAATCAAGTCAGACTGTGGGTTTGTGTCTGCAGTCCAGCACCTCCCTGCACCAGGACCTGGGCCCTCTGCATCCACCAAATCCCAGACCAAGCTCTGCTATGGCACCCAAAAATCCACTGGTCTTGTTCTGGGCCTCTGCACACAGACAGGGATGAATGATTGTGCTCAGGCTCCAATGAAGGGACTGATAAATAAAACAAGCTAAAAGACAAAGGAAAAAGGACAATGTAAAACCAGTATCTGGTCTGTTCACATGTCCACAAGATCAGCTTAAAAAGGGCCTCACAAAGGATCTTTTTGTGCACTACTCAGGCATCTTTGGATGTACTTTGGATTCATTCTAACATGAAGGGAGTCAAATCCACTGATTATTTATTGGCATAAATTGGAAACTATACAATTCTTAGGTGCACAACTCTTACTTCAGGCAGTCTGAGAAGCCAAGGGAGATGAGATGAGGATAAACAACTTAAACAACATAAATGACTGGCAGTACTGGTGAGCACAGGTAACTCACAAGGAAACTTCACCCTTCCTGCCCCTTCCCAGGTAACAGTGACAAACTGGCCACACTATAAATGCTCAGTTCCAGCTACGTTTTGTCCCCAACGCCACAAGCAGGGCTGCCAGTATGGGATCACAGCAGGGCCTTGCTTCCACACCTTCCAAACACTCCTGCCTTCTGCATGCCCTGGGAAGCTGCAATCCCAGCTGCACCTCAGCTTTTGAAAGCACATTGTTATTTAGTCAGCGTTTCAACTGTACTGGGGAAACTGGCCAAGGAGCAGGACCTGCAGCACACCCCAAGACTGCCGGGCTGGGCTGTGTGCCAGCTGTCCCAGTGTCACCTGCTGAGCAATCACCTGGATGCCATCTGACACTGACAGTACAATAGAAAACACCCCCTGAAACTGGAGGGTGCTCAGGTGCCACAGTGACAGGCACAGTTTGAGAACACAGAGTGGCTTGTAAAGAAGATGATTCCATCTCCTAGGGGGAAGGAATCCTTCAGAGAGATCAGAGCCAGCTCAGCTGCACGGGCCATGAGCCATGTCTGACACGGGCCATGGTCCCCACTGCCCCTTCCTGGCACGGGCAGAGCCACAGGGGTTCAGGGGGACACTGCCCTGCAGGACACAGGGTGCTGGGGGACAGGCCTGTCCCTGCCTGGGGACACTGCCCTGTCACAGAGCCAGGGACAGGGCTCTGCTCTCGCACAGCAAACAGCATTTCATTCTCTATTTTTTTCCACATGGCTCCATGCACCTTACAAACTTGCCGGAGGTCTCCAGGTTTCCTCTGAGGTTCTGCAGGCAGGGAAGTGAAGAACAGGGCTGAGGTGGCTTGTGTAACAAACAGCCCTGGCTGGAGGTGTGTGCTGGGTCTGGACCCACCGGGACACCCTCCCAGCACGGCACAGCAGCCCACACTGCCTCCAGCTGAATCACCAGCTAAAGGGATTATTAACTTCCAGCTGCGCTGGGCCCCATTTCCTTTGTGCAACAGTGTGCTTAATTGCAAATTCTAATTTACTGTTGCAGAGCACAAGCCCAGGTCCAAGGATAAATTAACATGACAGCTCTATGGGAAGTTTGGAATTTAACTTTCTAACTTATCTGATTTGATGCAGATACAAATATTTAAATCCAGCCAAGGAACAAACAGCCTGTTTCTAAGAAGTTCCAGCTGGGAAGGGGGGAAGGAAGGATTTTGTAGGAAGGGAGGCTGCAACAATCAATGCCCTGTCACAGTGCCTGCAGGAGCAGAACGGCCGCTGCACAGAGCTTTGGCAGCACCCTGCTCCTCCCCTGGAGGCTCATTTGGGTTTGAGTTTTTTGGGCTTTTTTCCCCTTTAGTGAAAAACTACTTTGCTATCTGAGAGTAAGAGCTTTTACTTTTAAATCTCTTTTGTACAATTGCCCTGCTCTCTTTTCAAGGGAAACACTGAGCCTGGCACATGATCGGTGTCCATCCCCACACTGAGAGATGTTTTGTTGAAACAGATCAAACCAAAATTCAAGCTGCAATAAAAAAAAAAAATTTAAAGACAATCTTTGTTTCTGAGTGCTGAAATTTCAAATCAGGTCTATAATAATCTCGTTTTTTTTCAGGGAAATGTGCAGCACTCATGTTTTCAGCACAAGCAAATCCTGTGACTGAGTCGCAGCCGCCCGGCTCTGGCAGGATGTGGGACAGTCCCCGAGCAGCTGCCAGCGAGGAGGAGGAGGAGGAGGAGGAGGAGGAGGAGGAGGAGCAGGCGCTGGGGAGTGACAGAGCCAGCCCAGCACAGAGCCAGCCCGGCTGCCCAGGGAACTCTGCCACACCAGCCAGCCCCGGCTGCACCCTGCCACACCAGCCAGCCCGGCTGCCCAGGGAACTCTGCCACACCAGCCAGCCCAGCTGCACCCTGCCACACCAGCCAGCCCCTGTGCTCACCATGTGCTCCCTGTGCACGTGGGGTGGCCGCTGCTACGGCCCGAGGTCACCGTGACCTTCTCTGCCACGCCAGGGGCGTGTCCGGCTGCAGCCCGGCTGGCCGACGGCATGGACAGGGATGGACAGGGATGGACTGGGATGGAGAGCGCAGACAGGCACGGACGGCACGGACAGGCATGGAGAGCACGGACAGGCACGGACAGGGATGGACAGGGATGGACAGGCATGGACAGCCAGTCCTGGAGTGCACACTGACCCACAGACAGCCATGGAAGCCAGCTGGCCAGTCCCAGCCCAGGACTGCACACCGCAGACTGGCCATCACAGAGGTTCCCCCACAAACTACAACATCAGCCTTCCGAAATCCAAAGAAAGGTTCAGATCTTCTCTAAGGCCCATTACACTGTGATGCAACACCACCACCCAAAAACACTTTTTGGAGCAACACAGAGTGGCTGGGTACAGTCAGAATTTGCTCTGACCAAAGACTCTCTATTTGTACTATAAATGCAGCAACTCTTCCAGATTTCAGATTAATTTTAATTGCATCACATACTACTGATTTCACATTCACAGGGGACATCTACAACAACTTCTTTTGTGCTACCAATCACACTTTCACAAACATTAAACAAACAACCACTAACACTTATTTCCCTCCAGCTAGAAACACAACTGATTTTTACCCGTGTTTTTTCCCAGATTCACTCCTGGTGGTGCCCCAGCCACCTACAGCTTCACGCAGCAGCCTCAGATTCCAGGCTTTCCTTGCCTCCAAGCAAATGACTTGTACTCGCACATCCATGTCATATCTTTACAGAGATCTGTCTTTTGGTTAAGCAAACAGAAAACCTCCCCAAACTACACATATTCAAATTCACCTGAGCCTGGAAGGAGCAGCTGAAGCTCACCCAGCCTGGCTGTCTCTGCCCGCTCGCTGCCATCACCAGTGCTGCTGGGGATGCTCTGTGGAACCTCTGCAGGGTTTCTGTCCCTGTGCCCTGCCCAGCCCAGCCCCACGAGCGCTGCACACACCTGGATGTATCGCAAGGCACTCCTGAGGACGCTGAGGTTTGAGGTCTTCTTGTCATCCACGTTGGGGATGTTGCGCTTCAAGGTCTCAAAGCACTCTTTCAAATGTGCACGTCTAGAGAAAGCACAGGGGTGGTGAGCTGCCAGGAGACACAGCAGGAAGCAATTCCACAGAGGGGAGAGCTTAATGGGCCTCATTCCAGCAAAGCACCTACACCTGTGCACAGCAGCCCCCAGCACAGCGTGCTCATGGCTCAGCCAGCTCAGCCCAGCACAGATGTGTCAGGAACACTGGGCAGCCTTAAATTAAATATCCCATCTCACTGTGCTGGTGCTTTCGCTGTCACCATACTTCCAATTTAGCTAGTCAGGCTTTTAAGAGCCTTGGGTCAGAAAGTGATGTTTATTCTGTATTCACACTGTATACTGACCCCTGATTTGGGGTATTTTACTGTTTTAAATCAAAAGAGAGTCACACAGCTATGCACTGTTATTGCTTTGCAGGACTGGGGTGGTTGGGATGCAGTGGTGCAGTTAGACAGAACATATTGGGAAGCAAGAAATGCAGAATTGAGCTATATGAAAGCCAAGCAATACTGTAAGATTCAATAAAAGTCACAAAAAATTTTATTTAGGTTATCTGTTTAAAAACAAGCAAGCAAGCAAAAACCCACCAAAGCCAAACAAATATTGACAGACAATAGGCCAAATAAAAGGAGGGGAATTACAATTAAAAAACCCAAACCCCTGGCTTTCTACGCACCTGTTCTTCTCCAATTTATTATGTACTTCCCTGGTCCCAACCCTGTAACCCAAACAGAACAAAGATCAGCTCAGTGTCAGGTTGAAAACTCCTGCCTTGCACCTGTGCCTGCAACAGTGTCTGTATGTCAACATGCAAACGCAGCAGAGGTGTTCAGATATCACTGGTTTAACATTGAGTAAATAGATATTTCTGCCTGTACTGTTTCAAGATAAACTCCATGTGCATCAGATGAACTAAGCACTGTGCACATAATGCACACAAGATACAAACAGGTGTAATGTGTGTGTATACATGCAGCATGGCTACTACCAACAACAGGAAAAGACAAAGTATGAATTTTAAGCACTTGTACAGACCCAGAGAGCCCAGATTCTGCCCTGGCTCTGATCTGTGCCTACACTCCATGGGACAAGGTTTGGGCAGTTTCACATTCACGTGTATGGGATTGGGCAGACACTTCAACTGCTTTGGGTTCTCACTGTGCCTGAAACAACACAGCTGAGGATAAACAAGGAATGAAGCAATACAGGAATTCTCCAGTCACTGCTCAAGGGAAAACCAGAGCGAGATTCTGGTTTTGGGGTTTGAGTCCACCCACTCTCTGAATCAGAGGAATATTTTTAGGAAAAGCCAAACAAATACATGTTATCTCAGTTTTTCAGCTACAGAAGGGATAAGGTACATGAGCAGATGTGGAGATTTCAGGTATATTTCATTCACTGTGCAAAGTAATTATCTGCCTTTCACCGAAAATACAGGACATTGAGGTAATCATACTTAATAAACTGTCACAAATATTTGACAGTATTTTCCCATGAAACATTCACAGGCTGAAAAAGACATCTTTCCTGTGCTTATGGAGCAATTCTGGGGGATGCAGTGGTGATGCTGTGCTCCACACTGTCACCACAGCCCCCTTTCTCCCTGGGGCAAAGCTGAGCCTGACAGCACAGCAGCAGTTTGTGGGTGCACCTGCAGCCACCCCGCTGCCCACAGCCTGGGCAGACAAACCTGAGCAGCTTGCCCAGGTACCCTGTGCTGGCAGAACCCTCCTCCCCAGCTCCCTGAGCCCACACCACGCCAGTGACAGGGGGTGTTGGTCGTGCACAGGCTGGCAGACCCTTCCTGCAGATCCTAATCTCCTTAGAGGAATTACATGGCATTTTACTGAAGCCTTTACCTTCACAAACCCCTGTCTGCATTCCTTTCACTGCTTCTTTCCATGTATTTTGGGACTGCTCTATCCCAATGGACATTATGAACTTTTTTCTGCCCACTATGCATCTCTCCAGCCCCCACAGGACTCACACACCATCTCCAAATGCCAAAAGACATCCCCCTACTGTGGCAGCCAGCAGAACAGCCAGAGGGCCAGACAGCACAGCCAGCAGGGAAGACTGAACAGATCCAGGCCACTTATGCTGCAGGAAAACTGAGGGGCCAAAGGAAACAGGTAAAATTGCTGCAAAGAAGGGAATGGTTTGTTCTCCCAGTCCACAAGCAGTAATACCAGACTCCCTACTGGGACACTGTGGTCTGGAAACAACCATCTACAGAGAAGGCAGGGTCTCCACCAGCCAAAGTCCTTAAGAACCAGCCAGACAAGCATGAACCTGGAGCAACATCAGAGCCACAAGCCCTGTCAAAGGGTGAGGGCAGACTAAATACCTTTCAGCTGCTTCCAGCTGCAAGATTCTGAGCATGCAGGAGGCCTTCAGCACTTGCAGCACTGAGAAACTGGAACAGCAAGTAAGGTGATCTCTGTCCTCAGAACAACATCTCCCAGATCCCATTCCAGTTTTCAAGAAAGCTCCCACAAGCAGCAGTGCACTTTGATTTCCCTGACCAGCACAAGCAGAGATCGTTTGCCAAACATAACACCAGATACCACTTGAGATCAGACAGGCAGGGCTGGGACTTGCTTCCTAACACAGTTCTGGCCTGGAAAAAAATCCTTACACAGAATCTTAGAGCGTGGCGTGAGGGAGGTAGCACCAAGGTAAAAACCCCTGCTCTCAGCATTTAACATCCCCAGGCATTTCTGATCTGCCAGGCCTCTGCACGAGCTGCAGAGCCGCACGCCGCCCGGCCCCGCCGCACGCACTCACCCTCCGATTCTCTTCTTGAGCTCGATGGGCTTCATGTCGTCGGCGGGCGCCAGCTTGAGCGCGCCGAGCGGGGCCGGGTGCTGCAGCGGCGGCAGCGGCGGCACCACGCGGTGCTGCGAGATGGCCAGCACGGGCGCCGCGTACTGCGGCAGCTGCTGGGGGCTGCCCGCCGGGGGGCTGCCGGCTTTCCCGTCGGGCGGCGGCCGCTGGACGGCGGGCGCGTCCTTGGGGGCGCTGGCCGCGCTCAGCAGGGGCGGGTGGCGCTGCGCCGGCGGCGACAGCGCGGCCTGGGCCGCCCGCTGCGGGGAGCCGGCCACCACCGGGATGGGGATGACGGAGATGGGCGCGGGCAGCGGCGGCGGCGGCAGCGGCGGCGGGCCCGGCGGCGAGACGGGCACCGGCACTTCGCCGCGCGGCTCCTCGGGGCACAGCGCGCTGTTGGCCCGGGGCACGCTGGCCTTGCCCGCCTTCTTCTGCTCCTGCTCCCTCTCCAGGCACAGCTTCTCATGCTTCTCATTCTCCTCTGAAAGAGAAACGCGCACGGTGAGCGGTGCCGCTTCCCCGCTGGGCAGGGTAAAACGCCCCCAGTTAAAATACCCGGGGCTCTACACTGCCCTGAGTGAATCCCAGCCCGGCGGACTGCACTGATACACACACATCAGGCCACCTCTCTCCTGCTCTGGATTTTAACCAAGCTCTTAAACTTGGCTTTGATGTGTGGATGCCCCTATGTGTTTTTAAAACACCAGACAAAGTAAATGAAATCTGTGTGGCCCGACTAGCAAAATAAACCTCATCAAATGCAATCCAGCACTCTGGCTTTAATTGCGTGAACATGGCACGAACAAAATTTATTTATACAAGTCCTGTGGCGCCAGTGGCCCTGGCATCTAGACATTGCACAGTCTTAATCAAATATCTCCAAACCCACCATCCATGAGGCTCAGCAGATCTGCTCCTGACAACCCTCGAGGAGCTGCAACAAAGAGTGGTGCAGCAACCTCTTCACAGTAATATACAAACATTTGGAAAATAAAACCTTACTTTATCAAGGGAGGGATTAGGGGAAAGACATGAACAGTCGAGTGCTCTGTCTTATATAATCACCAATATCAGGTAATTCAGGGGAAGCTCTAAGAAACATCCCAACAGAGCCTCCCAGGAGAAGCTTGGGCTCGACTGAAACACTGAAGTCAGAATGCATATTTAGGATATTAAGGGTGTGTATATGGCCACCTGGAATTGCCAGGTTATGTTCAACCCCCCCAGTGATCTTCAAGAGTGCAGAAACTACAGACAGCAACAAAGGGAAGAGAACTCTTATTCCTGATTCTGAATGCCCTTTGGTACTTGTGACTGTACAGCAACATCAGCCCAGATTCAGCCAACACAATTTCTTGAAGTTCAGCTGCAGCAACAGCCCAAATACACCCCAACCTCCCCTAGGAGTGCCTGAGCCAGGCCAAGCAGCCAACAAGGTCAACACTGTCCTGAACCCACAGCTGCAGGAACCAGGCTCTGCACTGAGCACCAGGGCTGCAGCCCCAGCCTCCGAGCCTGCAGCACTCACAAAAGGACCACGTGCAATTCTGACATCAGGAAGGAGTTCACATCCACACTGAACTCCTCCCAGGGCTGCCTGAGACCCAACCCCAAAGTTTTCATTCAACTTCTGCAGCACAAGTAGGGGGTGAGTGAGCAAAAGATCTGACTGACTCCAAAACAGGAGGGAGGTTGCTTAAGCAGCTGAGCCTTAAAGCTGCATTTCTCTGTATTTTCTCAAAACATTTCAGGGTATTATCAACAGTTCCTTAAAGAAAGAAGCGAAGCCGCAGAGGATGGCAAAAGCCCCAGCAGGAATCCCCTGATGCAAACACAAATCTCAGCTACCGACAATTTCGGAGCGGTTCAGCTGAGCAGCGTTAATAACTAATAAAGAAAAACCCTTTGTCTGCAGATCTTTTGCTGCTGGTCGGCAGCCAGAGCCCAGGCAATGGCCCTGGCACAGGGTGTGTGAGGAAAGGCAGCCCAGGCAGCTGCTGACTCACGGTGCTCCCTGGGGACAGCCCGAGCAGCCAGGCACACACCTGGCAGTGCCCACTGCTGCCAGCAGCTCACTGCAGAGCCCAGAGCAGGCACAGGAGCCAGGAACGGGCCCTGCTGGGCTGGGCAGGACAGCTGCAGCTGCCCAGGGCTGACAGGGCCACAGCAGAGCAGAGCACCCGGCCAGGACAGCCCAAACCTGCCCAGCCCAGAGCGAGCCGGAGCTGCTGCGGAGCTCCCGCAACCAGCAACCCTCGTGGGCAAGGGGCAGAACAGGGAAGCCAGGTTAAAGCAGGTATTACTGCTCACAGGTGTTCATGAAAATGTCTCTGGAAGCAGGTGCAGCCCTTGGGCTGCTCACAACCTGCCAGCAAGGCCTTTGGTGTTGTTCCCTTGAGCTAAAGAGTTTATTTCGAGGATTTTTTTTAGCCAAAATCTAACACTGAAAAGCCACTGTCCTGTTGGGACAGCAAAGGACTGGAGGGGCCTGAGCCACCTCTTTGGGCAGAAACCTTTGCACAGGGTGCTGAAGATCTGTCTCCTGCTCGCTTTGCACTCACAGCCTGCACGCAAACCAAAGACACCCTTTGAAGAAAGCCCCCCAAACTCTTTGTTTTCCCACAGGAAGGAAGCTCACCCATGTTTGGTCACAGACACAGTTCAAGGATGGGTGATCAGACACATGCAAGGTGCATTCCTTGAGCCCCACTCAGCACAGGAACTCCTGCAGCCCATACACAAGGCTCAGGGCATCCCTTGGACAAGCTATCAAAATTATGTGTAATTTCCACTTCTTCACACTCTTACCAAGGGGACTGAGGACAGAACAAACCATGGGAATGAGCCCGTCCTGAGAACCCCAGGGGGTCTGAACCAAGCATGAGGAGTCCTGGAATCCCACCCTGCCCACACCACTCTGCTTGCCAGCAGGTTCACATGGTGAGAGCAGGCAGTTCTGGCCATGCCACCAGGCAGTGACAGCAGCACCAGCAGCAATGGGACACAACAGCAAATCCTGTCCTGGGAGCACACACCAACAGGGTCAGCACCCTGCCCAGTGGCCTGGTGCTATTTTAGGGCCTCGATACTCCAGGAGTAGACAGCACCAGGCACTCTTTGTTACCTAATAATCTGATGTGTTTAAATATATCCCTTGCTCTTGCCTGCCCTGGAAATGGCACCCATCTGTCACAGTGTGCCAGGGAGCAGCAGGCAGGGCCCTCGTGCCTGGGCTGCAGCAGCCAGGGCACAGCCCAAGCCTCCAGAACCCTGCTGCAAGAGCAGCTGAAGGGATGGCAGTGCCCCTGAATGCTCCTGCTCTGCCCTGGGACACTGTCAGTACCAAGGGTTTATTGAGGGCGCCTTTGCACAGCCAAGCATCCTAACCCTTTGTGTGCTCACTGGAGAACATCCCTAACTCCAGCAACAGTGAGGCAGCTCTGTGCTGTCACTTCTGAATGGTCTGAAGCGTTTTTCTGAATCATTCAGCGCTCCTGGGAGCTTATCCTGCACGCCCTGAGCTGCTCCAGCCCCGGGTGTCACTCACTGGATACGCAGGAGTGGCTCCAGGCTCCCACCAGCAAAGTGCTCCAGGTATTTACCAGTCCTGAGGCTGCCCTGGAGGGGGACACTCATGCCAAGAGGAAGGGCAGGCTGGAGCCTGGAGGCTGGTTTCTGTTTCTGCAGGTCCCTGGCTCTACAGGGCAGAACCAGGAAGGGGGAGATAAGAACAGTCAGCAGAAGCAGAGCCCAGCAAAGCTCAGCATAGCCAAGCAAGCTCTGAGTCACAGCAAATGCTGCTGACACCAGAGGCTGCAGCACACAGCCACGGGCACTTCCAGACCCAGAACAAGCCTGCAGGACTGAGAGCCCTCTGAAATCAGGACCCTTTCCTCACTCCCTCCGAATTCTGGCTGACAACAGCACAAGCCCCACTTTTCTCTCCCATCTTAGTTTAAAGTGCAGTTTGGTTCCATCCCTTGGCACTGTTGTTTCTTCACCATTAACACAGCAGACCAAGACATGGCACTGCTTCCCAAAGCCCCTGAGCCCCTGGCCATGCCCTCAGTGTGCAGCTGGCCCCTGGTGACACTTCCCCTGCTGCTCCCAGTGCTGTGCTCAGACTGCAGCCTGACACAAACAGTCCCACGTGTGTCCTCACACACTCTGTCACCAGCACCTCAAACAAACTGTGTTTTAGGAGCACACTGTTCACAAAGGATCCTGAAGAGCTTCACAACTAGAACTGAGGAGCTCACAATACACTCCAGAGAAGCGGGAGCTAAGCCAGCCTGCCTGGGGCTGCTTTCAGGGGCTCAGAGACCCCCACCCCAGCTGACACTCTCCCTCTTGAGTGACCTGCACTGCCACTGCTGCCACACACTCTCACCCCACCTGCACACTGTCACCATTCACTGCTAACAGCTACAATACTCAGATCTCCACTTTCTCAGCCAGAGAATGATGACACCTTTATGTGATGTCTCTAAAGGCAAAGGAAAATCATGTGAACTACTCCTTAGCACCAACCAGTATAGACCATCAGTGAAACCAGTGACCTCGATATGCAAACCTGAAATCAATTAAGAGAAATGAAAAGGTGATCCTCCTGCCTGATAAAATCAAGGGAGCACAATACACTTTATTAGTGCTTTATGAAGACACATAGCTTACAAGGAAGCATTTACTTTCAACAAAACCATCTCAGCTTCTGGAACACAGCAGGGGAACACCCTCAAGAAATCTTGAAGTAGTTCATCTCCCAAGCCCCAAAGAAGAATCAACAATACCTAAATAAATACCTGGCAGACATTTCTAAAAACAGCTTCTCCAGTCTCTACAGATAATTTACATTGTGCTTTAATACGCTATTCCAGTGCTTAAATGAAACCCTGCATCAGCTGCAGAGTAATTTTAGCTGCATTTTAGTTACAACTAACTCTTTGTGAACAGAAGAAAGAAATAAAGGTTGAGGATTTAGCAGCACTAGAAAGGAAAACAGATCACGACTGTTAAAAAAATAAAGCCATCATGGAGAGCCTCATGTATACAGTGCAGAAAGCCCAGGACAATCGTGTCCCCAGGATGCCAAGTGTGCCCTGTCACAGCTGCAGCACTGCAGCCTGGAGGGAAGGAGGGATGGACAATCCTGCTGTACCCTTCTGGGCCATTTGGGATAAAGAGCAGGACAGCACTGGCTCTGACAGGCCATGGGCACCAATGCCACATGCTGACTGCTGCCCATCCAGGGAGCTTCACTTGGCAGCCAGGGAGGTGAGCTGACCTACACAGGATGGACCTGTGCTTTTCCACCAGGCATCAGTGTGTTGAAGAGACAGGGAGACAAAATGCACTCTGATAAAAAGCATGTGTGAGTGTGTGTTACACAGGCAGCACAGTGTGAGTGTGTGTTACACAGCCCAGCACAGTGTGAGTGTGTGTGTTACACAGGCAGCACAGTGTGTGTGTGTGTTACACAGCCCAGCACAGTGTGTGTGTGTTACAGTGCCCAGCACAGTGTGAGTGTGTGTTACACAGCCCAGCACAGTGTGTGTGTGTGTTACACAGCCCAGCACAGTGTGTGTGTGTGTGTTACACAGCCCAGCACAGTGTGAGTGTGTGTGTTACACAGGCAGCACAGTGTGTGTGTGTGTTACACAGGCAGCACAGTGTGTGTGTGTGTTACAGTGCCCAGCACAGTGTGTGTGTGTGTGTTACACAGCCCAGCACAGTGTGTGTGTGTTACACAGCCCAGCACAGTGTGTGTGTGTGTTACACAGGCAGCACAGTGTGTGTGTGTGTGTGTTACACAGCCCAGCACCGTGTGTGTGTGTGTGTTACACAGGCAGCACAGTGTGTGTGTGTGTGTTACAGTGCCCAGCACAGTGTGTGTGTGTGTTACACAGCCCAGCACAGTGTGAGTGTGTGTGTGTTACACAGGCAGCACAGTGTGTGTGTGTGTGTTACACAGCCCAGCACAGTGTGTGTGTGTGTGTGTGTTACACAGCCCAGCACAGTGTGTGTGTGTGTGTGTTACACAGGCAGCACAGTGTGTGTGTGTGTGTTACACAGCCCAGCACAGTGTGTGTGTGTTACACAGCCCAGCACAGTGTGTGTGTGTGTGTGTTACACAGGCAGCACAGTGTGTGTGTGTGTGTTACACAGCCCAGCACAGTGTGTGTGTGTGTGTGTGTGTGTGTTACACAGGCAGCACAGTGTGTGTGTGTGTTACACAGCCCAGCACAGTGTGTGTGTGTGTTACACAGGCAGCACAGTGTGTGTGTGTGTGTTACACAGCCCAGCACAGTGTGTGTGTGTTACACAGCCCAGCACTGTGTGTGTGTGTGTTACACAGGCAGCACAGTGTGTGTGTGTGTGTGTTACACAGGCAGCACAGTGTGTGTGTGTGTGTTACACAGCCCAGCACAGTGTGTGTGTGTGTGTGTGTGTGTGTTACACAGGCAGCACAGTGTGTGTGTGTGTTACACAGCCCAGCACTGTGTGTGTGTGTGTGTTACACAGGCAGCACAGTGTGTGTGTGTGTGTGTTACACAGGCAGCACAGTGTGTGTGTGTTACACAGCCCAGCACTGTGTGTGTGTGTGTTACACAGGCAGCACAGTGTGTGTGTGTGTGTGTTACACAGGCAGCACAGTGTGTGTGTGTGTTACACAGCCCAGCACAGTGTGTGTGTGTGTGTGTTACACAGGCAGCACAGTGTGTGTGTGTGTTACACAGCCCAGCACAGTGTGAGTGTGTGTTACACAGGCAGCACAGTGTGTGTGTGAGTTACACAGCTCAGCACAGTGTGTGTGTGTGTGTGTTACACAGGCAGCACAGTGTGTGTGTGTGTTACACAGCCCAGCACCGTGTGTGTGTGTGTGTGTGTGTGTGTGTTACACAGGCAGCACAGTGTGTGTGTGTGTTACACAGCCCAGCACAGTGTGTGTGTGTGTTACACAGGCAGCACAGTGTGTGTGTGAGTTACACAGCTCAGCACAGTGTGTGTGTGTGTGTTACACAGCCCAGCAGTGTGTGTGTGTGTTACACAGCCCAGCACAGTGTGAGTGTGTGTGTTACACAGCCCAGCACAGTGTGTGTGTGTGTGTTACACAGGCAGCACAGTGTGTGTGTGTGTTACACAGCCCAGCACAGTGTGTGTGTGTGTGTGTGTGTGTTACACAGGCAGCACAGTGTGTGTGTGTGTGTGTGTGTGTGTGTTACACAGGCAGCACAGTGTGTGTGTGTGTGTTACAGTGCCCAGCACAGTGTGTGTGTGTTACAGTGCCCAGCACAGTGTGTGTGTTACAGTGCCCAGCACAGTGTGTGTGTGTGTGTTACAGTGCCCAGCACAGTGTGTGTGTGTGTTACACTGCCAGCACACACGTGCTCCTGTGTTACACAGCCAGCAAGGGAGCACAGACAGGTGAAATGAGTTCAGTGAGTCATGGCAAAACTGGATCTGGCAGATAACAGCCTTCCTGTTAGGTAAGCATGTTTGCTCCAGGTAACATTCTTTGATCCTGTGATGAGAACAAGGGCTCACTGCTGCACCATCCTCACAGGGCTGTGCCAGCAGTTCTTTCCACAGGGTGTACATTCTAGCCAGCTTTCTTCTCAAGGAAATGAAAGGCAATGCACCCTCTAGAACCCCTTCTCCATACTTGAGAGAGAGGGAAGAATCAAGAGTATCTGTCCATCAAATCAGGGAGTCACCACCATCACCTGAACTGGCTGCACCAAGGCAGCCATCCCTGCAATCCCACGACAAAGTGTAATTGTCAGGATAAGCACGGCACTATGGCACTGCTGTCCTCAGAACTGCAGAGCAGCCCTCCTGCACCTGGAGGTCTCTGGAAATAGATAAACTCACACTGTGTTGTGAGGTGCTTTAACCCCCCCAAAAGAATGCCAGGTGGGCGTGCTGCCTGCACAGCCAGCGAGGCCAAGGCCACACGTCCCCAGAGACACCCAGGACCTGTGTGTGCACCCTGCAGAGACCAGCGCGGCCAAAACCCCCACTGGGTTTCTGGAGATGCATCCCAACATCACAGTGATGAGATCTGCTGAAGGACAACAGTGAGAGACCACACTGAGCACAGCACTGAGCACAGCACCCAGCCACACGAGCTGGCTCTGAGCAGGCTCTCCTCCTCACCCACTGGCACAAGGAAGGTGGCATCCCAGCCAAAGGAAACCTTTCTGGCCACCACACACCATTATCACTCCCAGGCAATTAGCCATGCCCAAATGGCAGGTAAGTGAGATGGAAAAGCCCAGAACTGTGCTTGCTGCAGGGTCACTGCCTGTGCTGGCACCACTCAGGAAAGAAGTGGTGTGAATGAACTCTGCAGCATCCAGAGAAGCAAACACAAGCTGGACAGTCACAGACGAGTATCTGTGGGAAAAACCCTAAGAAAACAAGTATCAGTTACTTGCAATTATAAAGGAATTTGTTTTTCTTAGATCATGAAATATTCCTGGATTAACCTAAATTCAAAGAAATCAGCACCCTCTAATCCAAGTCAAATGTCTCTGGAGCTTGCACGTAACAGACAGAGAAAGGACTGCAGGCTATGGGTTCGTGCCCATGTAAATAAGTGTTTACATGCCTGGGAGGCACATGCTTACAACAAGAGGGTTACAACAGCAAGCACTGCTGTCAGCTGCAGACCCAGCAGCCCTTAGACAAGTTCAGTATATATTTTTTAATGCTGCACCCAAAATGAATTGATTTTCAGGCCATACTAGACGCCTGGAGTTCCACAGTGTAACTGGGGGTATATCAAAGACCATAACACTTTTCAGAACACAAGATTTCCAGGGGGAGGAGAGGAAGAAGGCAAGGCAAGGAAGCCAAGGCAGTCCTACTGTTCTTACTCATTACTCCCCAGTGTTTCCCAGCTGTTCCTGCTCTGCCCTCCCCTGACATGTTCCTGCCACCCAAAGGTCGCTGCAGGGCTCCTCCCTGCCGTGCCACAGGCTTCCTGGTGTTCTCACTTCCCTGAAGTGGCCACGTTTGCACTGAGGCTGGTCCCGCAGGCAGCCCAGGTGCAGGTGTCTGTGCAGGTGACGGTGCCCCCAGAGCAGCTCCGGCTTTGTGCAACACCACATCCCCACAGACCCCTGAGAGCTGCTCCTGGGGCTGAGGAACCTGCAGCATGTCTTGGCTTGGCTGTGTCACCCTGCTCAGGGGCTGTCCAGCACAGGGCAGGTCCCTCCTGCTCCCCTGTGCCCCACACCAGTCACGGTTTGTCGGAGATGCTGCCGGGGCAGCGGAGGTTCTCCCGCAGCAGCAGCAGACGAGCCCGGCAGCCCGCAGAGGGGGAGCCCCGGTGTTTCACTGCTGCACCCGGAGCCGGTATCGGCACACGGGCCTGTCACGGCCTGGGAAGCAGCCCCGGAGCTGTCACCGGGCGGCCCCCGCCATCTCCACGGCCTGGGGGGAGCTCCGGGCTCGGAATCCTCCGGCCTCGCGCGGCCCCTCATGCCCGCATCCCCCGTCTGCTGCGTGACTCATCACCGACACAATGGGCGGCGGCACAAAGCGCCGCTGCCGCCGCTCCGCCCGATCCCCGCGCCGGGGCCGCGGCGGGAGCGGGGCGGGCGCCGCGGTGCTGCAGCCAGGCGAGGGCGGCTGTCCCGCCGCGCCCGGCGCTGCCCCCGGGGCACGGCTGGCCGCTCCCGGAGCGCCGGGGCCGCCGCAGCGGCGGAGCGGCGGAGCGGCGCGGGCCCGGGCGGGGGCGGCTCCCGGCGGGCGGCACCGCGGGGATCCCGGCCCCTCCCGCGCCCCGGGCGGCTCCCGCAGCCCCCGAGCGGCAGCGGGGCGGGCCCGCGCGCACGTGGTGGCGGGCGGGGCCGAGCGAGTGACGCGCCAGGCCCCGCCCTCCCGCCGGCCGGGGACACGCAGCGCGCGGGGCGGGGGCGGCGGCGCCCCCGGCGGGAGCGGGGCCCGGCCGGGGCAGGGGCGGCCCCGCCCGCGCGGAGCCGCCGCCGCGCTGCCCCGAGTCCCCCCCGTGCCCTGACACCGCCCCGCCCGCCCCGAGCGTCCCCGGGCCGGATCCCGCCGGCAGCGCAAAGCCCGCGCCCGTGTGCCCCCCCCCTCCCAGCGCTCCCCGGTGGCAGTGCCCGTGTCGCCCCGGCCGGCCGCGGCTGTCAGGCGCGGCCCCGCGAGGCGCGGGCGGACGGTCACTCACCACGTGCGGTCTGCTGCTGTTGTGCCTGCCACTCCAGGAACCGCGCCGCCTCCAGCAGCGTCTCGATGCTCATGGCGCGGGCCCGGCCGCCGCCGCCGCCGCCGCCGCCCGGAGCGCGGGCCCGCCCCGCCCGCGCCGCCCCGGGCTCGCCCCGCCGGCCGCAGCGCTGGCGACAAGATGGCGGGTGGCAACAGAAACACAACAGGCGGGCGCTGGCGCGGCCCCGCTACTACGCGGCGGGCGGCGCCAAGACGCGGAGTGGAGCGCGGGGCGCCGCCCGGACGGGACGGGCCGCGGCGGGCCGCGACGGGCGGTCCGTCCGGGGACGCGCGGGCACGGCCCCGAAGCCCCGCCGGCCGCTCGGAGCGGGCGCGGCCCGGCCCGGCCCCGGGGCGGCCGGTGAGGCGCGAGACGCGGCGGCGGCCGGTCCGGTCCGGCGGCGGCGCGATCCGGGCGCCGCGTTTTGCGGGCGGCGCTCCCCCCGCAGTGCGCTCGCGGCCCGGGGCGCGCTGTCAGCGCGCGCGAGCCAATGGGCGCGCAGCACAACACGCGTGCTGCCCTCCACATGGGCGCCCCGCGCCGCCGCGCGCCTTAAAGGGGCCGCGCCCGCCGCGCCCCGCGCACGTGCGGGCCCGCCGCCCCCGGCGGGGCTTCCCCCGCCCGCACCCACGGAACCGAGCCCAACCCGCCCGGCACCGCGGCCTGCGCCCGGCCCGCTCTGCCCCCGCGGGGCTCCCATCCCCGCAGAACCTCCCTGAGCGCCCCGGGTCGCAGGCTGCGGGTGCGGGTGGCTGCACGGGAAAACCGAACCCTTTTTATGGATAAAAGCACGGAAAAGAGGGAATCCGTGCGAAACGGTCAGCAACGCAGTGCCTGCCTCCCGGGAAACACCTCACACTGCGGCTTGTCACGTAACCTACGGTTAACGTGAGCAACGCTTTCCTTTATACGGCGCCTTTGTCAGTAGCTTGCAAAATTAAATTGAACTTCAATTATCCACGAGGAAATTTTCCATTCTAAGTATCTACCTCTGACCGACTTCTGGTTTTTAGCTGGGAAAATGTACTGAAGTAAAGTGAAAATAAACTGTTTAGAAAACCCAGTGCTTCTCATAGAAGGAATGGGATTTTAAAAAAAAAAATAAACACCAAAAAACCCACCAAAAAAGACCCAACAGCTTTTCATATGAGAATTTTCATTCTACCTACAATCATTAAGGAATTGGCCACTGAAGGGGGCAATCCCAAACGCTGTACTGGTTTGTGGAGCTTGGGGCTGGCTCCAAAGGTGCTTCTGTTTCCCAGAGCCCGTGCTGGGCGCTCAGGGCCATGTCTGGCCCTTGCTCAGCCTGTGGCTGCTTGGCCTCATGCACTGCACGTCCATCTGATCCTTCTCTGCAAATGCAAGGAGTCATTTCCTCCTGGGCTTTGCCATGAACGCATCCCTGTATTATCAGAACTCCTCACAGCAGTAATGAGGGTGGTGTCATCACACATGGGCAGAAGAGGTAGATAAAATACAGATTTTTTACAGTAGATGAAGTCTGGCCAGAAGAACTCACCTGGGGTACTTTTGGGCAGGGGTAGCTCATGGAGGGACCAGGCCATTTCTCATGGAACGTTTCAGCTGCTTTCCAGCCATCTCTGCCAGCAGCCTCGCCATCCTCCCGGCTCCCGCAACGAGCGGGGGAGTCTCCCCAGCAGGAACGCCTTCAGGAGGCAGCCCAGCTCCCCGGGGCAGCCCGGGCTGTGTGCTGGGCTCAGCCTGTGTGCCAGCAGCAGCACAGAGCTCACACAGTGAACCTGGCCTCGGGCAGCTCGGTAAGAGCTGCTCCAGGTGCAGCACAGGGTGACTCAATCTGACATCTCGAGTTCCTCCCTTTGTAGCCTGGATGTGCTCCGGTATTTTGCATGGTTCCAAACCCGGGTTGTCTGATCCCAGCAGAGGAGCTGAGGATGGCCCAGCAGCCTCCAAACAGAGCTGGAGAGCAGCAGAGAGCCCTGGCGGGACACACAGCTGGGGCTGGCTGTGCTGGGCTGTGCCTGCAGGACTGTCACTCTGTCACTCTGCAGGGCTCAGGTGCCTTCTGGCAGAGGGAGCACGCAGCAGGAACAAGCGCTGAGCAGCCCAAGCTGCTGGTGTGGGCTCCAGTGCTGCAGACCAGACCTGCACGTGCAAGGGGCTGCAGGGTCCATCTCCAGCCAGCTCTCCCTGATCCCACAAACCACTCGGGTTTACAGTGCTCTTCTGATGGACTCGGTTTGAAGAAGGAATTGCTATTCTGCCATCAAACCTGCTGCACAAACTGCACCTCCTGCCCCAGGCCTGCCTGCAGTGCCACAGCCCAGCCCAGAGACCTGCAAGGGCCGCACACTCTGAGGTTTTAGTGGGTGAGACAAAACATCCCAACCAAGACAGCAGAAATGAGTCATTAGAGGAGGTTATGGAGCATGCAGGAGGCAGTGCTCTGACTGACTGACGGTGCTTGATTGAACACAGCTTGTGAAAGAAACGTTTTCAGGTGACATACAATAGTTGGGTCCTGTGCTGGGTTAATGCTTTAGCAGGAGGCAAAACATTCCTGCCTGCTCACATCTTTTGCAACACTAATCTCCAAGGAGAGTTGTTTGTTTTGAAACCTTGAGCTCTATGGGCTCTTGACTGCTAAGCTGGCTCCCAGCTTTGGCAGCTTACAGTAGAAATCAGCGTCATTAAACATTTATATCTGAGCGATGTTTCCTGATTAAATTTATTTATTGCAAGTTTTTGGACCTGGCTGACGGAGCAGCTTGGGTACACATCTAGAATCCATCAGCTGTATATTCATCTGCCTCCTGAGGGCTTTATGGAAGGGTTTTCACTGAATCATTTGACACTGTTACTGGGGACAGGGATAAACCAGAACACAAAGATTACCTGGGTTGATTTTGTGAACGCTTTAGGGACAGTGTTTAAAACATTGCATATGTGTTAGAAGTAGCAAGGGGTGCAATTTCTGCTCCACACTTGGGAAGAGCAGGCAGTGGGTACCTGCACAGCCCTGCCAGAGCCAACCCCAGGGGCTCAGGGCACCGAGGGGCAGAGGGCTGGCTCTGCAGACAGAGCTGTCCTTCCCACCAGGCTGCCCAGCCTCGGGGACTGCTTGGGGTTAGACTGGTCTTCCTAACCTGGGCTACTCCTGACAGCAGCCCATGGCAGGAATCTCTTGCCAGGAAGAGAAGGCTCCTGTGCTCCTGAGCAGGTGGCACTGAGGTGGCACTGCTGCAGCTGCCACACCCACCCCTGCACCAGGGGGACACTCTTCAGCTCCCATCTCTGGTTTTAAAACTTTCAGTCCAATCCTTTGACTGCTGTTATTTTCATCTTGTCTAAATATTAGATGTAACTTACAAGAATTTAGACCTTTGTCTCCTTATGAGCATATATAGTTTCCAAAGCAAGCCTTTTTAGCTGTTTGAGGGATTGCCCAGGGCATTTCATCTTCTTACCTGTGTATTATTTCCTGTTTAGTCAGTCCTTTAGATCGCATTGAGTGATACTCAGATGGCAGATATTGATCTCTACTGTGTTGTAGATTAGTTGTATGTAGCTGAGCCTGAAGGAAATCATTCAGAGTGGTGAATTTGTATGATACTTTAATCATAAAGCTGGGCTGTTGTAAATACTTTTCTTTGTTTTGAGAGTTAATGATGGCATTATATAAAGTTTGAATGGGCTTAGATTTATTTAGAAGAAATGATGATGATATTAATATATAGACAGTGCAGGAAAAAGCAGCAGTGTTCATGGGGCTCATCACTTATATCCACCCTCCTCCCCACCAAAAAACAGTGAAAAATGTCCATTTGAGGATGACACTGTCATACAATGGCACAAGGCTCACCTGGTACCCTACCCATATCCTATACCAGGGATGTGATGGATGTTGAAAAACACACTTCAGCTGTGCTGGAAATCTGACAATCTCCTTCCTGCTCTTCTGCTGTGCAGCACACAGCTTCTCTGTGCCCAAACCATCCTCAGGATTTGTGCATCCCATGACAGGCAGTGAGTTTTGCTTTCTGGCAGTATTCATCTCTGTGACTTTTCCCTCAGCTCAGAAATGAGTCTCATTAATTTCCTGACTTTTCTGAGGTCACACACCCCCTGTGAGCCAGGGCATCACCTGCAGTGCTGGTGGCTGTGCAGGGATTGAGTTCTGTGTTTGCAGCCTGGGTTGAAAACTTTCAACATCCATCTGCCCCAGCTGGGCTCCCAAACTCAGCTTCCAGCACAAGGGAATTCTGTTCTTCCCTCACTCTGAATAAGCAACTTTTCAGTTCAGGCATCTGAATAATCTGTCTGGAGTCACTGGAATATGTGACTGCCTAAAGTTTTATCTCCTGGTTAAATACTTTGTTGCTCAGGGCCTAAATTACAATAGAACATAAATTATTAAATGAGTGTTAATTCTCCCTTTTCAGGCTTCACACCAAATAAGAAATCCCCCCCAACTGTGCTCACATGAAAGCAGGAGTTTATCTCAATATTTTCATTCTGAAATTCAAGCACTGAACGCAGAAAAAACCCACAAGGGTGAAAATAATTAGTGCTGTTTCTTACTAAACCATTCTGACTTTCTCTGTAATAATTTTATTTAGAGTTTTAATGATGAATAAATTCTTATTGTAAATATTTAATCATGGAGAGTGGTTAAGCAGAACACGTGTGATGAACAGGTCTCACAGATGTGCTGATATGGCTGAAAACTCTCCTGACATCCACCCTGGGGCAGCACTGACACGGACTCGGGTCTCAAACACTGCCCAGGTTCCTCCTGGCTTTACCAGTAATCCCTGTACTGGACCTTGAGTTCCCTGTCCAGGAACTTCAGCACAACATAAGGACAGTTTCTATTATGCCAATAATATGTAATTCATACCATTTCTACTCCAACAGCACACACTGCTGCAGATGAGCTCAGGGGAAGACCAAACCCTGGTTGTCTCCCAGGGCTCACACCTGGGCTGGCTTTTCCTGGCTGCTGCATCCCGTGGTCTTCACTTGTGCCACGGGAGCAGGGCCAGGTTTGAGCTCCAGATGGGAACACGGGGCAGTAGCAGCTGTGCAGGTCTCTCAGCAAGCAAGAACCTGACTTGGTGTGGTTTGAAACTGTGCAATGGGCTGCACTCAGCTGCCCAACTGCTGAGGAACAGGGGAGGCAAAGGTCCATCCAAAGTCCATAGGGCGTGTGCTGAGCTCTCCCAGGTCTGGAGCAATGGCTGACAGAGCCACAAACATCCAACTCATCACCACAGCCTGCTGCAAATATGGTCTGTGACTAAAATACCTGTGTGGAATGAGAGAATTTAACCCACAGAATACAGAGAGAAACAATTCTTCTCCCCTGAGAACTGGAACAGCCTCTGCGTGGCTTGGAGTCAAAAACCGCGCCAAGTGATGCACCCTGGAGACAAGAACTACCCAAGAATTTTTACCCGACTGGGTTGTTCTGCGTAAATCAATCACTGGGACAGCTCTGGGTGCGCTGAGACCCCCGGGGCAGCGCTGAGACCCTCGGGCAGCACTGAGATCCCCGGGGCAGTGCTGAGACCCCCGGGCAGCGCTGAGACCCTCGGGCAGCACTGAGATCCCCGGGGCAGTGCTGAGACCCCCGGGCAGCGCTGAGACCCCCGGGGCAGTGCTGGGACCCCCGGGACAGTGCTGAGACCCCCCGGGTAGCAGTGAGACCCCCGGGCAGCGCTGAGACCCCCGGGCAGCGCTGAGACCCCCGGGGCAGCGCTGAGACCCTCGGGCAGTGCTGAGACCCCCGGGGCAGTGCTGAGACCCCCGGGCAGCGCTGAGACCCCCGGGCAGTGCTGAGACCCTCGGGCAGCACTGAGATCCCCGGGGCAGCGCTGAGACCCCCGGGCAGCGTGGGCCCCCTGCCCCAGCCCGTGTCCGGGGCTGCCGCTCTCCGGCGCCGGGACCGAGCCCGGGGCTGCCCCGCACTCCCGGCAGCTGCCGGCAGAGGGAGCTCCGCGCAGCCGCATCCCGCAGCGATCCCGCACCACTCCCGGTTCTGATCCCGCACCACTCCCGGCTCCCACCCCGCACAGTCCCGGCTCCCATCCCGCAGCGATCCCGCACCACTCCCGGCTCCCATCCCGCACAGTCCCGGCTCCCATCCCGCAGCGATCCCGCACCAGTCCCGGCTCCCATCCCGCAGCAGTCCCGGCTCCCACCCCGCACAGTCCCGGCTCCCATCCCGCAGCGATCCCGCACCACTCCCGCCTCCCACCCCGCACCAGTCCCGGCTCCCATCCCGCAGCGATCCCGCACCAGTCCCGGCTCCCACCCCGCACAGTCCCGGCTCCCATCCCGCAGCGATCCCGCACCAGTCCCGGCTCCCACCCCGCACAGTCCCGGCTCCCATCCCGCAGCAGTCCCGGCTCCCACCCCGCACAGTCCCGGCTCCCATCCCGCAGCGATCCCGCACCACTCCCGGCTCCCACCCCGCACAGTCCCGGCTCCCACCCCGCAGCGATCCCGCACACTCCCGGCTCAGCCCGCTGGCGGGCGGGCGCTGCTCTATCTGAGGTCGGTCGCTGCAGCGCTGCTGAGCAGCCGCATCGGGATTTGTCTGGAGCAGCCCTGGCAGCCGTCGGGCTGCTCTCCTGGGAGCCTGCCACCTCCGAGGGACGCAGAGCCCGGCTATGGGAAATGCCAGGGAAAAGATTTGCTGCTCCCTGCAAGTTCATTTAAATTGAGGACTCGGCAAAAGAACACTTAATAGACGTTTCTTGCCTCCATAGCTGACCCAGTGCAAGGGAAAATGGACACATTCCACTCGGTTTGCTACAGTCAATAAAGATGCAGAATATTAAAAATAAAATGAAGTTGTTAAAAAAATTACAAACTCATCATCAATGTCTGAACATGGCTTAAACCCACACTGGAGTGTATTAACCTCTTCAGAGGTAGTCTCTGCACAAGGACAGTGCAAACACCAGCTAAATTCTGTGCCAACATCCACTTTTATTTTTAAATGTATTCTACAATATACATTTGGAAAATAGAAGTGCTTGAGTGGCACAAGCCAATTCAATTTGATAAAAGGTCTGAAAAAGGGTTTTATTTAGATTTTTGATGAACAGCTTCATGGTTCATAAAAAGACAATTTTCCTTTTGCTGTTTCTGTGTACTCATGCTTGTATCAAACAATTGGATATCATAACATATGGCCATGTAAAAATGGAATGATAGCAAAAGCATGTTTTAAGGAACAGTAGCTCTAAAAATCATGCTTTGTCTTGCAGCAGGATAACACTCCTGGACATTTTAAAATAAAACCTCACTAACAAAATTATACTAGAAATAACCTGCCTTTTTTAAAGCAGATACTAAAAAGTAAGAGTTGCTAGTTTGGCTGTATCCTACCACAGTCATTTGCATCAGCTCTGGGAAGGGCCAGGCCTGTCACAGCCACAGTCTGGTTTAGAAGGCAACGTGCACATAAATTATTCAGCACTCTCAAATCTAAAAATCAATGCTGTATGCTGTGTAATCCAGCTTAATGTAACAGCCAGAAAACCCATTTATGAGCAATTTTAGAATAGGTTTTCCCACAAAGCCTCGAGGTTGCAATATCAAGAGGGAAGGGGGTGGGAGCTGTGCCTTCCATGTCACTCACAGGTACCCCCCTGCCATTGTGCAGGTGGCAGGGAGAGCTGCCTGCTCCCTGACCTCCCCTCGCAGGGGAGCCACCAAGGGCTCCATGGCAAACGGTGACAAAGCCTTTTCCACTGCTCTCCCTCCCTGGAGCAGCAGAGCTGCTGCAGCTGGAGCCCTCCCACACCCAGAGTCGTTCAGGGGCCCGGGGGCTGCACCTCCACCACCCAGCTGGTCACAACAAACAGACACCAACTGTACATTCATTTACATTCCCTCCAGCCCCACACACACACGAGCAGACCTTCAATAATTAATACTCTAGCTTGTGATGCACCTTTCACCCCAGGATCTCAAAGCACTCTGTGGTGTGTGGGGATAGATTTTATTTTGCTGGAGTAAATAGGGTAGAGAAAGATTAACTGATTGACCAAGGTCATGCTGCGTTAACGTTTTATTTCTGCTCTAGCCTTTAACTGGAGAGCTGCTGTGACCTTGGAAAGCTGGAAAAAAACTGCATTTTAAAGCTAACAATGTAAGGATAATCTCCCCTAAAGTGTACCATATGTTTGTGATTAGACAAAAGAAAAAGCATCAGAAGAATTGCTGGTCGTGCAAGTGTTTGCAGTGTTCTCTAGGGTACAATAGCTGGGAATTTCAGGGGAGCCTGAGAGAAGTGGATGCAAACCTCCCCTCCATTTCAAGGAAAAATGGTTGCTCAGCATCCCTGAGCTCTGCTGGAGAATCGAGCTTGGTTATGCAGGGAAGTTTCTCAGTTAGAGAAGCTGGGGTGAGGAGCTCAGCAGCCAAGCTGCTCGCTCTGCCTGGCTCTGCACGTGTCCACTGCTCCCACCCAGCTGTCCCTCGCCTCTTATGGCTCCCCCAAGAACCAACCTCAGCAGCATCTCCTTTGGGCCTCTCTGGTACTTTTATCCCACCAGCACTCACAAGCTCACGCAGGGTGCGTGCTCTGGGCTCCCTGATGGCTCAGGCACATGCTGCCCTCCTGCACAGCTCTGTGCTGCACCAGCACCAGCCTGACTGTCCCAGGGCTCCAGCTGCGCTGACTAATGGAGAGAAACTCAACTCACTGCCAATGCATTCTCAAGGGGATGAGGACCTTGTCACATTCGACTGTCTTTTCTTGTGGCCCTAAACTGATGCTGTGGAGTCACAGCAGTCACAAACCCTGACCAGAAGCCCTCAGACAAGGGCTCTGGGCTGCAGGAAAGGAGCCACTTGACTTGGCACAGAAAGAAAACAATCTTTTTTCTTCACGGCTCCCCCAGAAGTGAGTCAGTAGGCCTGACGAACAGAAAACACAAGTTGCCATAGAAACTCGCATGCCTTCCACCAGGCGGAGGAACAAATGTAGGCCAATATTTCTGCTTAGCTGGCTCCTGCCCCTGCTCCTGCTCCTGCTCCTGCTCCTGCCCCTGCTCCTGCCCCTGCCCCTGCCCCTGCCCCTGCCCCTGCCCCTGTTCCTGCCCCTGCCCCTGCTCCTGCTCCTGCTCCTGCTCCTGCTCCTGCCCCTGTTCCTGCCCCTGCCCCTGTTCCTGCCCCTGCCCCTGCCCCTGTTCCTGCCCCTGCCCCTGCTCCTGCTCCTGCTCCTGCTCCTGCCCCTGCCCCTGTTCCTGCCCCTGCCCCTGTTCCTGCCCCTGCCCCTGCCCCTGCCCCTGCTCCTGCTCCTGCTCCTGCTCCTGCTCCTGCCCCTGTTCCTGCCCCTGCCCCTGTTCCTGCCCCTGCCCCTGCCCCTGCCCCTGCTCCTGCTCCTGCTCCTGCTCCTGCTCCTGCCCCTGTTCCTGCCCCTGCCCCTGCTCCTGCCCCTGCCCCTGCCCCTGCCCCTGCCCCTGCTCCTGCCCCTGCCCCTGCCCCTGCCCCTGCTCCTGCTCCTGCTCCTGCTCCTGCCCCTGTTCCTGCCCCTGCCCCTGTTCCTGCCCCTGCCCCTGCCCCTGTTCCTGCCCCTGCCCCTGCCCCTGCCCCTGCCCCTGCTCCTGCCCCTGCCCTGCCTGCCCCTGCCCCTGCCCCGCCCCTGCCCCTGCTCCTGCCCCTGCCCCTGCCCCTGCCCCTGCCCCTGCCCCTGCTCCTGCCCCTGCCCCTGCCCCTGCCCCTGCTCCTGCCCCTGCCCCTGCCCCTGTTCCTGCCCCTGCCCCTGCTCCTGCCCCTGCCCCTGCCCCTGTTCCTGCCCCTGCCCCTGCCCCTGCCCCTGCCCCTGCCCCTGCCTGTGCAGGCTCCACCAGCAGCTCTCAGTTATTTTGCCCCCAGCTGCAGCAGACCCTTTCCCCACCGCCCTGGATGCCACGTGGGCACACACAGGGATGGGGACACCACAGCTGCTGAGCCAGCACCAGGCTGTGGCTGGGGGACCCCAAATGAGGAGCCCACAGCAGCCATGGGACGAGCCCTGGCACAGCAGCCCAAGCCCATCCCAAGCAGCATCTTCCCTTCTGCTGTGAGCCTGGCAGGGAGGGCTGGGGAAGAGTGGAAATGGAATGTTTGTGCTGGATTATTCCAGCCAGCTGTGATTTAAACAAACTCCTGTTTCTCACCTGTAAAAGGGGGACCCTCAGTGGGGTGCAAAGGCACACAGGTCATAGTGTGTGCAGAGCCCTCTGGGGTGCTTGCAGAGCAGTTATGTGACATGTGCAATCTCTACTGAACCTGCTGTTCCTTTATTGTGCCCTGACCACATGCTATTCTTGGGCTCCATGTTTAATTGTACCACAGGGCAAGTTGCTTTCCTTCTTCCCTCGCTTCTTTACTTTTCAATTACATTTTTCTGTAGACTGCCCAGAGGCCTCCTGGATATTCAGTGGGCTGTTACATGGTAACCAGACCGTGAGTAAAACCAGTCTAACAAAAGGAAGAAAGTCCACTTTTACCCTATTTGTGATTCACTTTTAAGGAAAAGAAAAGCCTAAACACAATAGAACTTTGAAACTGTGTTTGGGCACACAGTAAACCCAGTAGCCAGCTTTGCCCCTGGACAGAATCCTCTGCCAGGTTCTTGGAGCCCAGGATTACACAGCCAACAGACAGCTGGGCCCGTGCCAGCCCTATGCCCTGTGCCAAGCTCTGCTTCCATCAGGGACACTTAAAGGAATCTGACCAAAATGATGGAGGAGGCCTTCTCCTCCAGAGTAGACCCATAACCAGACACCAGGATATTTGTCAGTTCAGCTCAATGGTCTCCAGGAAATGTACAATCAGGTTTAATAATTGAATAATTTAAAAGAGCTGCCTGTGGTTAATGAACGGGCTCAGGATCTTGACAGCTGGAGAGACAGGTGGTGGGTGGTAACACCTCTTCTGAAGGGGCCTTTGGTTTGAGGGCAGAAGGGAGTATCTCAGTTTGTAAGTGATCTATGTCATTTGGGCAGTGATGTGACTGTTGGGTTTAATATAATTTCAGGTCTCTCCAGGTAAAGAGAGTATAATGCAATTATCTACTGATTGTGAATGAAGACACCCAAACTCCTACAGTACATTTACTTTAAGATATCTTAACAGGAAAAGAGTTTTTTTCACTGTGAAATATTGAGTGAAAGGAAAATAAAGAAAATAATGGAACTGTTTTATTCTTTTAAAAATGGCAAAAGAGGGTGGCCCAGCCATATTTCTCCCTGGCTGCTGGACTCCAGCAACCCCCCATGCCCAGGCAGCCCCTCAGAGCTGCCAGGGCTTCTGCAGAGGGCATGAGGAACCTGCTTTCAGAGTGACACCCAGCTTTTTTCCTGGATCTGCTCTGCCTGGGGAAAGGCACTCCACACCCTTATCTGTTTGCCCTGACACCACTTGTTTGAGGCTGTTTGGTTTTCTCTACCTTGGAAGCCTGTTTTCCATGAAACTGCCTGTTTCAGTGGTGACACTAATATCCCCCTGATTCTTTAATAGTTACTGCAATATAGCTAGCTAATAATCACTGGGTTTATTTTAGATACCTGCTTTGGGAGAGCAAGAGTCAGTAAAACTTCTTTTACAGCTATAAATCACTTCATGGGTTTAACAAAAGTAGACCAAAATTCAAGAGAAATTTTGCAATGTTTTCACGGGGGATATGAGGGTTTAATTCTGTGGCTGTCACAGCTGGATTCAGTATGTGGGGCACTTCCCGCTGGGAAGAAATGAGTAAGATGGTGTAGAGTTAAAAAAAATGTAAGTCCTAAACTTTCTAGAAAATGAGAACTTGAGTCTGTGCTAAAAGTCAACAATAATTTCTAGAAGGTCAAAAATGTGCAAAGAGCAGACCTGACCCTGCAAACAGGAACACTCGGGGAGCTGCTGCCCCGCTCATGCCAAGGGGAGCTCACAGCTGCCTTCAGTCCCCTGAGTGCTGGCTGAAGCCATGCTGACACAGCCTGAGAAACAGCCTGCCCCTTGGAAAGCATTAAAGAGTCTTTAGAATATGGAAATCGTGCAGAATTACAACTGAGAAATCCTTAATTGAGAAGCAAAAGAGGCAGGAGGAAGGTGATTCCTGGGAGCTGAGCACAGCCAGCACTGTGACCCAAGGGCAGGGCACTGCTAAAGCCAGGGCTGTACCTGCTCCCAAAGCTCAGTGATTATTTCACTGCTTCCACTATGGCCCAAGAAAAAAGAAATTTAAGGTGAAGTGAAGGTGAAGTGCCCATCCTTTCTCTATCTCAATCTCTTTGCTTACAACAATATATTACTTCTTACTGAAATAACTATGAAGTTCAAAGATTTATGTTTGACTAGATTTGTTTTTGTAAGAGCAGATGTAGAAAGTACCAGTATTCACGCACTGGATTTGTGCCTACATTGAAAGGAACAGTCTAAGAGAACCACAGAAGAAATTTTCTGTTCAGGAATAAGTAGCAGGTAACCAACTTCCCAGCATGTTGAATTTGCATGTTTCTCTCCATATTGAAGTTACCATAGTCCTTGTACAGAGCTTTACATGTTGAAAAGAAGGGAGTTAATTGGTGAGCGATCAAAGATTTCTGCCTGGTAATTTACAGTCATTCCAGGGCAGGATTCCTGTGGAGAGGAAAAGCAGGCATCAGTAGGATGCTAAATGATGAAAGGCTCCTATGGAGGCAGTTATATATTCACCCAAATCTCCTGTAAAAATGCAGCAATCTCCTAAAAATTATAAATGTGCTTTTCTGCAGAGGAGCCCCCAGTCAGCACTGTACCACAAAAATGGGGAGTAAGAGTGACTCCTGTGCTCCCAGTGTCAGTGTCACCAGGGCCGCAGAGGGGCTCTGCTCACGGTGCCACCTGAGCAGCCCTGTGCCGAATGGTGCTGAGCCCTCTCCAGACACAGCCACAGCCTGTGCCAGGAGTGAGTGCAGAGCTGGCCCTCCTGCAGACTGCCCACTCCTTGCCTCTCCCTGCAGTGCCTCCCTGCACAGCCTCTGCTCTCGGCTCCCTCTCCATGCTGCAGGCAGGTGTCTCACCTGGTGCACGTCTGCTGGGTGTGACTGTCCCTGCTCTCTGCACCAAATTGTCTCTACGCTGGTTAGAATTGAAAGGAGATGTTTTATACTACAGGAAGGTGTGCTGGGATAGTGATTTCAACTGGTTTTAATAACCCTTGATAATTTTTTTCTCCAGCTTTCTCCCAATTTGAAAGCTCAATTAATTTTGAGCTACAACTCTGTCTATCATTTCAACCACATGTGGCACAGTGAGAACTCAAGCGAGATAATGGTTAATTTTTGGTATTTTCTGCTGCCTAATGACAGGTGGGCTGTCCTAAATAATTAGCTTTCAAAAAGGGATCCCCTTAACCCTTCTCTGAAACTGGGTAGTGATCTCGGTTTTACTTCATTAAGCTCTTGACAGCTCAATGTACTCACATCTGTTACTGTTTGGTAGTTTGATTCCAAGAACACAAATCGCTTCAAGAACTGGCAACAAATTCACTCAGGCTCATGATGCAGATCAAAATCCATCTGTTTACTAATCAAAAGCCATATTTTAATCGTAGTAGAGCAGTGGTGTCAGCAATATCCCAACTTAGACCTTTTCTCTGCCCTAAACACGATAGGTAGAACGCTTCCTGTGAGCTGCATTTGTTTGAATTGGATGTTTAAATGCATAAAGGAGTCTGGTATTTCAGCCCTTGCCTACAGGATCAATCTGCTTGCCCTGAACAATGTCATCCAACATTTTGTACCTACAGGCTGATCCTGAAAGTCTGTTACATCAGTCACTTCTGATATGATTGCAAATGAGAACAGGAGAGGAAAACAATGTGATGAATCAAATTTTATCTTGAGTTTCCAATTATTTGTTTTATGGACTAAAATCCTTTGCCTACCCCAGCCATGATAAAGCTGACCAACGTCTATGGAAGCCCACCTGTGCTCAGGTGTTTAGGAGGGATTCACTGAGGAACTGCAGCTCATTGTTGCCAAATCGTGGAGAACAGCCCCTGCCATGCCTGGCCAAGCCCCACAGGCTCCAGCAACACCAACGATCCCACGGATCAGCACAGCCCTGGCAGAGGGCTGGCCCTGGGCAAAGGAGCTGCTGCCCGGGCCCTCCTGGGGTGCAGAGCAGGAGAGAACAGTCCTGCTGGAGGGACACCCGCTGGGAGCGGCTCCTGCAGAAACTCGGCCCTGCTGGGAAGGGCTGTCAGCTCTGCCCCCCGTGGGGAGGAGAGCACGGATCAACCCGGAGTGTTTCACTGAGAGAATATGTCCAGTGAGCTCTTGCAGGCTCTGGTGCTGGCTGCAGTTCTGCTAAAGCTACTCTGGGTGCAATGAATTGCAGCACTGAAACCATCAGTGATTTCCTGACCCAGTGAAAATCCAAGAAGTTTTGATGCTAATTATAGATTTCGCCCATTATTTTCTCTACTGTATGGTAAGTCAGTGAGATCCCAGTTTATTCCTACCTGGAAAGAAATGCCTAAGGGATTTCACAAGCTGGTTAACCCATGACCACTACATTAAGGCTTCAAAACAAATGTAGCCCATTTGCTCAGGGATGACAGATTAATAAATTGTTCCACCTCATTATCCCTGTAATTCCTGATGGCATCGCTTGGAGGAAGTCTGGCAAATGGCATCGGCCAAAGGTCAGAGCTCCTTTTTCAAAAACAAGATTATAAACCTTAATACAAACATAAATGATTCAGTGGATTTATGAAAAGGCAGTAGAAGTCCTAGGTCAGGCTCAAACAGTGTAAGCAGTGTAAGAACAGAGGAGTGGAGGCTGGAGCAGGTGTGAGCACAGCCCTGACTCCTTCACAGCACAGTCCCTGTCCCTGGCTGTGCAGCTGCTGCTCCCAGGGCTGGACAGTGTGAACAGAGCAGTGCAGCCACAGCCTGAGCAGCTCATGGGCTTTCAGGCCAGCATTGTGCATGGAGCTACAACAGCTTTTCGCTGAGGAACAAATGAAAATCATGCAAACACACAAGTCGAGACTGTCTCAAATGCTAAGCCTGTCAAGGAGCACAAAATAATCTTAAACCAGCCAAAAGCAGAGTGTGAGGAATTCCCCTTATCAATGGAAACTATATTGGTGAAGTGGGGCAGAGGTCTAGGATTCTCTGACAGGAATAAAAAGAAACGTGAAAAAGGAGAGTTTATTTAGATAAAAAATCACTGAAAAGTCCCAGTCAGGATATAAACCAAAGTTGTTCCTTGTCATGCACGCGCTGAGATCTGTGAACTCAGACAGCTGAGGCAAGAACTTTGCTCTCCTACAGTGCCCCAACAGAGTCAGATAGAGGGAATCTGGTCCTGGTGGATGGTACTGCCAGGGGGACTGTGGCAGCCCATTACCCAGTTACAGTCTGCTTTGCTACTACAGAATGGATGAAGTAGATAAAAAATTAAAAGTTCCTGTGAATCAAGATGCCAAGCAGAAACAAACATGAATTTTTGTTTGGCAGCAAACAGCAAACACTCTGTCACTAAAGCACCTGGCATTTAAAATGTTGATATTTGTATCGTTCTCTCTGAATATTTTAAGCAGGAAAACCTGCTCTGGAGAAAGGATTATAGTAGGGAAGGAACTATAACCGTCAAACTCGGCCATGTTAGAGATCAATTCGTAATGTCACTTCACTGAAAAATTACTTGTATTTCACCTCTCTCTTTCCAGAGGTCTTTAATTCTCCCTCTGCAAAGGAATGTTATTTTTGCAGTTCAATTACATTTCAAGCATTCAATCAGACTCAGCTCTATATAAACGTATGGATCCTTGTTTCAGATTCCCTTGCTCAGCTTTTACTTCATGAAGAGCTGCGTGCCAAGGTCACAACTGATTAATCTTGACCCGTGAACCTTGAAAAATAAAGTCTTACTATAAATGTATTACTCTACATAGTAAAGCAAATGTACTCTGTATCCATGACAAATAATGAACTCATCTTTTCTGGCTTTACTCTTCAGTTGCCAATTAAGCACTTAAATACAAGATCTGTTAATTCCTTTGATAAATGATGTGCCTACAAAAGGGGTGAAATCCTTTGGCCTTTAAGCAGGTCTGATGAAGGTGTTTTCTCATCAGGTATTTTAGGAATGGAAGCTTTGCCAATCTTGTGGATGCTTGAGAAGGAGCAGCCACAGCCACACTGCACCCCTGTGACATGGACAGTATTTACAAGTCTATGTGTTTAAGGCATCCAGTGATATTGTGGCAATATTTCTGTATTACTGGTACTATGAATTTTTTAGCACATATTTCTAGTATGTTTGTTAGAAATTGGGCCACAAGACAGAGGCAAGTGGAATTATTTTAAAAGAAATATGTTTGCTAAAGGGATACTGTTTACAAATTCAATTATATAGTAAATAAAAACAAATAAATAAAAGCAAAATGTTGAGAGGAAACAATAAAGACAATATCTACATTTGGGTCAGTCTTACAAAGCACATTTCTCATTGTGTGTGCAGTTCACTGTCAGGCTCCTAGAAGAAAATGAGGTATAGTGCAGAACAGGCCTCATAGCACGGGCACTTTTATGTTAATCAGGAAACAGCAAAATCAAAACAAATTTACCAAGCACTTCTTGTTACTGCAACCAGGCTGTCTCCAGTTGTGACAATGAAATTAGCTGTGCTCAATGGGCACTGAGGAATCATTTCCACAGTACATTAGGGCAGGCTCACATGGGTGTTTGCAGCAGGTGACTCCGTATTGCTCACAGATCTGAGGCCCCATGCAAGCAACAACATGATAAATCTATTTTTATCTTTAATCATTCATTTGGAAGCACTGACAGGCACATTAGGGACTCCTGTCTAAAATTAGTTCTGTTCATGCTGGAAGCAACCATTTATTCTATCAAGCTATTTGTACGCTTAATGTCAGAAGACTTCTGGGAGCTGTTCCTGGTTTTGTGGGAGTTTTCTCTGAAATACCGAGTTTGTTCCTGGAATGTGGCATTGCTGTTGTAATTACCATCCTAAAGCTCTATGAATTGTATGTCATTAAGATCTCTGTTAACTGTCAGACCACAAACAAAACACAAATGTCTGTCTGGAAGCTGAGCAGTGAGAGAGGAAGATGGCTGCAGTTTGCCATCAGGAGGAGTGCAGCAGCCATCCCAAAGAGAAATGAATGCAAGATCCTCCACCTGCGACATGCCCAGGGCTCTGACTGTGCAATGGCAGCTCCAGGGGCTGCCTTTGGGACCCAGGCCAGTAACAAACATCTCACTAACAGACAAACATTCTGATGTGCATTCACATACTCTGATCAGGTGCTTTAAGGGCACAGAGAAATCCCAGCCCTGTTGATGACACTGCATTACCAGTTCTAGTCACCTCTTCTGGTTTTGGTTTGGTTTTGTTTTTTTTCTTTCTAAAGGACTCAGGAGCACATGAAATAACATTCCACATCTTAGACGAGTGCTGCTGCTGCATCCCTGCTTGTTTTAGTGCCCAGCAGCTCCCAGAACAGCCATCAGCTCTGCTCATGGCTGAAGTGCCCACACACTCACTGAGGCTTGTTTGCAGAGATAAAAGGAAGTTTTTACACCAGGCGTTAATCTATGCCTAAAGCCACCACCACCACGGAGAACTCACCACAGTCCCTCTTGTAGACACTGCAGCTCTTCCCAAGAGAAGAGGCGGGAAGGTGGAATGGGTTTGGCTGTCACACAAGCTCTGAGGATGGCCTGCCACATATTCGCACCGAAGTCCGTGTGTCTGTCACCGTGACTGATCCCCGCGGCCGCTCCATTCGCAGCCACTGTTCCGTGCTTGGGTCGCTCAGCCACTGGATGTCACTGTTAGTCTGAGCACATAAACGCAAACGGCATTTGTTTGGCATTAGAAAATGTTTAGAGACACGAAATGATGTCCTTAAACATCATCGGCATGAAACCAAGGGCACTGCAGAGGGATCACCTCTATATGCTGAAAGCATTGCTCACAAGTTGATAGCGTAAGAAGTGCCTGATTCAATAAGGGCTCTTTTCTCTCGTTTGGTGACTCATTTGTGAAGCTGATAGCAGCTGGTGTGTTCTGGGTTCCACTCTCTGATAGCAGCTGCTGTGTTCTGGGTTCCACTCTCTGCTGGCAGCTGGTGTGTTCTGGGTTCCATCTCTGATAGCAGCTGGTGTGTTCTGGGTTCCACTCTCTGATTGCAGCTGGTGTGTTCTGGGTTCCATCTCTGATAGCAGCTGGTGTGTTCTGGGTTCCATCTCTGCTGGCAGCTGGTGTGTTCTGGGTTCCATCTCTGATAGCAGCTGCTGTGTTCTGGGTTCCACTCTCTGCTGGCAGCTGGTGTGTTCTGGGTTCCATCTCTGATAGCAGCTGCTGTGTTCTGGGTTCCACTCTCTGATTGCAGCTGGTGTGTTCTGGGTTCCATCTCTGATAGCAGCTGGTGTGTTCTGGGTTCCATCTCTGATAGCAGCTGCTGTGTTCTGGGTTCCACTCTCTGCTGGCAGCTGCTGTGTTCTGGGTTCCATCTCTGATAGCAGCTGGTGTGTTCTGGGTTCCACTCTCTGCTGGCAGCTGATGTGTTCTGGGTTCCACTCTCTGCTGGCAGCTGGTGTGTTCTGGGTTCCACTCTCTGATTCCAGCTGCTGTGTTCTGGGTTCCATCTCTGATAGCAGCTGGTGTGTTCTGGGTTCCACTCTCTGCTGGCAGCTGCTGTGTTCTGGGTTCCATCTCTGATAGCAGCTGGTGTGTTCTGGGTTCCATCTCTGATAGCAGCTGGTGTGTTCTGGGTTCCACTCTCTGCTGGCAGCTGGTGTGTTCTGGGTTCCATCTCTGATAGCAGCTGGTGTGTTCTAGGTTCCATCTCTGATAGCAGCTGGTGTGTTCTGGGTTCCATCTCTGATAGCAGCTGGTGTGTTCTGGGTTCCACTCTCTGATTGCAGCTGGTGTGTTCTGGGTTCCATCTCTGATAGCAGCTGGTGTGTTCTAGGTTCCATCTCTGATAGCAGCTGGTGTGTTCTGGGTTCCATCTCTGATAGCAGCTGCTGTGTTCTGGGTTCCATCTCTGATAGCAGCTGATGTGTTCTGGGTTCCATCTCTGATAGCAGCTGGTGTGTTCTGGGTTCCATCTCTGATAGCAGCTGGTGTGTTCTGGGTTCCATCTCTGATAGCAGCTGCTGTGTTCTAGGTTCCATCTCTGATAGCAGCTGGTGTGTTCTGGGTTCCATCTCTGATAGCAGCTGGTGTGTTCTGGGTTCCATCTCTGATAGCAGCTGATGTGTTCTGGGTTCCATCTCTGATAGCAGCTGCTGTGTTCTGGGTTCCATCTCTGATAGCAGCTGGTGTGTTCTGGGTTCCATCTCTGATAGCAGCTGCTGTGTTCTGGGTTCCACTCTCTGCTGGCAGCTGGTGTGTTCTAGGTTCCATCTCTGATAGCAGCTGGTGTGTTCTGGGTTCCACTCTCTGCTGGCAGCTGGTGTGTTCTGGGTTCCATCTCTGCTGGCAGCTGGTGTGTTCTGGGTTCCACTCTCTGATAGCAGCTGGTGTGTTCTGGGTTCCATCTCTGCTGGCAGCTGCTGTGTTCTGGGTTCCACTCTCTGCTGGCAGCTGGTGTGTTCTGGGTTCCACTCTCTGCTGGCAGCTGGTGTGTTCTGGGTTCCACTCTCTGATAGCAGCTCGTGTGTTCTGGGTTCCATCTCTGCTGGCAGCTGGTATGTTCTGGGTTCCACTCTCTGATAGCAGCTGCTGTGTTCTGGGTTCCATCTCTGCTGGCAGCTGGTGTGTTCTGGGTTCCATCTCTGATAGCAGCTGCTGTGTTCTGGGTTCCATCTCTGATAGCAGCTGGTGTGTTCTGGGTTCCATCTCTGATAGCAGCTGGTGTGTTCTGGGTTCCACTCTCTGCTGGCAGCTGGTGTGTTCTAGGTTCCATCTCTGATAGCAGCTGGTGTGTTCTGGGTTCCACTCTCTGCTGGCAGCTGGTGTGTTCTGGGTTCCATCTCTGATAGCAGCTGGTGTGTTCTGGGTTCCACTCTCTGATAGCAGCTGCTGTGTTCTGGGTTCCACTCTCTGCTGGCAGCTGGTGTGTTCTGGGTTCCACTCTCTGATAGCAGCTGCTGTGTTCTGGGTTCCATCTCTGATAGCAGCTGGTGTGTTCTGGGTTCCACTCTCTGATAGCAGCTGCTGTGTTCTGGGTTCCACTCTCTGCTGGCAGCTGCTGTGTTCTGGGTTCCATCTCTGCTGGCAGCTGCTGTGTTCTGGGTTCCACTCTCTGCTGGCAGCTGGTGTGTTCTGGGTTCCACTCTCTGCTGGCAGCTGGTGTGTTCTGGGTTCCATCTCTGCTGGCAGCTGGTGTGTTCTGGGTTCCACTCTCTGATAGCAGCTGGTGTGTTCTGGGTTCCATCTCTGCTGGCAGCTGCTGTGTTCTGGGTTCCATCTCTGCTGGCAGCTGCTGTGTTCTGGGTTCCACTCTCTGCTGGCAGCTGGTGTGTTCTGGGTTCCATCTCTGCTGGCAGCTGCTGTGTTCTGGGTTCCATCTCTGATAGCAGCTGGTGTGTTCTGGGTTCCACTCTCTGCTGGCAGCTGGTGTGTTCTGGGTTCCATCTCTGATAGCAGCTGGTGTGTTCTGGGTTCCATCTCTGCTGGCAGCTGGTGTGTTCTGGGTTCCATCTCTGATAGCAGCTGCTGTGTTCTGGGTTCCACTCTCTGCTGGCAGCTGCTGTGTTCTGGGTTCCATCTCTGATAGCAGCTGGTGTGTTCTGGGTTCCATCTCTGCTGGCAGCTGGTGTGTTCTGGGTTCCACTCTCTGATAGCAGCTGGTGTGTTCTGGGTTCCATCTCTGATAGCAGCTGGTGTGTTCTGGGTTCCATCTCTGATAGCAGCTGGTGTGTTCTGGGTTCCACTCTCTGCTGGCAGCTGCTGTGTTCTGGGTTCCATCTCTGATAGCAGCTGGTGTGTTCTGGGTTCCATCTCTGCTGGCAGCTGGTGTGTTCTGGGTTCCACTCTCTGATAGCAGCTGGTGTGTTCTGGGTTCCATCTCTGATAGCAGCTGGTGTGTTCTGGGTTCCATCTCTGATAGCAGCTGGTGTGTTCTGGGTTCCACTCTCTGATAGCAGCTGGTGTGTTCTGGGTTCCACTCTCTGCTGGCAGCTGTTGTGTTCTGGGTTCCATCTCTGCTGGCAGCTGGTGTGTTCTGGGTTCCACTCTCTGATAGCAGCTGGTGTGTTCTGGGTTCCATCTCTGATAGCAGCTGGTGTGTTCTGGGTTCCATCTCTGCTGGCAGCTGGTGTGTTCTGGGTTCCACTCTCTGATAGCAGCTGGTGTGTTCTGGGTTCCATCTCTGATAGCAGCTGCTGTGTTCTGGGTTCCACTCTCTGCTGGCATCTCCTCCGTGTCCGGGCCGTGCGCTGGTTCCCGGCTCCTGCCCGGCTCCGTCTCCCTCGCATGGACAGCCTGGCAAAGCCTTCCAGAGTCTGCTCAGGCACAGAGACACCTTGAGAGCCCCATGTCACAGTCTGTTCTCTCTGTTTAAAGCGTCCAGAGTCCCAGTGACACATAACATTCAAAACAGAAGGTGCCACAATACCCTCTTGAGTTAGGAGAGGAAAAAGGGAAACTTTTATTATTTTTCTCCTAAAACCTTCATGTATCAAATAACAAAGTACAAAAAGCTAAGATAATCTCATGTTCTTACTGGTAAGGTTAAAGCCAGAAGAGCCATTTCCCCAGAGGATTAGAAAATGTGCTCTGACCCAGTGACTGTAGGATGTGAGCACAACCTCACAACCAGAATAACATCAGGGAACAAGTACAAGGTAATGGAGAATCCATCCTTGGAGAAGGCCAAGAGTGTAAAATGAAAAATCCAGAAAATAATAGTAATAAAAGCAGTAATGATAATTAATAATCCAGCTCTAGGCTCAATGCTTTCTGTGCTGCAGAAAAGCCCCAGCAGCCAGGAAACCCCTCAGAGCAGCTCCGAGCAGTCAGTGCCACCTCTGCCACCACACAGCTGTGAGCCACATCTGCCTGCACTTGACACTCACTGACAGGGAAGGAGAACAGGCCTCCTTCACAGAGAAGTATCTGAAGAAAAGTCATTTGAAGCAGAAGGAAGAAAAAGGATGACTGATTTGGTTTACAGTTTTAAATAATTATTTAAAATAATTACATTGCTCTGAACCAATACTGTAATTTTAACACAGATATAATCACTGTAAATTACATTAAGAGCTTGTCTACAGACAAATTGCATTGCTCTGGTTATAATGGGATTGTTAAAGCTCAGCAAATCCCCAAATCCAGGTATGGCTGAAATCACAGAAAAGGAAGGGAAAGAAGTGTACCAAACCCCTCTACCTTTTTGGGCTTACATTGACACGGCTTTTTCAGTCAAAAGAACTCCTACCTAACCAAAAGGATTGAACTAGGACAAAAGCAAGTGATACACCATCCTGAAACATGGAACTGTGATGGCAGCAATGCTGAAATGTTCATACATTTAAACTTGAACAGATCTAGAAATCTTGGGTACTGAAGCTAATGGTGAAATTACTTCTTATTTAGGTGGGAACAGCAGAGTTCGGAGCAGTAACTACCTGTACCAGGTTCTGCCTCCAAAGATGAAAACTAGAAATGAGAAGTGACCTAAATATTCAAAAATTACTTGGTAACTGTTAGTGAGTCTATTTTTGAGTGGGTATCTGCAGATTCCTCAAAGAAACTTGATCACCAGAGATGAAGCCTTAACACGCAGCACCTTCTAATGGATTTCAGTTTGAGGCACATTGAACCACTAATCACTTCAGTGAAAAACTGGGTCAGAGTTAGCCCCATCTTCCCCAAAGTGCTACAAAAATACATTTAAGTGTATATATATTTATATATAATTTTGTATTCTGCTTAGAAGAGATGGCAAAGTATAGTGCTGAAATCCTTTTGGATATTCACTAAGGGACAGCAATAAAAACACTATCCACAGGGCCTTTTTTGATGCCTCTCTCCACTCTGTTCTCAATAGATAATAAAATCTGTATTTATTAGTGAGTCCAAAATGCCTCTACAATTCCTAATGCACTAGGCAGAGCCAGTGCTATTTTGTACCTGTTAATTAGCAGTACATGAAGTAAGCAAATGCATTGACATGTTATTTATGGCTGCACAGACCTGTAAATAAGAAGACTGGGATAAATAAAGTTGTATTATTTCTCACTGATATTTCCAAAGTGCTTCATTGTGTTTTACCATAAGTCTATATGTACAGTTTAAGCCAAGGCCAGTTTGTGGATGGCCCCTTGGGCAGTGCAGCTCCCTGGGCAGGGCTGGCCCTGGAGCCCAGGCTGGCTGGGAGCACGAGCTGTGCTCCTGTGCTGCTGGAGCAGCAGCCCTTAGGTTCCATTCTCAGATGTTGTTCATCACTAATGCCTAAAGGTGACATGCTCACTAAACAGGCCTGCTGCAAACAATACCAGATAAGACATATTGGATTACCCAGCCCACATCTCCAAATGCCACAGAAATGAATGCCAAACGCTGTGGGGTTTGTCCCTTGCAGCATGCAGCAGCCTTTCCATTATGCACTGCCTGATCCTCTGCCAGATTTCTTCAGGAAAACCAAGCGCTAGGGTGAATGGGAAGAGCTTGTTTGGAGGTCACACTGTGGGAGCTGGGAAGGAGGAGACTGCTGTTCCATTCCTCACTTGCCCTAATGCCTTACCTGGTCCTCCCTTCCTTGTTCTACCCAGCTTGTCACATAGTGAAGCTTCCTGCCCATGCAAATCTTACAGCTAACAATTATATCACTGTTGCTATATTTAGTAACTAATCTTAATGCTATAAGTAAATTCAGGACCCCAAAATTGATTAGTATTTCCCAGATGATAAGAACTATTAAAATTATGAGGATTGTTGCCATTCCAGGACTGCTGCAGAAATAATTTGGTGCCAAGAAGGCATTCTGCAGTGGAGGAGAGCTGTTACAAATAACTGCTGTTATGAATAACAGAGTCCTAATTCCCAGTGCAAATATGTTGGTAACAGCTCTACAGACAGTTGGGCTGGGAGAACACTGAAGGAAAACCAACTAGATTTAATTTCCCTTTGGTTTGGAATTACTCTTTACAGTGCCACTACACAAGTCCACGTGTTGGCTTTGAGCTGCCAGCTCCTCAGGGCAAGGTTTAAATTAAGTACTCTTCTGCTTTTTTCTTTCTTTTTTTAAATCAGGAAACGATTTATATTCATTTCAAGCTTTGTAATCTGCTCCAACCTACTGTTCAAAAATAACAAACAAAAGAATACCCAAAGCTAAATGTTGACTCTACATCCCCTTTACCAGCCTCCTATTTAATCAGCCTTGTGGCACATTGGAAAACATAACATTTAGTTCCACTTCATTATTATGGGGGTAAAAAAAAATCTTACAGTCAGGTTTAAAGCATTCAAATACCTGAAGCCATATCTTAATCTGCACAGCATATGGGTGTAAAACAGACAGGCAACTTTTGTTTCCTTGGGGCAACACTGTTCATGCTGTCTGGCAGGGGCTCTCTGTGTTTCATCAGCTCTGAGCACACTGCCAGGCATGTCTACCAGGTAATGGGTATGTGGGTGTCAAGGGGGGCAACAGAGGGACTGGAGCAAGGGAAGTTGAAATTAGAAATATATAGAGCCTAACAGCTAGTGTACACTGAGCCTAGCACGGATCTAGCAGCGCTGTAGTGAAAGCCACCTGCAATCAAAGCAAAGGGTTTTACCCCTTCATATGTCCTGCAAAGTCCTCCCTATTGCCTAGACAAGGGCCTGCCCACAGCACTATTTGGGATCACTGGAGGAGAGGACCAGGAGAGAGAGGTTATTTTAACCTGGACACTTGGTTCCATTGCCTTTTCCCTCTCAAGCTCTCTCGGGAAGCTCTGACTCCCTGCCGAGCGCGGCCGAAAGGCCGGGGCAGATGATGCTGAGCAGGGCGGTCTGGGGTTGGATGGCCGAGGCTGTCCCGATGGCCGAGGCTGCCCCGATAGTCCCAACTGCCCCGATGGCCGAGGCTGCCCCGATGGCCGAGGCTGCCAAACTGCCCCGATGGCCGAGGCTGCCAAACTGCCCCGATGGCCGAGGCTGTCCCCATGGCCAAGGCTGCCCCGATAGTCCCAACTGCCCCGATGGCCGAGGCTGCCCCGATGGCCGAGGCTGTCCCCATGGCCAAGGCTGCCCCGATAGTCCCAACTGCCCCGATGGCCGAGGCTGCCAGGCTGCCTCGCTCCGCCGCAGGGCGCAGAGGCGCACGCTGGCTGCAGGGCAGCTACACTCCGAGAGCCTGATTTAAAACACAGACACGTAAGCACGGCAGAAACCCCACCTCCGTGGGAAGGCCTGCGAGCGATCCAAGGGCAGGAACGGCCCGGCGCACTGCTCCCAGCGTCACCGCGCCCGTGGCAGCTGCGGCGGGGACGGAGCGGGAGGAGGCGGATGATGCAAGGACCCGGAGCCGCCGGAGCCCCGGCCGCGCTGGGACCGGCATCCCGGAGCATCGGCATCGGCGGCTGCCCGCGCCTCCCACCCGACACACAGTTTATCCAGCAGCTGTGAGATTTACTCCACCACTACCGGCTCTTAGGCACTTCTCTTCAGAGCTCATTACAAAGAGTAATTAAATGGTCGTAACGTCCCCAGCCTTAACCCTATTTAGTAGATAAAGTGGATAATTGAGCACTGTTAGCTCCGTTTTGCCATGGAAACTGGTGAGAGAGGCTAACACAAGGTCACAGGGCCACTCTGAGTCAACTCAGGATCACAGTACATCAGCTACTGTCCCCTTCATACAAAAATGCTGGGACACTTCGTTGGCTTTAAGGAGTTATGGATCATCACCGAGAAATCTAACACAGAGACATGACTTAACAAATAGAGTATTTGAGAAGTGGAAACGAGTCCTGGTGTGTTGTGTTCCATCTGCCAAAGCAGACACCACCCTCTCCTTTAAACACTCCCCTGGCTGTAGCATTGCCTCATGCGCGTATCCTTGTACTCGTACCTAACAAACCAGTGAGATGTGACTGACCTGGTACCTGGCCAGTGAGTTTCAGATGTCATTACTGGTAGCTGCCCAGGCAGAACACAAGGCCCTGCCGTGGTTCTGTCAGTTTGTCCCTGTGTGACTGCAGCACAGCTCTGAGATGCTGGCCAGGCCTCTCCTGTCCCCTGGGAGCACCTTCCCCGTGCTGACCGTGAGTCACGGGGCTGCTGCTGAACCTCTGCATCCTGCAGGCTATAAATAGCTCCATTCCTATAAACTATTATCTCACTTTCACCCAGTCCATTTGCCTCATTCTGAAATGTTTATCTTGCCCTAACTGCCAGCCTAAAGGTGGAATGCTATTTTCAGCCTATGAGAAGCTTAAAGATATAAATTTTAAAATACTCCCCTTTCCTTTATTTTTTTTAATACCCTAGTACTTATGCAAGACACTTCAAAAGGAAGACCTCTACGTATTTACAACATGTGAATAAAACTGACAATTTTTCTCTACTTACATGTCTCAACCTGGTATCTAGGGTCTGGAAAACACTTCAAAAATTTTTGGCTTTGCTCCTATGGCAGACCAGTAAGGCTTGAGAAGAGGCCACGTGCACTGCCTCCAGAGAGCCACTATGGACAATGACTGAGCCAACAAACAGGATCATTTGAACAACAACCTCACTGGGCCATTCAATCTCCTCAATCCTGACTTTCAAAGCTTTCTCAGAAAATCCATTATTATACCCACATAATCACAATAAATTTTGAATTTTATACTTCCATTTAAAGCTATGGAAAATTTGTGACAGATGTCAGAGTAGGAAAAGCAGACCCATCAAATAATGTGTAAATAATGAAGAGCATCTTGCATAACTCACTGAGGTGAAAAACCTTTAAAGGGCAATTGCCTTTACTGAATGTTGAATCAGTGCAAAAAGCAGAATTTGAAAACCATCCTTATTTCTAAAATTCTTGATGAGAACTGAGTGGAGTGTTATTTCCTGCCAAGTAATTCAGGTATAATCAGGTCTGTTCCACCTGTGCCATGATCCCAGTACCAGACACGGGCTAAGACTCCCTAAATGGGATCAGTATTGCAGGGCAGTGTGGAAGCTAAATAACCTTGTGTGGACAGACTCAGTTCTCACAGACAGCACAGCTCTGCTGTGAGACATGGAGAAAGTGCTGGAAAAGAATAACACTGAGAACCCAAAAGACTTGGACAGCTTTACTGCTTAAACCCATCCCCAAACCAGCCATCCAAAAGCACTCAAAGCGAAGTCTGGAGAAGCCCAAGCTCCTGGAGAAATGGGAAGCAGCTGGAGCTGCCCAGGGCCTGGACTGGCGCTGGGTGATGCTCCCTGTCCCCCTGGCAGAGCCCCTCTCCCTGGGCTCCAAGGCAGTGGCATTGCTAATTGGATGCTGAGTGATGGATCTGGCCACCTGGCACCCTGTCTGGCTCCCAGCTCACGATCAGCTCTCTTGGCAGACTGAGTGGGGAACTGGCCACCTGGCTACTGTGGGGGCTACAGCCTGCTGAGCCCAGCACTGCCCTGCTCAGACACCCTGTGACGGGGAATGCCAACAGCAGCTTCTCTCTTCTGCCGTGCTCACCATGAGACCCACCTCTCCTTCCCTCTGTCTGCCACGATGGATAAACACAGAATCCTGCCTTAATTGATAAATGGGAATAAAATGAGCTACTTGTGTTCTCTCTAATTTCTTTGAATTATTCCAAGTTCCCTACCCCCACTCCATTCTGTCTTGCTTCTCACTATCATTCTCAACACTCTAGATTAAAACATGTATTAGCTGTTGAGTTGCACAACAATTTTTTGAATGGTGCACCTTGTTTACTGTTTTTCCAATTAGTAAAAATACTGATAAATTAAGAATAACACAAAAATAATGAACTGGACAAAAATGCTGTGAAATCAGACTCATGTCTGAAGGCAAGATTCTCCACTTGCATTGTTCTATTATTAGCATTTGCAAAATTGTAATGACAAAGGCCACAATTTTGATTTTTTTTTTTTATATTAGTTCTGCATATATGTAAATTACTCCACAAGAAACAAGACAATTGCAAATGAAAAATGAAGTGCACAAAAATAAATTATTACAAATGTAGAGTGCTGTTGGTATCACTCAGTGAAACAACCCAAACTCCATGAAAATTAATTTTACTACAAGATCTTAAAGAACTTACATTTTCTTCTCCATTTCCAACGTACCATAAGGAGGTTCCACAGTGGTTTTAATCTGGTCTGGGGATACAGTAAGTAGCTGATGTCAAGCTCTTACATCCATTACAAATGATCTGAAAAGAATGTACTTCACTAATGAAATCTTTGCACAGAAATGTGACCCCTGCTTGGAGCTGGGCTGTGTTCATTTGTGTTACTTCCTGCTTTAAACCAGAGATTCATTTGTACCTTGAAGGACTTGCTCCAAGTGAATTCGGGGGGGGGCTTTCCATAAGCTTATGGAAGGAGGAAGAAGGCATTTTAAATATTACAGCAAGCATGAATGTTAAACTAATCAAGTTGCTGTCTTCACATTATTTTTAACCTTTTTTCAGCTGGACAACTGATTTTTCTGCATCCATGCTGGAGAAAGATTTCAGGAAACTCTTACTGTTTTTTAGAGAGCTCTTAGCAGCATGAGCATCATCTCTGACTACCCCTGAGCAGCCTTTACTGTCCTTTACTGGTGAGCCCCTACCAATCAAATTGCTGACAATCTTCACACAATTTATGGGTGAGTCAGGAGCACATATGCCAAACCACCACCAGCAGCAGCACTGAAGGAACTTCCCTGCCCTCCAGAAGCCTGTTCCCACAGAGCAGCATCACTCCCCTCTGCAGTCACCACTGCAGTTGTCTCTGAGGCCACTGCAATGCTCCCCTGGGACATGGGGACAAAAGGCAATGCCGTGCACCTGGCTCTTAGTGCACTTGCTGACCTCCTGCATTTCCAGCACCTTCCATCTGGACTACAGAGCCCTCACTGTCCAAGGCTGACACCAGAAAGGTTCCTGCTTGCTTATTTGACCCCACCTCTCCATCCTGGATTCACAGCCACGCTTAGCTCCACTTTGCTCCCCCTTATGTCTCAGAGCTCACATTAACACTGGATGGCTGATATTAAAAAAAGAAAAAATTGAGTCATTCTAGCTGATTTTCAGTTTCAATCGGGCTCCAAGAGGCTCCCTTGTGCTCCCTGACACTGTATCCAAGCTTGAATTACCAAGTTATTAGGTAGCAGCTCACTGGCACAGGCTCCTGTCTGCCTGTTCCGGGGGCTCTGCTCCCTCTGAGCTCAGTGCTTTCCATTTTCTGACTGGTGATGCGTCCCCCAGCAAGGACCCACATTATTTTAAAATCTTCAGTGGGTAATGGGCTGCTGAACACGTATGATTGCCATTTCCAAGTGTGACATTTAGCACTGCTGGTGTTTTATTTTCCCCATCTTAGGTGTCAGCAGAACACTTGTTGCTGTTTGCTAACAGGCTTTGAAGAGTTTCAACTGGGGAGAAGGCTGATGGAAGTTCTGGGGCAAGGGATTTATTGCATCTGGCATTATCTTAGGAGAGTGTGTGCCCTCTCTCTGTTACAGCAGTCCTTGCTGACATTGACCCCAGCTGGAGAAAAGTGCTTGTAAGCAACTCAATTTTAGTGTCCTGTAAAACACTTTTTCCTTAACTGGTCTGGCAGCCCCAGAATAGCTCTGTTCACCCTAATTAATACAGTTTTGTAAGTAATGACAGCCAATACTACCAAAGTCTGTTCCTTGAATTAACTCACCTCATTATAATGTACACATTATGCATAGCATGACTACGTGATGACGATTATTTCAGCCAACCCAAAGACATTGTGTTCTATGAGAACTAGAATGATCCCTAGCTGTCCTCTACTTCCCTGTATTCAGATTTTAATAATCTTTGTTTTAGATGACTACATAGATATCATAGCACTGAGCACTTTTAAAACCTAAAATAGACTACATTAGCTTAAAATTCTAGGTAGTAAAGAAACTCGAGAGGAGAGAAACATAATTAACTTGGAGCATGGAAAGATTCCCTTGTGGGAAAACCACCCTGAATTAAAAGAGGTGGTTTGTACAAAGTACCTAATGGTGCACCCAGAACCTGGCAGGTTACACATTCTGAAGGCTGATCTCTCAGGCTGAAGGTGCAGATGCTTTTGGTTTATGTTCCCTGGAGAATTTGTTTTTAGTCATTTGAAACTTACTTGATTTCTTGGTTATTAAAATGCAATCATCACCTTTTTCAGTGTTTGGTCTTTTTCTGTCAAGAAAATGAAAATAAAAACTGTGTTGCTGAAATTGCCTACAGGTATCTCTATACATTCAAAGAATGTTTCTGAAAGCTCTGCTGGCAAACAGAGCACCCTGAAAATAAAAGGTGAAGGTCTTCTGAGCAGACAAAGTAGGAGATGGAGTTTTCCACAAACAAGTCCATTTTTATTCCTTGTAACTTGCTTTTTCTCTTCAACTCAAACCAGTAACTGTTAGCCTAATTTCTTCCTGCTTCTGCAACAGAAGCTCTGTGATCTGTGGAACTGCACACCCAGCTGCTGCAGAACTGAGCTCCTCCCCTGGCACCCACCAGCACTGGACATGCCTGTTCCTACACATGCACAGGTGGCACAAAGGCAAATTTTTCAGAGCTGTCTGTTGAGGTATTACAGCTGAAAATTTTACAGTACAGACTCCCATAGTAGTTATTACTGTCTTACCATAATTCAATTGCTTTCTAACAGCCTTACCTAACTCCATTATTCTGGCACATTGTCAATCAGTTGCCCTTCTCAACACTGTCTGGTTTGGTTTTGTTTTTGTTGTTGTTTTTTTTTTATTATTATTATGGTTACATTGGCAACTTAAAGAAAACAAAGGGTATTTATTTCAGCTGTGTTATGTACCATCAGGCTGGTTAATTCTAAGTCCTGAGAAAAAAGAATACTAAGAAATATTGCTATGGAAGAAAACAATTTTGCAAATTCAAGCTTCTTATTTACTCAGTTCTCAGTTTTTAAGGACAGGTCAGCATCCCTGGCTGCTCCATGAGTCCTTAAAAGAGGAAAATTGGTTGGTTGGTAAGTTTTTGAAAAATCACAGAGTAGCTCTGCAAATACAACATATAAGAAGACTATAAAGATCAGATGTGTTAGAGTTTATATCAAAAAATCTGCTTTATCAGTGTGTCAAAAGTGTTCCAAGATACTTTGTATTGTCTTGTGCATGAGATGACAAAGTTGTTTTAATCCAATCTCTCCTCCTCAGACCCTGCTTAATAATGAAGAAGATGCCATAGGAGATAAAGCAGTGAATACAGATAATGCAATGAAGCCTGAAAACGGGGACAGAGAAAACTCTCCAGGCCAAATGGAAATCTACTGGGACTCTGTAGATGAAGCAAAGAGGAGTTCGTTCCTATGTTTTTAAAAATCATTCTCAATTAGAAATCCTTCTCAATTCCAAATACAGATTATCACTATTTATTAACACCATTTCTAACCAAGGATAACTCCATTGATTAAAATGAGAACTGAAAAACTGAACTTCACAACTATAATTTTTATAATTCAAGTCTGACATTTTGTTCCTGGCTAGAGTTGTGCATCACTCCTGGGTAAGTGAGAGGGAGTACTGGTGTAAAATGAAGGGTAATTACTGTGAAGATCATGTCCTGTCATCTTCAGAGTCCACTCTGCCCCATGTCTCTCCCAGTAACAGAAAATGTATTGAACTATGAAACTATTCACTAAAACATTCTATTACATAACTCCAGTCTCCTTACAGTGCAGCTTTAACTGGCACCAGTGGAAATCTTGCCTCCAAACTCTTTTATGTCACAGTTGGATGCTGATTTTTTACCTCGAGGTAAAGTTCTATTCCCTTTTTCATAGAGAGCTCTTAAAACCTCACAACTAAGTCTTATATCATTTTTTTTTTAGATAATACACATCAGTTTAATGAAATTTGTTTAGAATTTCCTATTTGGAATGAATACAGAAAATCCAGTTGTGAGTCAGGGACAATCAATCCCTTCTGAAGCAATTTTAATTAAGTGCATTTTTTAACCTGGTAAAAAAAGTCACATCCTAAAATGTATGTTTTTCTAATTATATGTATAAACATAATAAGGTCACTGAGGGCACTAAATGATGCTTAGAACAAATAACAGAAGTACACCAAATGTGGGAGAGAGCTTTTCAGCCAGCAGACTCTGGAGACATACCCACTGCTCTCTATAAACATTGCCAACCAGTTGGATGATTAATTCCATCACAGTCACCAAGAGCTTCACCACTGGTTTGGAAAAAGATCTTCCCCAATACTTGATAATATTACTTTTATGGTGACATTTACTGAAGCATGAATATAAACAGACCTCATAAACATGAATGAATAATACTGGCATTGGAAATGTTTTAACAAGCATTCAACAGATATTAAATGATTTGCTTCAAAGAAGAGGAGTCCCTGAGAGGACAAAGCACAGGACATCACAGTGTATCACTGTTAAGAATCTGTAACTTTTCCAAAAGTGGACAGATATTCCTTCTTCCTTCCCTTCCCTCCCTCTGGGGACTTACAGTCACACCCAGAGGGGACTGAGAGCAGCAGTGTTCTGTTCGTGCAGGGCTGAAGGAACCCTTTCACTGCCTCTGTTCCTTGGAGCTCCCAAAGCTGCACTGCCCTGGGCAGCAGCTGCAGCCCCCAGAGCCACAGTCAGCTCTGTCCCACACCGTGTCTGACAAAGGTTTTGTATCTCAGGTTCTTTCTTCCATTGACAATTTTTAGTAGATTTACTAGAAAACACCTACTGCAACAGGTGATGTCTCTAAGTAGCCTTCTTTCAGAACCATTTCAGATAGTATTCATTGCAGCTGCTCTCCAGAGAGAAGCCAGTGGTAAAAAGGCAAACTAAGGTTCCTGTTTCCTGGTGCCATGGGCCATGAGGAGCAGCCCTGCAGTATTTCATCATCAGCCAGCACCACACTGAATCACAGCATCACTAACATGTGTAATTGCTTGCAGAAAGGTTCAGTTTAAGAATGTGTCAAACATATAATTTGATCAGGGCGTGTGAGTATCCATGCATGGTTGTTGGTGGTGCATTCTTACAGCCCTGAATCACACACACCTACCTCCTTCTTGTAGGGAAGCTGCAATATTCTGGTAGGAAGAAACCTGCACTAGCCTTTTAGAAGTTGATGGGGCTCTCAGCACACACCTATTTCAATCGCTCAGCCCTCTAGTTAAACTAGTAATATTCATGATGTTGCCTTGAGAAACAGAGTTTCTAATCTAATAGACAATTTTCATTTTCTGATAATAACAGATATTCTAAAATATAAAAAATAAAGTATCGGTATGGCATTAACATTTCTGAATAGCTCTATTTGTTGTAAAATGTTGCTGTTGTTAATGGGGGGATATACTATCAGTTTATTAAAGCAGGTGCAGGTTTGTCAGCTAACAGATTGTACTTCAGGAAAGAAGAATTAATTTTGCTGTGAGAGGAAATATTTCTGCTCAGGATTATATTGCTGTTTAGAAGGCATGTAAGGCTAAAATTCATCTTCCTGATAGGCACTGCCCAGGTTCCCTGCATACCTCAGCCCGTAGCTGCAAATCTCCGGGGCAGCATCTCCATAACTTGAGCAGCAAAGTCCATGGCAGCAGCTCCGCGGGCCGGGGGCTCCGCCCGCCGCACCTGCGGACAGGACAGAGAGGGGAGTGACACCGCGACACGGCGAGAGCGCGGGCAGCTGCCATCCTGCCTCCCGCACTGCCCCAGCTGCGGACAGGACAGGGAGGGGAGTGACACCGCGGCACGGCGAGAGCGCGGGCAGCTGCCATCCTGCCTCCCGCACTGCCCCAGCTGCGGACAGGACAGGGAGGGGAGTGACACCGCGGCACGGCGAGAGCGCGGGCAGCTGCCATCCTGCCTCCGCCACAGCCCAGCTGCGGACAGGACAGGGAGGGGAGTGACACCGCGGCACGGCGAGAGCGCAGGCAGCTGCCATCCTGCCTCCCGCACTGCCCCAGCTGCGGACAGGACAGGGAGGGGAGTGACACCGCGGCACGGCGAGAGCGCAGGCAGCTGCCATCCTGCCTCCGCCACAGCCCAGCTGCGGACAGGACAGAGAGGGGAGTGACACCGCGGCACGGCGAGAGCGCGGGCAGCTGCCATCCTGCCTCCCGCACTGCCCCAGCTGCGGACAGGACAGGGAGGGGAGTGACACCGCGACACGGCGAGAGCGCGGGCAGCTGCCATCCTGCCTCCCGCACTGCCCCAGCTGCGGACAGGACAGGGAGGGGAGTGACACCGCGGCACGGCGAGAGCGCGGGCAGCTGCCATCCTGCCTCCCGCACTGCCCCAGCTGCGGACAGGACAGAGAGGGGAGTGACACCGCGACACGGCGAGAGCGCAGGCAGCTGCCATCCTGCCTCCCGCACTGCCCCAGCTGCGGACAGGACAGAGAGGGGAGTGACACCGCGACACGGCGAGAGCGCAGGCAGCTGCCATCCTGCCTCCCGCACTGCCCCAGCTGCGCTCCCTGCGTGACCTCCCCATTTCCCACATCCAGAAAGGAATCACATCGTGAAATACATCTCTGTCCAGTGTTCACGGATTGACTGAATAAAGACAATTTGTCCCATAAAGCTGTGTTGGGAATGCTGCAGCACCCACGGAGCAGAGGCCACACTTCCCTTATGTTTGACAGCATCTTGAACAACAGGTTGGTGCTGTAAAAGCAGAATTTAAAGAGCGAGTTTGAGTGGACAAGGATGCTGAGGTACAGCAAGGCTTGTGCTAGAGTCCGTGAAACTGCTGAATTGCAGCTGAAGTGCAGCTGTGCAGCACATCTGGGAGAGCCAGGAGCGATGTACTCGATCCCAAATACCTGCACAGACCTTTGCAGCACTTTCCTACGCAAATAATACACAAATTATCCTGGTCAGCTACGAGAGCCTAGGATGACCTAATCTGCATGTTCAGCTGCAGCATTAGCATGAGAACCATGTGCAGCTTCTGCAGGCAAAAGTGCATGCCCCAATTAGATTAATAGGTGGATGCTTTATTATCTCTGCACTACTTTACCATCCTTTTAACTGGAATGTGCATGTTACTGGCCTTCACCATAACCCAGAAAAACATTTTGAAGATATAAGAAACAATCCCCTAAAAATACTGAATAAAAGTTCTTAAGTAAGCATATTTATCCTTATAATTCTCATAAATTTTAAAATTCTGGGAACAGAAAACATCTTGTTTGACAACAAATATCTGCAATTAATACTCCTATGTTAAAAACTTCAACAAGGTTATTATAGGCAACACTTACTTTCACAGTCTCACAGAGAATGGATATTTTTAACATCCTACTCACTGTATGGGGACAGAGAAGGTGAATGTGAGGCCAAGCAGATGCCAATTACAACCTCCCAAAACCACGGAGGAACCAGCAGGTAACTGGGACCAGCAAGGGAGCCCAGGCCCATGGCTGCACCTCCAGGGTGAGCAGTCAGGTTTGGGTAAGGGCCTGTCAGGGGACAGCAGTGCAGACAGAACTGATAAGGGCTGAAATGCTACTTGCACCTGGACTTTCATCCTTTGGCTCTAGGAAAAGAACTAACACGTGAGTTTAGAGAAGGAACCACGTGAAAGCAGTATCATCATGGACTATCAAACACTATTGAATTGAGATACAGAAACACATCACCATCAACAGCTGCACAAACTCTTCATAAGCTCTAGGTCATCAGCAGTCCAGGTGAGATGCAGAACAGAATAAAAACAGGCATGGCCACTTTTAGCAGTAAAACAGGGACGCTTGCTGAAAATTAAATTTTAATTTCCTTCATACTAAATTATAAAAGGGGCTCACTTCAATGAAAAATTTCACTGCAACAAGGGAAGACTGCACAAGGCCAAGGTTCCCCATACAGGAACCTCAAAGACAGGATTTGTTTAGCTTATTTTTAATGCTATTGAGAATGTCATGTAGAGTGGGACAAGAAATTGCCCTCCTCCTTATATTTATAATGTAGAGGAAAGGCCACATGAGTACTGGGAGTGGGATTTCTAAAACTTTTGCACCCATAAAAACAATAAAGTGGAATATTCGCAGTTCTAGAGTCTTGCTTGAACCACAGAGAAATCACTATTCACTAGTGAACAAAAAAGAAGAAAAAATGCTCATTTCTTGTGATTTATCCCAGTGACAGGGTTAATGACACAGGTAGGTATGCCCATTGACTCATTAAATCGAATTGCAAGCCACAGCTACAAGTTAATTTCCTTTGGTATGTGCTTAGGCACCTTGTAATGACAGTATTTGTGTCACTGGAATTCAGTCCCGACCTAAAACTGCACAGATCTTTCAGTTCAGATCTGTGGAGGCATTTGCAGGCGCCTCTTTCTGTTCCAGAGCTCTGGGCTGAACAGCTCACATCTTTTGTAGGTCAGGCACACAGGAGCTGGTGCCGTGGTACAGTCACTGCAGGTGCTCTGCTACACAAACAGGTACACCTGCAGAATATTAATGACTGCTTCCATTCAGAGGCAACATATGAATTATCAATGAATCCAGTTTCCGTGTTTAGCAGGAAGTGTGTGGCAAGGGCTGATGGAACGTTTGGAATCATCATCTTGGCTGTAGTATTGTACTATTGCTGTGTGTGCCACCCCAGACAGCAAAAACTCCCCTGGAGAAGCCTGGCTCACACTGCAGCAGAGCTGTGCAAGCTGCAAACACCACCTTTAGCAATATTCTGAGGGAAAAAACTGAGGCTGAGATGAGAAGGAGCTATGCAATTTGGATCTGCCTGTCCCCTCTGAGGCACAGGGACCGTGCTTGCTATTAGCAAGGTACATGGTGGCAGTTAAGGAAATTATCCAGAAAAATGGGCTCTGAGACTCCTCATGATTCAGACATGCTAGCAGCTGGGACTTCTTTTCCATTCTAGCATTAAGCAATGATATTACAAGGAAGACCAGGTGTAAAATGAGAATAAAATACCAATGTCCTAAAAATCTCTGGTACATTCATTATTCCCTGCAAACCAGATTTAATTTTTTGGGTAGATGTTAATTATCACTTGAATCCGCACCCAAAAATACTTGAAATATTAGAATTTTAAGGCTGTCAAAGCAGTTTTACCTGCTTTGCAAGTAGATGGAAGTGAAGCCAAGGCAATTTGGCCAATCATTTGAAAGTCTCCCCCTAAATTTCAGTCCCCTGTGTTTCTTATGTTGTCTGAAATAACACTGATGAGTGCATGGAATTTGCTGTATAAAATAAAAAAGGGTGAGGGGCCAAGGCCCAGCACAGGTAAGGCTGACAGCAGCACCCTCAGGTGCTCTGGGTACAAACACAGAGATCCATTATATGAGCTGCTACATTAGTAATCTTCACTGCTACTCGCAAGAGTAAGAGATAAGACTGTATAGCTTTTCATTACGAAATTTTCAGTGTTCCTTGAAGTTTCTTTCTGCTTTTGCTGTCTAGACAATTTTCCTCTTGGAATTACCTCTTCCCTTGGGTCGGTATTTCCGAGAGCTGCATGGCCCCACTCTCAGTGCGTTGTTGCTGCTGGAGGTGGCTGTGCTCGCTGCACCTGGGGCTGCAGCGCTCTGGGCCTGGGCAGGTTCTCTGCCAGCACAGCTGCAGGGCTCACCGCGCTGGTGACACCACGACCGGGGGGATGACAGCACTGAGAACAACCTGGGGGCAGCACCCGGCTGGACAGAGCTGCTGGGCTGTGCTGTCACACAGGAGCTGGGACAGGCAGTGCCAGGGCTCTGCTGTCACCCTTGCCAGCACATGGGTTAAAGCAGCAGTGGTCTGTGCCTCGGTTTACCACCAGGAATTACCATTCTGAGATACTAAACAAAGGGCACTTTGAGATGTAACTGACTGGGGTGTGTAGATTCTGTAAGCATTCAGTTCTCAGTGTAAAGTGCGAGTGTTTCTATACCGACCCTGTGGGATATGCAGTCCGGAGACCCCAGAGCTCCCGTGACACGGAGGTGACTGGCACAAAAGGTAGAAACGTTTCTCTCAACTCTAGTGACTCCAGATGTGCGGGACAAGGTCACTCACTAAAACAGAGCTGTCCTGGGAAGGGACTCCTGGGCAGGGACACTCGGAATGCACGACAGTGCCCGGTGCCTGCGGGAGGCCGCGGGCGATGTGGTGCACCCCCGGTGTGGTCTTTCCGGTGCTCGGTGACACCGGCGCGCCCGGCGTCACTGCTGCTGTGCTCGCCCTCCGCGGCCCGTGCCCGCGGTGTGCGCCCGGTAAATGCCCGGTACGTGCCCGGTACTGCGCCTCTCCCGGTGTCCCCGGGCCGCCCCCTCAGGCGGCCGGCCGCGCAGTGCACGCCGGGAAACGCGCGCAGCACGCCGGGACACGCACCCCGCGCCTCGGCCGCCCAAGATGGCGGCGGGCGGCCGTCCCCGCCCCCGGCCGCGCATGCGCAGCGCCGCGGCGGCCGCGCCGCTCCCGCCCTCCCTCCCGGCGGCCGCGGCGCCTCTGACAGCGCGGAGCGAGCGGAGCGTCCCCGAGCGCCGGGACCGCGCACTGGGACCCCCGCACCGGGACCGCGACCCCGTACCGGGACCCCGACCCCTCACCGGGACGCCGCGCCGGTGAGTGGGACAGGCGGGTGGCGCCGGCCCCGCGCAGCACAGCGAGGCGGCGACGCCGGCGGGGCTCGGTGAGGCCGGGGCCCCCTGCCCCCCCCTCCGGCCCGCGGGTCGTCCCGGCCCGGGGCCCGAGCGGCCGCCGCGTTCCTCTCCGCTCTCCCCCTCCTCTCCCGCTCCCCGCCCTCGCCCCGCTGCCCCCCCTCTCCTCGCTCTCAAAATGGCGGCCGCGCCCGTTGGTGAGGAGGGACCGGGCGGGGCGGGGGGCGGCGGGGGGGCGGCCCGGTGTCCTCCCCCCGGCTCGGTGCGGGGCGGCTCTGGGGGCTGGGGCGCGGCTCCCCCGCGGCCCCCGGGCCCGCGCCCGCGGTGACTCTGCAGGAAAACAGGGCCCGGCGGGAGCGGCGGGGCGGGCGCGGAGCCGCCGCCGGGCCCGTGTGCCCCCCCGCGGGCCGCGCCGCTCCGTCCGTGACTTAGCAAATACCGGGAGGAGGCGATGGGCCGGGGTAAATCCCATAAAACAGCCCTCAGGGACGGTGGGCCCGGTGTGTGCGCGGAGGGGACCCCGAGCATCCCTCCCCGGTTCCTGCCGGGGTTTCCCCCTGTCACCCTCGCACCGGGCAGGGCCGGGCGGCGGCCAGCGCGGCCGAGGCACCGAAAACAAGGCGAGAATTTATAATCCGGGGAAAGGAGTAGGTGTTGTTTCAGAATTTGTCTCGCATCCCCAGTTTTCCTGCAGTGCTCAGCAGGGCAGCAGCGATAGGAGGTGGCTCAGACCTTCAGAACCAGCTGCAGTAAAACGGGGGAGGGAAGTCTAATCTCTCCTTCTGGGGGGTCATATCGCTGCCTGGATGGCTGCAGGTGCACAGGCTTCCCGTGAAAACCTTATAATATTGCTAAAATCTTGTATTAATTGCTACTCCCGAGGTTTTGTTTCAGCAGGAGGTTATACGCAGGCAGGGCTTTTGATGGGAGTTGGGGGGTGGGAGTGGTGCCTCCCTTGAAAAGTTTGGGGTTTGTTCAGTTCTGTGGGCGTGGGATTTTTTTTTTTTTTTCTCCTAAATTTTATTTTTGCTTTAAGGTGGATGCAGTTAAGCTTGACCTTTAATACCAATAATAATGTGACACCTTCCCTTTCTTTGCCATGGTATCACTCGAGCCATTCCCTCGCCGATAGTGCTGCAGCAGTGGGCTTGGTTGGTGCAGGTCAAGTCCTTTCATAATGAATTGCCTACTAGGAATGGGGGAAGGTTAATCTAAGCTATATTAAAAATCTTTAATTTACACCATTTTAATATAATTAAATGTTTGATCGTATTGACCTGGCTAAATTTTGTGGTGATTCTTTTAAGCATATGTTCCTATGACAGTATTGTTCATGGCATTGGGAGGTGGTGGTTAAAGAACCTCCGTTCAGTGATGATCATTTTGTAAATGATTTTGCAGCATTTGGCTGGTTTTCGGGAGAGGGAGGGTCTGCTGTCAGAATGTTATTTGCCCTTAGAGTAATTTTGTTAAATAGGAAAATTATGTTGGGGAGCTAAACAAAGAAAATATTTTTAAACTGTAAGATGCGTTGGAAATATCCGTCTTGTTCTCGGGCATCTCGTTTTTGTGTGTTTCTGTTGCTGTTCCCATGTTTGTGGATGCTGTGAGCAGCCATTGAGCAGGGAAGAGACTGGGTGGAGTAAGGAGGCAAAGCTGCGAAATGGCTCGATTACCCTTTCAGAGCTTTTTTTTCCTCCCTTTGCCGGGGTGGAGGAATACTAATTGCCGTAACAATGAAGTCTCTTCTTTAGGGAAGAATCTAATGGTGCAGGAAGCTTCGGAAATGATACAAATCTCACATTCTGTTCCGAGGCTGATTTTTCTGCAGGGTGGATTTTGATTTGTCTGGCAGTGAGAAGTGACCAGTCACTGTTGCAAAGCCGGATTTTTTTTTTTTTTTGTCTGATAACCGCTTCAATTTATCCACTTAGATATGCACTTGTTGAATTGATTTTATTTACACTTTAGATAAGAATTGCAATTTCTGTGTGGGTGTTTTAAACACAGGATTTTCTGGAATCTCGAGAAGCCTCTGTATTGTGGCTTCATGCTGTTATTTGTTCATGGAACTTCTTGGTTAGAGCGGATTATGGGTGGGCACACGGGAAGAGACAATCCCTGGTTTCTCTGGTGACCACAGTGGAGTGACTGCTGTCAGTGCACAGGCTGGATTGCATTGCCTCTCCTCAAGAGCCAAGTTCTCCTAAAATAACATCTCGGGATTTTGGAAGCCCTTTGGAGCACTGTAGCTCTGGGAAGAGCATTGCTGTCCCCCTTGGATACTACTGCTTAAAGTTGTGTAGGAAAGGCGTTTGAACAAAGGATTTGGAGAATACAATAGGGATTGGAGGAAACACCTAGGAAGGGCTGCCCCTGGAAGTGCTCTCCTGTTCCACATGTGCCTCATGGCATTCCCACCTGATTTCTGTGCTGACTGGAGCAAGTACAGCATCCAACACAGATGGTTCTGAAGTAGGCTGAGGTTTTGCTTTTTCATTGAGGTTTCAGTTCTGGAGTGCAGTTTGTGATAGGAGATGGACACACAAGAAAGAGACTGTTTTTCTCATAGTGTGCCCAAAATTAAAATAAGGAACAGTGGTTTCTGCATTATTTCTAGTTCATTCACTTGGAGTAGATGTTCCAGGATTCAGTGGCTGCATGAGCTAAATACCTGAGTCTAATGCATATCCAGGCTAAGGCCAATGAAGAACCCAGTAAAATATTTGCCATCTTAACAGTTTTGGTTGATTTTTTGCCCTTGAAATGATGGCAGTCACTTTTTCTACAGGAGTAACTTGTTCATTTGGGTTCTGCAGAAGCAAAAGGCATCAACAGTTTCTTCCTGGCTGCACGTGGGCTCCGTCTGGCCTGTTCTGCTGACTCCTGTGCCTGTCCTGGCTCCTGTGCTCCTCCCAGCCTGGGAGCTCAGGTTGTGTCTGTGCTCTCAACTTGCTGTCTGTCCAACTTGCTATGGATGGGGCAGCTCCAGAACCAACATCTGCTGACTGCCTTGTGCTGCACTCCAACCTTGTCTTCCATGAAGAACTCCACAGCCAGTGTCCATCATTAATTATAATGTATTTATACTTCCTGTGGGGTATTCTGGGCAAACAATAGCTGGGCCCCTCTGCCTCAGGGTACTCAGGTATAGACTGCATATGTTTCTAAGTTTTTTTACAACCCTCTGTAGCTGTCCTGTATTCCTGAACTAGAGGGGTTGGAATTACCATAGTAGGAAGGAGAGTGACGTTGGAATAGTTCGGTTTAGATCAGCTCATTTTCTGCTTTGGTGAACTTCAGGCCCATTTTCTAAACTAAAGGCAAATACTGGGAGAGCAGCTGAAACTTCCATGAAGTGGGCACTGAAATACTTGTTAGGTTGAAAATAAGAACTGTGTAGGCCTAAATTTAGGAGATCAAAAGGACAAATAGAAATCCGTAATTATTATTAATAGGTAATGATTTCAGATTTCCTATAGGACGTGGTGGAGTTTCCAGCCTCTAACATGTCATTTGTGATGGCAGCTGAGGATCTTTCCCCAGGATCAGAGCCATGTATGCTGATAGAATGGTGCTGGACCCTCCTGTGAGGTTTGTTGCAGAGAAGTCGTTAATTATGCACTGTCCATACTTGCAGATCTGTCAGTGACGTTACAACTGGCTCCTCTTTCTCCCTTCAGTATCACTGGCAGGCCAACCCGGCTACTAAAAATGTATTGCACTGGGGGAGCCTTGCCTGGGTTCAGGACTTTCTCAGGAGCTACTTTGTTACCTGACACGAGGGAAATGGGGCTCCTAATGTGGCTTTTGAGGGTTTTATTCATGGGTGATGTTGCTTTGTCTTTTGATCTGCCTGACAGAGTGGGCTACACGTTAAGATTTTAAAAGTAGGCATTTACATTAAGATACAATCCTGACCTGTTTAAAATCAATTCTCAGGTATATAAAGCTGTTTGCTCAGAATTCTTGCTCCGAATGCTGTCCATGCTAGGGGAGTGTGGATGGCTGTGCTCTGTGGGCAGGACTGTGTCATCCCTGGGGTGCAGAGCTGTGGTGGGACCTGTCACCTCAGCTTAATGGTGTCCTGAGCCTAGGTGGGGTTCAATGTCTGGTTTTCATGTATTGCAGTTATTTTAGAACAAAACTTTTCTTCATTCCTGTCGTGTTCTAAGGTCTGCTGATGAGCAGTACATATTAAAAGCATTGGTGAGAACCAGGATTTTGTCTGATGAAGAACAGAATTCCAGTTTTACCCTGGAGATGCCAGCTGCTGTGGGTTAGCCCAACAGATGTATATTGCTAACCTGTATCTTAGTTGTTTAAAGAAGGGCCTTTTCCTCTCAGCTGAGGCAGGATTTGCATGAGGCAATGTTTGTCTCATTCATGATGTTTAAAAGCTTATTCTGTTTTCTTTTTTTTAACCTCCTGCTCTCTCCTTAAGGGTGTGACTTAGGCTCTCTTGCTTTTAGTTCACTGTCTTGGAAGCCACCTATCACTTCACTTCCTTCTGGCATGTACTGTCAGGAACTTTGAAAGCAAAATGTTACTTGTGAAGTGAGTGTGTGCTGAACTCCATTTCCTTGGGACTATAAACATACAGTCCTTTTGAAACTAGTGCTGTGCACAGCATTGTTACACTGACCAAGAGCACTGATTCATGTATAACTGTGTAAAAAAAAAAGAAAATCAACATTATTAATTCAAAGTGCCTGCTAGTTAATACATTTGGAATTATTTTTGCCATTTCCTTCTTACTGGTACTGTTCTGAGTGAGCTCTGCAGCTTGGCTTGGCTGCTTGTGGACTTTGGATAAGGATTGTGATTAAGTGAATGTAACAAATACATCTTCATGGTTGTGGTTCTGTTGATTCTGGAAGACTTACCTGACATATTTTACTAGTAACTACTTGCTGCAGCCTTGAGAAGGTGTTTCCAGAGATGGGGCCATCCCTGGTTGAGGTTTGTAGGTGGTGCAGCAGTGTGTGTCCTGTAATTTCCTTGGATCCGTTGTTAAGTAGGTCCCTGCTGAGGGAGTTGGTCGAAGGCTGTTGAGAGGCACCTTTTGTTCTGGGGCTGGCTGGTGACTCAGCTGTCACACCTCCTGTGAGGTAGGCGACAGGCTCTGTGGCTGCTGCTGTACTGGTTTGCATCTGGGATAGCACAGGGGCATTCATGGCTGAGATTATTTATACCTTGTCTCCTGTATCCATGTTAATTGTTCCCCTCGTGCTCCACAAACCTTAAATTCTTTTGGTTTAATTAGATGGACAAGTGTTCCCCCTCCCAACTCCCCCTGAGATTGCCTCTGCCTTGTTTTTCAGCTTAATGCTAAAGCAAAGGTGTTAAGTTTATCCTTCTTTAAGACTAGAGGAAAATCAGCTGGAAGCATCTTGGCTGTTTGCTGCAGATAAATGACAGTTTCTTCCATAAAGAAACAACACTGGCAGCTTGTCTTGTGCTGGATTCACCTGCTTTTTGGGGTGAAGAAAGGGATTGGATAAACAATGTGGTTTGTTTAAATGCTCATATCTTTGCAATCTATTAAGAGGATGATGTCATTAATGAGTGTCTGTATGTATTTTAAACAGATGGTGTCTGTTAAACCAGTAATGCTAGAAGTTTCTGGTTCTCTCACCTTCAACTCTGTTTTAGGGGCAGGAGTGTAGTAGGTGAAGGTGATAAGAAAGATGAGACACCTTCTACCAGAACCCTGATTTCATTATTTTTGTTCTAGTGTCATGAAGGCTTGAACACTGTTCCTTGTAATAGAATGATGTTACAGATGACAATTATGATGAGCTTTTTGTTTTGGTTTTTTTCCCTCCCCTCTGGGAAAGTGAGGCCATTTTTGGTCAACAAGCGGCTAAAGGACCAACAATATTCTCATGATTGAAGAGTGGAAGTTCTGTCTAAGTTCTTTGGATTTCTTAGTGGTTTACACCTTCCTCTATTTCTTAAGTATTAGCATGGGTGTTCCTTTAAGTTTCCTTCTGTTTTTCTCTATATAAATTTGATCAATTCATGGTAGTTTTTGTTAGTGTCACATTTCCAGTGTAACAGGCAGTTTAATGATTGAATTTGGATATTATTTGAATTTGAATACCAGCAAAGTTCAAATCCATTGCGTGCTGCTGACAGACACATCTCAGTGCATCTCTTCTTCTGGTGGTCTAGAATTGCTATCCCAAAACGTGCATGTGTTGTTTGACCTAGCAATAATGGCACTGGAAAGGGCCCTGCTGGAGTCACCCAGCGGAGCCTGATGTGCTTTGCTGTGAGCAGGTGTTGATAGCAGTAACATGGAGTGTGTGAGGCTGTCCCTGCTGCTGTCCTGCACTGTCCCAGCACTGCAGGGACAGCGTGTCAGGACCCCTGGCACACCTGCTAAAGCTTTGTCTGCTACTGCAGCCTGCATTCTTCCTTTATTGCTAGCTAAATTTACCTGCATTTTCACACAGAGTTGAGCAGGCAGGCTAGAAGAAGGATGTTTTCCCTCTTTTTCCACCAAAGCCTACACACAGACCTTATGCTGGAGCTCTGACCTGGAGGAAGCTCAAAGGCTCTTAAATGAGATGATGTGACAGTGCTCAAGATGTTTCTCCTGAGAATTACTTGTATCATGCTTCTATCAGAATTGCAAAACTGAAGTGATACATGGAGAAAAAATGTCAAGATTGAATTAATTTTGAGTAATTTAAAAAAAAAAATAATTTCTAAGCAAATTTGGTCCAGATTCCTCAAAGCCATTTAGTGTTGGTGCCTGGGAAGATAACGAGGCTAGAAATGTGTTTTGTTATTTTACAGTCCTAAAGGTGGGTGGTGACTGCCAGTGATGTGTTAAAAACTTAGCTTGAAATAATACAGGAAAGCAGACAGGCATAGGAGTTGATTTCAAAATGCACAGGTGTTTCTTTAGGCAGCTTGCTGCAGCCAACTCGCTCCTGGTGTAGAGCATCTTGATGATATTCCTTAGCTTTATTTTTCAGATGGAATTGCAACCTGCAATCCAAGTCTTTGGAACATAGGCACTATATCTGATCTGCTACAGATTGCTTTCTAGTTCCCCGTGGGTTTAGTGCTGAATTATTTTCAGAACTAAACTACTGTATCAGGTTCTTAGCAAAAGCTGTAAAAGTAGGTGAAATGGCATAAAGAAAACAGGCATAAAATTTTTCACTTTTTTAATGTTAAAATAGATTTCCTTTGATAAACCTGTAACTGAAGTGAAAGGGAAGATGTTTTTTGTGAATTATTACAAGCACTGCACAGAACGCTCTACTCTGGATGTATCCAGATGTATCACACAAAGTGTTGACCTACGGGCGTTTTGAGACTTCCCTTAATTGCAGAATAACAGGCTTACTAAACATATGAATTAAAAATAAGGCTCAGAGTTGTAATTCAGATCAGATTTGCTCCTTGTTTTGTTTTTCCCAAATCATATAGCTGTTGAAGCTCACTTTGTGGTAATCCCTCAGCCAGCTTTACTGATGTAGGCTGAAAAGTGGAAAAAAGATTAACCCAGCTCATAAATGAGTAGCTTTCTCATATTCTCCCACTCATCCCTGCTGGCTTAGCAGGTGATGGATTCCAACATTTTCTAGGATAAGGTCTGTCTGCTGCACTAAGAGCAGCTGCATGGCTGTGCCTGGGTGATTTCTACTGTGGATGAGCTTTCCTGCAGTAACGGGGGGCAAGATGGAGGCAGGAGAGGAACTGCATTATTTTACTTGTAACTGTTGTTCTTTCCTATCAACAGATAAGAGACATATCTAGGAACCCTTTTCAGGTCCCAGTAGTTTAGCCCAGGAATCTTGGATATTACTTCAATTCTGTGGAATCTGATTTTGAGTACATTTGTGGAAAGAGTTACTGTATTCTGTGGCTTGAGTTTGATAAAGCAGCTTTTTGCTTATGGACTTTAAAACAAAATCAGACCCATTTAAAATTACTTTAAATTAAAAGTTTTCTTATATACTTGGTAGAAATTAGCAACATAATCCAGAGGTATGAGAGAACAATTAATGGAGTCTAGTTCTTCCATAGGGACTGTAGCAATAATTGCCTGGGAATACTCAAGTAACTCCTTTAAGTTCTCTTGTTAATGTTATGAAACAGGATACACTGTTGAAGAACCTTGCTAGGACCTCCTGTGCCAGCCAGAGACAATGCAACAAGAGTTTCTCCTCTGTTAATGCACAAGTGAATACTTACAGCTTTAAAGAACTGTGGAATTTAATTGCCATTATATAAATTCACTTAGTCTTTTTGGTGGCCTTTGGTTTTCATAAGTGACTGGCCTTTCACTGGGATTGTAAATTAGCTGAAGAGAGGGAACTATCTGAAGTGGGATTTTGGATATGTTAACAAGTCAGAAGTAAACTTCAGGAGTTTTCTTTGAGGTAAAAAAGCCTTTTAAGAATGATAGAATGTGTTAGAGAAACCACTTGAAAGTTGGTAACATGTAGCTGAACACTCCAAAGTATTTTTAAGTTTTATATGGGTTATTGACATTTCAAATGATAAATTAAGATTTAAATTTGAACCTAAATGTGAGTAATGGAAAAGGCTTAACTGATTTCACAATGTGAACCGAGTTTTGTGTTCCTGATGCTGGTGAGGCTCATGTGCCCTTTTAACACCCAAATGCTCTGTATTAGATGTGCCTGAGCTGGCAATCTGAGAAAGTGACATCTGATTTTGTTTTCTTCATTAATGTTCTTGTAGAATATAATTAAAAGTGTTGTCATAATAATACTTACAGAAAAATGGTCTTGCACCTGAGTTAACTAAAGTATTAGAATTCTACAAAAAAAGGCAAAAATGTACAATTCCCAGAGCACAGCAAAAGCTGAGCTTAAAGCTTTGTTGAGCTTTCAGAGCTGCACTCTGCTGGTCTGTTCTGTATCTGCTGATACTTCAGCTCTGTAATTGATGCCATGTATCACTTCTAATTTTTAATGTAATGAACTACAGTGACATGTTTAGTGTACAAAGCTTGTGTTTCTGTGGGGAAGACTGTTTATGGAGTCTAAGCAATGGTCCTAAAAAACTGCAGAAATGGAATTGATTTCCAGTTAAGTTCCTGGAGGAGCTGTGGACATGTATTTGGGATGTGCACTACCATGTCAGGTTGCTGGACAGCAGCAGCAGGGTGAACCTGGGGTGCTGCTGGTGTATGGAGCAATTGACTGCTGCTGCCAGTGCTGTGAAGCAAGGAATGAAGTTGAAGCTGATTTTTGGTTTCCTTACACCTCACTGTGGTAGCAGAGCACTGCAGGGACAGGCACTGGCACAGCTCCTGGGACAGGACAGCTCACTGCAGGTGATTTGGATCAGCTCAGCTGGGAGTGACTCCTGCTGTGACTTTCTGACCAGCAGAGCTGGGCACTGTTAGTCAGCTGAGCCATTTCAGGGGTGGGTTTATAGTGTTGGTCCTTAAAAGTGTTTTTGACACACTTGATAGGAGCAAACGAAGGCAGTGAAGAACCTGATGCTGAGGTTGTTGTGATGGTGGAGTTTGGTACCTCAGGATACACCTCTGAAAATGTGGACTTGGAAGGGTTTAGGTATATAACCCACATTTTGGTACTATTTAGCATCCATTGTACTCTGCTAAACAAAATCATAATGAACTCTGAAGAAGTTTACAGACTAGATTTTAGGAATTTTAATTCCAGTAATTTTGTTCTTGCTTGATGTTGGTTCTGGTAAATGAACAAGGATTTTTGTCAGATTGAGACTAAAATGCTGATTAATTGACTTGATTCCATAATCTGTTTCTCAGTTTTATTTGAAGAATACTTATAGAAAATATTTCAGTCTCTCCTGAATCAAGTATGAATACAGTCACAGAAATGCCTACAAACCAAGGTGTTTCATTATTGGCATGACATACAATGAGCTGAGGGGAATCTCTTGCCTGAAAGTGATTATTTTTTCTGCTGTGACTGAGTGTGTAGCTATTGTGCATGGATACCTCCTGCAGAGCTGTTTCAGCTAACAAATGGAGCTGAACTTGTTTCATTTTGCTGTTGGTGCATTTATGACTCATTTGCAGGTCTCTCAGTAAGTTATTGTGAAGTTTTCCAGTAATGTAGGAAGCACTTGAAGCACACTGATAGCCATCAGTGGAAGAGCCCGGTGTTTGAAGCCAGGAAGCAGCAGCAGTCAGGGCAATGCTGTTAGTGCCTCTGGGAAGAGGGTGCTCCTGTCTGTGCCAGGTCGGTGTGCCCGGTGCCAGCGTGGCGTGGGGCTGCCTGGGTGCCCTGCTGGGTGTCCTGCTGGGTGTCCTGCTGGGTGTCCTGCTGGGTGCCCTGCGGGGTGTCCTGCGGGGTGCCCTGCTGGGTGCCCTGCTGGGTGTCCTGCCTGGGTGCCCTGCGGGGCGCCCTGCTGGGTGTCCTGCGGGGTGTCCTGCGGGGTGCCCTGCTGGGTGCCCTGCTGGGTGCCCTGCTGGGTGTCCTGCCTGGGTGTCCTGCTGGGTGTCCTGCTGGGTGTCCTGCTGGGTGCCCTGCTGGGTGCCCTGCTGGGTGCCCTGCTGGGTGTCCTGCCTGGGTGTCCTGCTGGGTGTCCTGCTGGGTGTCCTGCCTGGGTGTCCTGCTGGGTGTCCTGCGGGGCGCCCTGCTGGGTGTCCTGCGGGGCGCCCTGCTGGGTGCCCTGCTGGGTGCCCTGCTGGGTGTCCTGCCTGGGTGTCCTGCCTGGGTGCCCTGCTGGGTGCCCTGCTGGGTGCCCTGGGTGTCCTGCTGGGTAAGGAGTGGTTTTGCTGTTCTGAAAGCCCTGCAGGTCCTGTGCTGCCAGGAGGAGTAAGAGGTGCCCATTGCATGTGCCGTGCCTGTGCCAGCGACAGGCGTGCTGCCAGCTCCCAATTTTAAAAGGCTTGCAAGGACACCTGATACTGCTGAGAACACCTGTAGCCCTCTGTTACTGTCCTTATGCAGGGGTTTGCCTCTTGGTGCTTTTGTAGGTGCAGTCTGTTGATAGGGGATCAGATAGGTTTGGAGTTAGAAACTACAACTTGGAGGAGTGTAAGTGGGTATTAATAAAAGGCACACCCTGGTCCACAATTAATAGCTCTTACTCCATGAGTGGCTGAGTTCAGTGTGCTTTTTCCTGTATTTAATAGTGGGCAAAGTAAAATTCTCATGCAAAGACACTTTTTCTTTCAAAAGATTTAACTCAGTCTTGGCATTGCCTTAGGCTGCTGATACAAGGTGACCAGTTTGAGGCAGGGTGTGATGAGCAGGTGGTGGTTCTTCCTGGGTTGTTTTTGTTCCCCAGGGGTCCCCCAGAGCCCCTCCTGCCTCTCCTGACTGAGCTGTGTGGCTGGCAGGTCATGGAAGAGGACTGGTTAGTCTTGCTTTGCTGAAGCCTGTATGACACAAAGTCTGCTCCAGCTGGAAAAAAGGTAGTGCACATAGTGGCACAGGTGTGTCATTAATGGTGGTCCTTTTGGGCTTTTTGGGTTTGGGCACTTTTGCTTGAGTGGATTGTTTGTATGTGGGATGTTTGTTTGTTGTGGTGGGCTGTGTTTGTTTTGGTTTTGTTTGTTTTGTTCTTGTCTATGAAGGAGGCAGTGCTAAAAATACTTTGCTTTCTACTCAGGTGGCTTCGTAGTTAAAAGTCAGGAATGCAGAGCAGAGTGCTTGGAACAGACCCTTTCTGGAGGAGTGAGATCCTGTAGATCAGTTGATTGGTGGCTTTGGCTGAGCTGTAATTTGCTAATAGCAGCAGTAGCTGCTTTGCCCTGTAGCTGTTGGAATTTATCTTACTAGGATCTGTTTCTCACTAACAATTCAGTGATTGTGGATCAGCCCAGGTGTTAGGAAGTGGATATGGGATATGGAGAAGTTTGCGGTTGCTTTACATTTGGAGAAGGGAAAATGCATTTCTAAATAGGTGAACCTGTGAAAGATGGCTTTACAAACGCAGTTGCTGTAATTTTTAGACAAGTGCTATAATTGCATCTCCCAGGTGCCACAAGAAAATGAATGAAATATTGGGATTTTTACTGGAGTCAGTACCCTGGCACTGGATTTGCTAGGCATTCACTGCGTAGTGGCGGTTCATAATAGAAACCACACCTTCAGGATTTCCCCGTGGCAGTCCTAGAGCAGATTTTGGAGGTTGATGTTTGCGGCCGGGCTGTCCCAGCAGCGCTGCCGTTGTTCCACAGGTCTCGGTCCCGGTCCCGGTCCCGGTCCCGGTCCCGTTCTGCTGCCCCGCCTGTCCCGCGGCGCGCCCTCTGCAGGCGCCTCTGGGCCCTGCAGGACCTTGGCTCTGATGTTAATTAACTACATTGCCGTTAATTTGCGGGTGGTGCTCTGCTCTGTATGGGCACCGCACATCTCTTGAAACACTGTTGTCTCTTTACCTGGCATGGATTAGGTATGGGACAATGTCAGTGAAATGCTTGCTTCTGTTCTCTGTGAGGATGCAGCCCATGCTGTTTGTTTTCAGCTGAATTGTTTCTGGAATCACTGTTGGGGAAAAGGTTAGACTAATTAAAAGAGGCATTGCCTGTTCAGAGTGTTCCTATCCTAACTGGCTTGCGGGCAGTATTATGGTGTGCAGCATTTAATGGGGAAGATCCACCAGCAGGGTAGAAACAAGCAACTTGCAGTTAAGCTCATTTTGAAGCAGACAGCAGGGCCCAGATAGGTTTAGAAAGAAGCCTCTGATCCCATGTGATGAATAAGTAGCCATTAATAATACAAGCTTAGTATTTTCCTTACTTTTTTCCTAGCAGACTGTTGTTTAAAGGAGGCTCCTTAGTGAAATTGTTATTGAGCTGTGATAGTGGAGTCAGTGTAGCTGTGTGTCTAGGGAGGGGCAGAGTGAGGCAGGGCAGCACGCAGTCCTCGAGCAGGAAGGAAGGTGGGAAGTTTACAAACCCACCTGCTGTCTCTGAGCCTCTGTGTGTTGCCTCAGTTTATCTCGGTGCTGAAGGCTGCTGGTCAGTCAGACTGGCTGAGCAGCCTGAGTGCATGATGAGTTGTGTGCAGAACCTGCCAGGTGTGCCAGAAATGCCATTTCAGCACTTGCCATGCTCGTGGTGCTCACGAGGTCCCTGCAGTGCAGAAAGCAAAGGCGGTGCTGCTGTGTGGGATTGGGGATGTCACTGTGGCAGAGGTGAACGCTGCCCAGTTGAAGCAGGTTGTGCACTGAGAATGCAGCAGTTCCTGTTCCTGAATCAGAGTGTTTTGGAAAAGCACAGCTCCACTGGCTTGAGCTATCTCAGCATGTCAGGTTTCAGCTGTATCCCCAGCTGGCTGCCATGCCAGAGGTGCTGTGATCACTCCTGCCCGAGCCCAGATGCAGTAATGGGCCTGTGGCAGCTCTTCCTGTGGTAATGGTGCCACTCTGGTAACATTGGATGACCGTTTAAAAATTTGCTGTGCCCTAAATGTGGGTGAGATGAAATATTAACTCTGAGTAAACTACATTAACACATGACTGAAAAGAAAACAAGTATTGTCTCTTAGTCAAAGGTTCTTTGGAACTCCCTCAGGTGGTGGTTCTGGAGTGGGAAGAGTCATTTGTGTGCTGCAGTTGTGTGGCACTGTAGCTGCAAGGGCCCCGTGCTGGGGTAGAGCTGGAGTCTTCAAAGATGCTGTTTGGATAAATCTAAGAAAGCTGCCTGAGGAATGCTTGTTTCAAGGAAACAAATGATGTCTCTTTCTCCTCCTTGTAGATGGATTGAATCTTCTGTATTGAATGCCTCTGGATTTCCTACTGGATTTCACATCTGGGGAAATACTTGTGATTTAAGCCACTGTGGCAGACTGAATTGTGGATCCGGGGTTCCCAAGACTTTAGCTCTTGAGGAGAAGCCACTGCTCGATCACGTTAACCTGACATCTCAGCCACGATGGTGCTGTCACAAAGGCAACGAGATGAACTGTAAGGGATCATTGTTTTTAAGTTTGTGTTGCATCTTTATTTGACTTCAGTTATTAGTATTTGTTTCCAAGTAGATTTTGGAGTGTCTCTTCACATGCCCTTTAAGTGCTGTGTATTGTGGTTTGGATCTCCCTACTCTTTATTTTTCTTAGAATTGGTATTTGAAACTAGAATTGGGAAATGATGAAAATATAATTTCAAAGTTACTGATGGCATAAAGGATGGATTCTTCAATTTGCAGTAAGCACATTTCAATATAAGCTGCAATCTGTGAATTCTGCATTCATCTTGAAAAAAAATCTGGAAATATTTTGCTATTTTACTTTGGAATGTAGAGAAGGATGTGACCAGAATGTGCTGGGTTGTGTGGCAGTCTCTGGCTGCTTGAATTGTGTTTGCAATGCTGTTTTGTAGAAATCGAGCGATAGCAGATTACCTCCGTTCCAATGGCTACGAGGAGGCGTATTCGGTTTTTAAAAAGGAAGCTGAATTAGATGTGGTGAGTTCAAACAAGATTCTTCATCTACATTTTAATTTAGAACTCTGTCACTTTTATGGTGTTTGCATGTGTTCTGAACCTGTGTCTGTTACCTACCTGCTAGCTCAGGCAGTTTCAGAACTGGAGGTGATGAACTCGCACAGCTTATTACTTTGCCAGAAAAGGGAAAAATAATCATTGGGTGAGTTGGCCATTTCTGAGCAAATGGTTTTATAACCAGATTTGAAATGGTGTGAGACTGGGCAACTTTGGAGACTGACTTCACTGGGAATCTTTGAGAAACAGAAAGACAAAACTGGATTACTTTTGTCCTCTGCTTTATCATACAGAGCCAGTGTTGGAAGATTTTTTTGGGATTTGCGTTGGGTCAGGAGTTAAAGTCATTGCCCGAGTCTGTTGTCTGTAATAGTGTAGTAGGAGGCAGGCTGAAACAGTTCATGGAAGTCCCACATCCTGTAAGGGAGGTTGGATGGGGCTTGGAGCAGCCTGGTCTATGGAAGGTGCTCCCCCTGGCAGGGGGTGGAACAAAAGGAGATTCAAGGTCCCTTCCAACCCAAGCCAGTCTGATTCTGTGATTGTGTGACCAGCTCTGTTTGCTTAGACTGAACAGATGCCAGTGACTCAGACCAGTCATTTCTTGCAACTTCATTCTGTTGATTTGTCTTTGTCACAGATGATTTGGTATAATCTTTAACGTTGCCACCTATTAGCATAGGAAGTGTGCATTTCATATGGCTGCAGCTGGATTGAGTAGTAAACTTCTGTGTGCTGAAAAAATCCTCTGGATAAATCCTTAGCTTTTCTTTGTTACATATATTGAGTTGTTCTTTTTCCAAAATGCTTGAAGTTTGACTTAATTTTTCCAATTTTCTACTAGTATTAAATAAATAAGTAGAAATGACAAATTGAAATACCATACTTATAATTGAAAATCCTAATATCATTCCCCTATCTGCCTCATCTATCGACCTAATTTAGTCTCCTCTTCCCAAAGCTTAGGAAAGCAATCTAAATAGGTTAGATGGTCCTGAGGGACAGAGAAAATGCAGTTGCTAAAAGTTTCACGACTTTCATGCAAGAAAATCTGAATTGGAGTGGGCTATACTAAAATGGAAGAAAAAAGGTAAAGGCTGAAATTATTTGAGTAAATTAGAAGGATTGATGTGTAGCTCTGCAAAGAGAGATTTAATTTTTGTATGGATTATTCATGCAGATAACTCCAGCTTTTACAAGTGTCCCCTCTATAGTAGTAGATCAACATCTGTCTCTGACCAAGGTAGTCAGTCCTCAGATCTTCTGTCTTCTGTGGAGTAAGCCTTGGCATGGTTATTTTCTGATGTCTGTTATCTGCATCTCATTTAGGATTATTGTAGCATGAGACTCTAATTTTGTAATGGAAAGAAAGTGCAGCATTTAGTCACTTCTGTGTCTCTGATGTTCATATTTCTGTGTTGCTTTTTATCCTCTTTCAATGCTGCTTCTCAGAATGAAGAGTTAGATAAGAAGTATGCTGGACTTCTGGAAAAAAAATGGACATCTGTTATAAGATTACAAAAGAAGGTAAGTAGAGGTAGCAAAGGAAGCCTTCAGCACTGAACATGCATGTGCAGTCCTGAAGCTGGAGAGGCAGGAGGTGCCTGAGGCAGTTGAGTAAAGAGATGGAATCTCTGTGAGCAGAGGTCAGGCTGGGCTAGAATGGAGGAGAAATCAGTGCTGCCTCTTGTCCTTGGCCATGGCCCTAGAGGGAAGGAGCCATTAGCTCCAGTGCATTCCACTGGGGTTTGTGCTGCAAATGTAGACTACAAAACTCTTTTTAGTCATGCTTCAATGGCTCAGGAGTGTATTGAAAGCAAAAAACCCCCTAAAATCAGCGTGTTGACAATGAAGTCCTATCCCTTGTGCAGGTTAATACAGCGAGGGTTTATTAGCCCTCCAGTGTTTCTGTTGTTGGTTAATGTGTGTGCTGGCTCCAGCAGGACACAGAATTCCTGCAGCAGTAGCATTCCTTTTTGTTAGCACAACCTTCTTTGGTAGTTTGGCACAATAGTCATTCAGATGTATTTGTAGAGTGTGAGAGTAAAGGAGGTTATGTAGAACTTCTTTTTCCTGTGAAAATATTTGGGAATTTGAAAAGAATAAATGATTGACGATTAAAATAATAAGAATTAACTATAAATTATTAAATAATAAATTATAAATGATTAATTTAGGTTTGATTTTTAAAACCAGTGCTACTGAATGTTGGTAATCAGTTTTGGTCCATGCAATCTTTGCTTTGTGAGTTGTTATTTGGATTACTAATGCAAGAAGGTGAATTGGATCTCGAATAAAACTGGAAATGAAAGATCTCTTTAAAATTCCACTTAGGTAATGGAATTAGAATCGAAGCTGAATGAAGCTAAGGAAGAATTTACATCAGGTGGGCCTCTTGGTCAGAAACGAGACCCCAAGGAGTGGATTCCTCGTCCTCCAGAGAAGTATGCCTTGAGTGGCCACAGGAGTCCTGTCACTCGAGTCATTTTCCATCCAGTTTTCAGTGTTATGGTCTCTGCTTCAGAGGATGCCACAATAAAGGTATGTGTGTGCTCCAGACAGCTGCCTGTGGAATAGAGGAAATCAGTACAGTGAAACTGTTCTCCTGCTAGGTTTATAATGCTTAAAGTTAGCTGAAAAGCATTTTTCAAAATGCAATTAATATGAATTCAATTAATTTGTAAGTAACAAAACCACATAAAAAGAAATTTATTCTTCTCCACTGTTAATCTTTTTAGGGCTGTCTGTCTCTTACTTCATTAATTATTGAACCAGGTGCCAGACTGGCCAGCAGAGTGCAAGTGTGAGGCTGGAGAATACAAAGAGTAATGGGCTGCTGCTAACAGGTTTTCTGCTCTCTTGTCAGGTGTGGGATTATGAGACAGGAGACTTTGAGCGAACCCTGAAGGGGCACACAGACTCTGTGCAGGATATTTCCTTTGACCACACTGGCAAACTCTTGGCCTCCTGTTCTGCTGATATGACCATTAAGCTATGGGATTTCCAGGGCTTCGAGTGCATCAGAACTATGCATGGTAAGGTATAAAGGGATTAATTTAGCAGTCTGTCAAGTGAAGAGATTTTCTTTTTTTTTTTTAATCCAGAAAAACTGCTGATGTGGAAAGGGGTTATAGACCAGAGTGTTTTCCAAAAGAAAAAGGGGAGATATAATTTGATGTTTTGAGTGCTCTGTAAATGGGGGATACATACAGTGTTTATGGAGTGAAATAGCATCTTAAATCTACTATGCATGATAGTGTGGGAAGCATCCCATAATGATACTGAAATAAAATGACAGGGATTTTGCTTTAAATATTAAATGCTTGCTCGACAATAAAACTTTCTTTAAATCAGTGAAAGATTCCTTCCTTCAGCCCTCTGTATTCCTGCTGCAGGGCTGCAGGAAGGGAGGAATCAGTGCCAGAGGAGCTGTGGCTGCTCCTTGCAGGGTTTGGCTGCATCTGTTAGATCACATGGGAATGTTCCCTTTGCACTGGGTTTGAAAGCCATAGGCAAAATGAGAAAGTACAACAACCACAGCTATAAAATTCTAATATTCATAAAACCTCAAGTTTACTTGTAAAGATTATTCCCTAAAACATGCACTGCTACTATAGGTATTTGACCAAAATTAAAAAAAAGGCAAGTCTTGTGTGCTCTGTGAAAACTCTGCCAGTGCCACTTAATAAAGGTTTTATTTTGTTTTTAGGTCATGATCATAACGTTTCTTCAGTAGCCATCATGCCCAACGGAGATCATATAGTTTCTGCCTCAAGGGATAAAACTATCAAAATGTGGGAAGTCCAGACAGGGTAAGTGCACTTGTGAGCAAACAGCATCAGAACAAAAGCGAGGAGAAACCACTGTGTATAGAAATGGGCCACAGGAATCTGAGTGTCAGCAGGCACTGTTTGAATTGAGCAGTGATGGTGCCGTGTAGAGTAATTCACTGAAGGATTTTGCCTCCATCACTGGGCAGAGGCGTTTAGGTGTTAATACTGACTAATTAAAGCTGACTGGTTTTGTCTTTCTGGAAGCTGTGAGGGTAGGTCTCTAGCTTGTGACCAACTAGGAAAATAAATTCACTGGTTAACCATGAGTTTAAAGTGAGTGTCTGTTACCTTTCTTGACACAGATCAAGGTGTCTCCTGATTTCTTTGTGTCTTGTTGCTTGATTCATTTGTCAGTTGTCTCTCTAACACCTAAATGCCGTGTAAATCTCTACTTGTTCTTAAGATACCTGTTTAATGCAAATAGTCTTGTCAGCTTCATTTTCCCCAGGTTTCCTGCTTTTTGCCTTTACGAGTTTTTCCTAGCTCTTAGCTGTCGCTGCTTTCTCATGTCAGCATCCTTTCCATGGGTGCTCCATCACCTGCGGGATGAGCACGTGTGTGCGACAATGTTTTATCTCTAAGGCTGAGAGCAGGTGAAGCAGTCTGGGGTTGCCCCTGGCTGAGTGCTGGTGTTTTTGCAGTTACTGCGTGAAGACTTTCACGGGGCACAGAGAATGGGTGCGCATGGTGCGGCCCAACCAGGACGGCACCCTGATTGCCAGCTGCTCCAACGACCAGACGGTGCGCGTGTGGGTGGTAGCGACAAAGGAGTGCAAAGCTGAGCTCCGAGAGCACGAGCATGTGGTAGAGTGCATCTCCTGGGCTCCCGAGAGCTCCTACTCCACCATATCAGAAGCTACAGGATCAGAGGTAACGTTCCCGGGCTGTTACAGGGGCGTGCACAGGGGAGAGCTCTGTGCAGCACTGACAGCCCTGAGCTGTATCAGTAACTTCTGCCCGAGGAGCTTGGTGTGCAGCTAAGCCCCGCCTTGGCTTCCCAGGATCCAGCTTTTGTGGTTAGGAGCTGTCTTTGCACTAGCGGAAATGAACTTGGGAAAGATGCTCTGTTCAGGCAGGGGTGAGAGTGGGATCACTGTCTTGTACAGCAGCCAAGAAATGTGTAAAGCAGCTTCTCTGGCAGAATGTGAACATTATAAGGATGCTGAGCAATTGGAAGGTGGAGGGGGAAAAGGGCCAGTCGGGAATGCAAAATGAAGCTGCCTTGGGTGCAGTGTCTACCAAGGAGTCAAGTACCGACTGCTGTGTTTTACTGTACAGCTGCTGATGGGAGAAAGCATTCCATAACTAAATGAATCCCAGTTTGTGTGATCACAGACACCTCTTCTAGTGAGCCTACAAAAACGCTTGCTAAAGGCCAGAAGAAATTTCGTTCTAAGGATGTTAAAATATAGAAAGGAACTAGCAATCAACTCCAGTTTCTAGTCAGCCCCCCCACCCGGCATTGCTGTTTTGCCCTCTGCCCCCGAAGGTCATGGACACCCCAGGGGAAGAGTAGCCACACTGAACACAGGAATTTGTCTAGTGATGACTTTCACAGATTATTTCAGTCAAATGTTGTAGTCTTTCAATTGTAAGTAATCGAAACGGAAGCTCGTGTGTGCCTTGCTGCGGCCCGCGGGCTGTGCAGCGCTGCCTCCGCTGCCCCCTGCTGGCGGGATCGGGCACAGCGGGCATGGGCCGCGCCTGGGCACACAGAAACCCATCAGGAATTCCTGACCCTGCCTCATTGCATTTTATGAAGAACCTGAACACAGAGGTATCTGTGAGCTGTGCCCTTGTTTATCCCGAGATGTGGCACTTGAGCTGTGTCTGCTGTTAACACAGGATGTTGTGCAGTAGGCAGGTGTGTATTCAAAGAATTACTTAGCTTGAAATCAGCAGGACAAACGACCATTTCTTTTAACAGACTTGTAATTCTTGTAGCATTAGGGCCAGTGCCTGTGACCCAGCTTTGTCAGTGTGGGTTTATTTGCTGTAAGCTCTTGTATGATCTGATTTGGTACTAAGCAAAATTACTGGGAAGGGATCTGTCTTATTCCTCCTCTTCCCACTTCCATTCTATGTGTACCATAACTTAAACCATAATTTTGTGCAGACTAAGAAGAGTGGCAAGCCTGGGCCTTTTCTGCTGTCTGGATCCAGAGACAAGACCATTAAGATGTGGGACATTAGCACTGGCATGTGCCTTATGACACTTGTAAGTCTATTGGTTTTTTTTTCTGGCAGTCATAGCTGCAACCAGTTTTAATGAAATGTATTATCTTGCATGCCATGTTTTCAAGAGAAAGCAGAGTTATAATAATGCAAATGCTGGAAATGCAGTTTGCAGTTCAGATCTTGTTGTTGCTAAGAAATACTGACAACCTCCAAAATCATAGTGTGAATGCAATACTGTGGTGTAGGTTCTGTGATGAGTAGCTCGGTTTGTTTACAGAAATGCTGGTAATGATCTAAATTTTGTCTTCTGTGAAATATCATGTTGTTGCCACCTGTGGGGCTCCCCGTGGGCCATAGCCTGCAGTTCCCAGCTCACATTCTGGCTGGACTGGGTGGGGGTGCTGGGGCTGGAGAGCAGAATTGGTGCAGATCACATGAGGACTGCTGTTTGTTTGCTTTCCAGTACAGGAATTTGCATTGTTGGGAGAACTGATAGGTGTGTAATAATAGAAACTGGAGATAAGCTGTGGGTTCTGAGAGGTCTCAGGAGCTGTCTGTGGGGCCAGGCAGGTCCCTCATGTGCCATGGTGTGAGGTGTGGGATGCTCAGCTCTCAGCCTGCTCACTGATCTCTCCTTGTGCACAAGGTGGGCCATGATAACTGGGTACGTGGCGTCCTGTTCCATTCTGGGGGAAAGTTTATTTTGAGCTGTGCTGATGACAAGACTCTCCGTGTCTGGGACTTCAAGAACAAGCGATGCATGAAAACCCTCAACGCGCACGAACACTTTGTTACCTCTTTGGGTATGTATTGCTGCTGGCCACGGCTGTGCTGCCTGCAGCTGGGCTCTCTGTGGAGAGGAAAGCAGCTAGAAATTATCTCAAATCTCTAGTCAAAGCCCCCCACCCATGAGAGTTGTAGAGTTGGAATGTGCTGAGTTTTTCCACTTCTGCTGCCAGAGTTGCACGTGGATAAGGATGTTAACTGACAGGGAGTTCTGGGATCTGTCACCAGAGTGTGCATGTGCCTGGGGAGGGCTCTAGAGTCAGTGCTTGCCTAGCAAAAGGAAAAGAAGGGTGTGCACAACAGCCAGAAAAGAGTTAGTCTGAATTCCTGGACATTCCTGGTCATGTTACCAGATCTTGGTAACAGCATGAGAGAATTTGGCTATAGCAGTGCAGCCAGGAGCTTTGGAATTTGGCCTTTGAGCTGGTAGAATTGCTCTGGAAAAGCAGTGCCATTCAGTGAGTAGGAAATGCAGAAGTTGTGGATTCATTGGTAATGTGAGCTTTTGTCTCCTGGCAGATTTCCACAAGACAGCCCCGTACGTGGTGACTGGGAGTGTAGATCAAACAGTAAAAGTGTGGGAGTGCCGCTGATGGAGTTCACAGTGACCCCTTTTCCTCTGGATGCACTCAGATACCATGGTTACCCATTGAGCTCTGTTTAAATAAATATTGTCCTTTCATGTAAATTATTCTGGATGTAGATTGAGCTTATTAAATGTTACACACAAAGTATTCATGCATGGTGAATCCAAATTGTATACTGTAAATTTACATACGTTGTCTAGAAGTACCATAGGTTTAAGAACATGGGCTGGCATTGGTCACATCAGACCTGAGAAGGCAGAAGTGGGATGCTTGGAATAGGGCACTTAACTGAATAGTTGACAGTGTCGTTATGTCGGATAATTATACCTGTTTTTCTTTCTGCTGTCTGTTGGTGCCTGAATTGGTGACCTCATTTGGGAAAAGTTTTGTAGGGCTCTTTCAGAAATGTGTATCTATGTAACATCACTTAAGTGTGCTTAATAAATCTTCTCTAAGAATACTAGATAATAAGGCTGCAATTCAGAATCTTCTGAACCTTATATGTAATTAATGGAAATTAATTAAACTCTGGAATATTTGTCATGAAACATTTGCCAAATCAACAGAAAACACTTTGTTTTGGCCTCCTATCACGCAAGGGTTGGTATATTTATAGAACTGACTGTAAACCTGAAACAAGACAACAAATCTTAGTCGCAGCTGATGTGATAAATGTATTTATTTTTTATTTGGTCATTCAATGGTTAAGCTGTGCTGTTAAACTGAGTTTAAATGGTTTTTTTGTTTGGTTTTTTTTAATGCTAGACAAACTTCCAGGAGGAGTTGTCCATCCCACTAGAGTTTAGTGATCCAGTTTCCAGTAGAGCTTCCTCTCCCAAATGACTGCCGTGGTCCAACTTGCTGTTTGCTTTCCATGTTTGTTAGAGATGTGCAATTCCTATTACACAGCAGGATCAAAGGACACTTCCCTCATTCACTGGCAGGAAATTGGGGTATACAAAAGTTTCTTGGTTTCCTTAGTGCCTCCTTGGACAATGAGGTGATCCTCACCTTGGCAATGTGGCTCCACTAGAAACGTCCTGGGGTTTGCAAGTGGAGAAGAACCTTGTGCTGCAGCATTGCAGTGCTTTAAAGGAAGCACTAAGTATCTTGAGAATCAATTTGACAATGGCAGGTCAGATCCATGCAGGCTTCTAAAAGAAAGATGCCATGAACAAAGCCCACACCCATCTGTGGGAATGATGCTAAACAGTAAAACCAAACCCAAATCCTATCAGCAAAACCAGCCCAGCTCAGTTATTAGTATTTATGTTGTTTGGTGTACACAATTTTTAATTTGCATATCCCTAAGGTTACATACTTTGATCTGAAATGAATGAAAATATTATTAATATTTTAATCAGCATTTTGGTGACATATTCCATTGTAGATAACCAAGGATTACAATACTTATCAAACTAACCAGGTCTTTTTAAAAATGAACTTTAAAATTGAAAATACAATGAAGTACCAGGCTGATGTTTTAACAGGTGAATTTGTGCTTTATTTTATTCCTTTGGTTTAATCCATAGCTTTTAAAATGTCCTTTTTAAAGCTGAGAGTCCCTGACCAGCATAGGGTGGGCTGGAGGGTGAACACACTGCACTGGTGCAGGGGAAACTGCCAGAGTGGGCCCTGAAGGACCCGTTGTGCTGTGGGAGGAGCTGGGATGGGGTGTGGGATTCTCTGGGCAGCGATGCAGAAAGCAGGGTTCTGATGTGGGGGTTTCCAGAGCCAGGTTAAGATCCAGGCTGATCTCTTAAAGCCAGTGGTTTCTGTCATTCTCAGTGTGTGTTGCTGCATAAGCATGCACGAATAAAGTCTGTTTTGTTTGTTAGCTGCTTGGACTGGAAACATTTGCTGCTTTTTGTCCTATTGGAGAATTCCAGATACAAAAGTAGTGCATCTTAAATCCCTCCATGCATCTGCAACTGTAAAGTAATGACATCTGTTTAATTCCTGGTAGGACCTAGAACCTTTATTTAAAGTAAACCACCCTCATGTACATAACTCAAACCTGAATGAGAAATTAAAGGTACCTGTGATGTGGAAGTTGTCTACTGCATTTTTTCCCTGTAGCAAAGAAGCATTTCCCAGGAGCCCCGGCCCAGTGCTGGCAGCAGTGTCACTGCTGTGAGCCTCAGCACTGCTGCTGTGCAGAGTGAGCCTGTGGGGCACAGGGAGTGATCTCAGGGATGGTCCTGGCTGGACCAAAGCTGAAGCCCTGGCTGGAAGGGAGCCACACCACAGGCATGGGCGTGAGGGGACACTGGGGGACGTGCTGTGGGCCTGTCCCCAGTTACTGTCAGCTTGTGCTGTGCCTTTGCTCGATCAGAACTGCAAGAGTGAGGTTACTGGGTCAATAGTGGAATAAATGCATTGGAGGGGGCGAGAGGTTGGCTGGTGCTCTGGCACTTCCTGACTGGATCTGGCAGCACCTGCCAGGACCCAGCTCTGGCCTCTTAGAGCCACTGCAGATCCCTGGGCTTAGCCTAGCCTGGGCCATGCCACATGGGCCAGAAAGTGCAACGTTTCTTGTGGTTTAGATAGGAGCTGGAAGCTTGATGTTTTATACCATCTTGCACTTCAGAAGGGGAAACAAACCCATCCTGCTTTTGTGTGTGGTGTGACCAATGTGTGCCCGGGGCACCGAGGAAAGGAACACAAGCCCTGGTTGGTAGTGAGTGGGGACTGTGGGCATGGGGGTCCCTGCCTCTCCTCTGCCTCTTCCTGTCCATGTGAACTGCCTGAGAAATCACTCTTAGACAGCTCCTGACTCTCCTGAGAGCTGTTTAAAAGGAAAAATACTTTGTTTTCGTAGACAGTGGTGGCTTGGTAATCCTTTAATGGTTTGAATATTGCAAATGCTGAGTTGAGTGAAGGAGAAGCCCTTGGGGTGGCTGTTGTGTCCAGCTGTATATAACGTCCGTGTATGGATCAGTACCGAGTCTGTAGCAGGAGCACGTGCATAGAGGGGTGGGGGGAGCGGGGGGGCGTCGGATTCGCAAGTCACAACTGGCATTAACTGGCCTTTTTATCTTTCCACTGTGTCATGTAAGTAGCTGCTTTCCTGTCCTGCCTGTCCCTCAGGCTTCCCCAGGTTCATTCTGAAGAGAAGTTAGCAAAATCCTCACGCTTTAGAGTCGACGCTGACGTCGACGTGAAGGCAAATGTCAGATGTTTGTTTGGGCGCTGGTAGAGGTTGCAATTGGAGAGAACAGTTCCCAGGCTGTAGGAGTTAACTGAAGCTATTGACACAATTAAAACAAAATCGGTAAAGGAATGTATATAATACTGCTCTGTGTTTTACAGTAAGATTTGTTGCTCTCAGACTGTGTAAAACAAAATTTATTCATGTTTTCTGCATATTAAAAAAATCTTATTGTACCAATTGGTAAACTATTAAATGCATATAAAACTAGATGTGGTTTTGTTTCCTTGGATGCAAGAATTAAAACTATTTTGAAAAAAGCTATTGGTCTTTCACCCTCAGATTTTGCTCCCCCCTGCTTTGCCCTTGCTCTGATTTTAGTTTAACTCGTGCTCACCTGGGGCTGCAGGAAGTGGTTCTGAGCTGGTTCATGGCTGCTGGAGCAGTGAGAGGTTTTGTTGGTAGAGGGGCTGCGATGAGGCGCTGCAGGAAATGCTCTGCTGGGCTGAGCTGGTCTCACAGGGGCAGGCCAGCCCTGGTGGGGTTGGGATTGTTGGATTTTCCCTTCTCTTGGCCCCGTGCCTGTACTGCAGCCCTGGCAGGAGCTGCCCTTCCCTGCTCCTCGCTGGCTGTTGAGGGCAGTGTGTGAGCGTGGCCGTGCATCCCTGGGGCAGTTCCTCTGGGCCTTGGGGCAGCACAGGGCACCTGGGGACCTGCAAAGCTGAGGGCAGTGTGTGCTCTGCTGTTAGGGTCTTGTGCCTAGCTGTGTGTGCTTTGGTTTAATTTTTCCCTGTGATTTGCCCTAATTGCCTCGAGTACTTTTTAGAGATGGGTCAGTGGCTGGAACTGGAATGGGCACATCTTCATAATGGAAGAGCCTGGATGTGCTTGTGAGCTTGATGTGGGAAAGGAATGGCACTCCTGCCAGCTGAGGGCTGTGGAAGCAGCTGGTGGGATGGTACTTTGCAGTGGGAGCAGACATGGAATGGACATTTGGGGGAGGCCCACTTGCATTTGGGAAAAAAGCCTGAGACTGGGCCGTGCTGGAGCCAGTGTGTGCATGGGCTGTCCCAGATGGGCTGGCAGCGTGGCACAGAGGTGATTCTTGGGGTGAGGGTTGAAAGGAATGCCTTGTATGTCCACAGCAGTGAGTTTCAGGGAGCAAGGCAGGTTCAGGTGAGTTGCCAAGAACAGTTGGGCAGTTGTTGCTCGTGCAGCAAGTGCTGTGCTGACAGCAGCTGTGTAGGTGTGAGATTGGTTTGGACCAGCTGTTGCCAGTCCCAATACAGCACTGATGGGCACTGAAACATTTTTCAGTGTATGGGTTGAGTACCTGCCTACCTCCAGCCCAGCTGCGTCCCAGGGCCCATTTAAATCAGTTTTTACACTTGTGTTTAAGAACTTGTGGACATAGTAGTGAGAACCCCCAGAACCCAAAAGAGGTAGTGAGGTACAGACAGGTGCTGATAAATGTAGTTATTTACCAGCATGCATTGCCTTGGGGAGCCTCAGTAGCCAGGACTTGTATCCTTCAGCTTCATTTCACATGGGTACAACATCCCCAAAGCCTGTTCCCATATCTCCTCTGGGATGAGAGGGCAAAGTGACTCCCCTCCCTGAGCACAAATGGATGCTGACAGCAGAGGTTGTGGGTCCTGCCCCTTCTGGGCTGGGGTTGTGACTCTGGTACTGATTTACAGGTTTCAAAGCTTCCAGGTCAGCTGGTTCTGTCTCTCACCCTGCTCCTTCTCCAAGGAACAGGAGTGATGGCTCCAGTGCTGGTACCAACACTTTGCACCAAGCAGCAAAGAAACAAAGAAATACCTGCAAGAGTTTAAAAAGCTTTTAATGGACTTGTAAGACACTAGTAAAAGAAAAATCTTGTAGGAAAGATGCACTGTAGTCATTTATTGATTGCTTTCCAGGAAATTCAGAATTTTTCTAATAGGAGCAAGTTCATTTGCAGTGAAGACTCTGCTTTGCTGCCTCCAACACCTCAGAGGCTGCTCCCTCCTCTCCCCCCTGCCCAGCCCGAGTTACAGATAGCTGTAGGGTCAGAGAGGAACCCGAGGGTACAGAGCACAGGACAGCACTGGGCTCCAGGTCAGTACAAGCAGCAGCGCGATTAGCACGGGGCACGATCCAGGACACAAGGCGAGGGAGGGAGGGAGAGGCTGGGGCTGCTGCCAGCCCCTGCTCTTCTACTGCTTGATCTGCTTGGAAAACAGGACATTCAACTGTCGGCATCCCAGGGCCTGCAGCAGCCACATCTTACCTGCTTGAGGACAGTGACAGCCCCGGGCTGTGCGTGGGAGGGGAGGGTTGCTTTAGGGGCCTTGCCATTCAGCACCGTCCATTGCCAGCAATGGCAGCTCCCGGTGCCAGTCCCAAAACCAGTGCACAAACACCAGAGAGGAAGGTATGTGCCAGTGCTGGGGGAACTTCAGTTTTTATTTAAACCCAAAGCCTAGTACTTTCTGGGTGTGATTCTGCCAGGTTCAGGGCCCTTGGCTCTCTGTCCACAGCTGCTGTTGCAAATGACACCAGGTCTCTGTTTCTGAATTTTCCTCCCCTCTCCCCCGCCCTAAACAGGGCTGTGATTCCCTCCTCCCTCCCCTTAGCTCAGGCCTCATTTGCTGCATTCCCACCTCTCTGAGGCACTGGGGTGTCCACTGCAATGGAAGTTTGTGCGCTTTTTTAAAGATCAAGCCCTCACTCTTTGGATACAGTATCCCAAGTTACTCAGCTGCAAGCAGAGCACAGGTGGAACGGTGAATATCATATATATATATATATCTCTATATATATATATCTATATATATATCTCTATCTATATCTTTACCTTGAAAATTAGAATGTGAATGTTACAAAACCCCACTGAATTGCCAAACTGCCAACCAAACATAGAAAAAATGGTTAAAGGAATCCCATGGCTATATCCTGATGTAGAAAATGCTGTACATCCCCCACTTCCACCTGTCACAGGCTTCAGTCATCTCAGCAACACAAATATGGCTGTTCTTAGCACAATCTCGAGTAGTGACTGGGGGGAAATCAATCTTTTGGCTTGGAATCCACGTTTTACAAGAACGCGGAGCAGTGATGGGGCTGGTTCTGGACTGGTTTAGCAAAGCAGTGTCCTTAGTCAACATAAAAATGACCTGAGAAATGTTACATTCCTCCAGACAGTTCATTTGGAATTGGTATGTACAAAGTAGAAATAACTGCTGCACACACACGACACGGACACACACACGGCAGGAGGGCCCCGCGCAGGACGGTCTGTGCTGCCTCCGGCCCCTGCCCTGCGTGGCACACACAGGCTGGGGCACACAGAGTACATTGCTCACATTAGTTCTTTGCATTGTGTATTAATTGTACCAGTGCAATAACATTGTCAAAAAGGAGGAGCTGCTCCAAGGGCAGCTAAGGCCCTGGGCCAGATTCAGAAAAGGGTGGTTTAAACTTTTTTTTTTTTTTTTTAAAGCGAGGTACACATTAAGCAGAGCTCTGTGTTAAGGGGATGGCTGCAGAAGGCATGCTTGGCTCAGCCTCTTTCTCCTCCACAGCCTTGTCCTCTGCTTCCAGCTGTTCCCCACTTTTCATGCTTTCCTGGAGCTGCTGGCGTCGCTGCACCTCGGCTTTAAGGTTCTCCAAGTCTTTTTGGCTGAAGGGGGAAGCAGGAAGGGGGGCAGACATTAGACTGGTCCTGGGAATGGTGAAGCCCCAGGACAAGGTCCTGTTCAACAGAGAAAACACTCCTTGCACCTCCCTCCCCCACAGCTCAGCCATGCCCCAGTTTGCTGGCTGGGTTTGAACAAAGAGGCACCAGGACCTGCTCCCTCAGTGGGGCTGGGGCAGAGCAGGGGCTTCATCTCCCTGAGGGGCAGGCAGCCTCCAGCTGCTCATGCTGCATTTGTACCACCAATGATTTACAGCCTTAGAACAACAGTCCTGGCTCAGGTCATCTATTTTCCACCATTATCCCCATCAATTTTTCAACTAGAAGTATAAAAGACAATTCATGATAATTAAAAGAATAATCTAAGAGTCCTGCTGTTTGCAGTGGTTTTGATGATGCTAACCAAGGCCTGAATTGGAATCTTGGCTAAAACAAAGAAATCCTGGGGAGCTGGTTTGTGTTCTTGTGAACTAAGACAATACAGACTTGATTTCTAAAGGCATAATCCAGAAGGATCACTGTACCTTAGTGGAATGAAGAGAATTCCATTGATAATGTTCAGCTGCTCCAGGACACTGGCCATACTGGGAGCTGTGAACTACATCACAAGGGAAAAAAAGTTTTAGGAGTAAGAACCTAGAGAGGAATCTGAACTTCTAAGCACTTCTCTTTAGCAACAGTTGAGAAAATGGCATCATTTACATTATCTACCTCTGTATATCCACAAGCAGGAAATCACCATCCAGAGCTTCCCACCAGTCCCTGTGGGTTCTCCTGCTGAACTTCAGTTAAACACATCACAGTGCCACTTCCAAAATGTGTTGGGTTTTCTATCCCCCTTCAAGTATTTGAACAAGGGTAAACCCTTTAGAGCTGTTTTTCTGGGTTTGAACCTCTTTACTAGCCACAATTCCCTGGTCTTTTCTTTTATTAGACTCAAGGTCCTTGTGCTCCCCTTCACTGCCATGAACTCCTCAGGGCTGTTGCCAGTTCTCCACAGGGAGAACACCCACACACTGAGCACTGTCCCACTCTGTCCTCCCTGCACCTGGAACCCTCTTTCTCAATCTGCTGGGGTGCAGCCTAGCAGGCTGGGTGCTGTGCCAGGTGTGGAGGCAGGCAGGAACAGCTGGGTTTGGCCCAGGAGGGCCAGTCACTGCTGCTCCATGTAAGGTAAGAGCCCCTCTGCACTCCCTGCCCAACCTCCCCAACCACAACATCCCTGGAAGGAGAACAAAGCACCTGGTAGATGACAGCATTTCTGAGGATGAGGAAACTGAAGTACTTCTGGGTTGAGCAACCTGCTGCCTGGCATTGAGTCAGGGCAGGGTTGTGTGCAGGTGTGCCAGGTCTCACCCCAGAGCTGTGCCTGTGCCCTGCTGCTTCCCCAGGCACCCTGCAACGCTGAGTTTGCCCTAGCAAGGGCTCCTGCCTGCAAGGGACAGCTGCTCCCCCTCCTGCCAGTGCCTGGCCCTCAGCAGCACTGGCACAGCTGGCACAGCAGGCTGCCCAGTGCCCTGGTACCTTCAGTGGCATGATGTTGGCGTTGGAGCCGTTCTTGTAGATCTCGTTCATGGTGCGCTGCAGAGCCACCGCCTGCTGCGTCAGGTACTTCAGGTACTCGGAGCTCTCTTTGGTCTTTTCATGGTGCTCACCGAGCTGATGGGGAAGGGGAAAAAGGAAAGGCTCAACATCACAAGTGAGAGCAGGACCCAGCCCAGGGAACACACCTGGCTGCCAGCTCAGCCTCCCTATGGGAACTCAGCAAAATGGATTTTACCTGCCTTGGCATTCAAAAACCAGTAAAACAGTTCCTCTGGGAGCCTTCTTATCAACAGTTCACATTTTCATCAAGTCAGAGTGTATTTGCTGGGTGAGCAGCATTCCCTCCTCTTCCAGGAGCTGCATCCTAGCATCCCCCCCACCTGGACCAGTATTCCAGCATTCCCCACGCTGGGCTGTGCCCTCAGCCAGCTCAGCTGAGTCACCGTGTGCAGACGTGCTCAGACAGCCCCAGGCTGGGGCAGGAGTTTCACTGAGCAGCAGCTGGGCTCACAGCTCACTACCAAACCAGTTTGGAGCTGGTATTTAAACACTAGTGGCAGAAAACATGGGGAGACCAGATTTTTCCAAGCCCCACCAGAACATGGGGCTGTGCCACGACAGAAGTGCCTGTCCAGCCATGGGTACAGCACAGACACATTTGCAGGAAGCTGAGCAAGACTCCTGGCACAGCAGTGGCAGTTACTGCACAGGGCAGCAGTTTTGCCCTGGCCCTACAAGGACTCCCTGGAATCTGCCCAAGCTGTTTGCAGGAAAGGCCTCCCCAAGGCCCAGGCTGGGCACTGTTTGCAGTGGAACTGCTCAGTTCTGGCCCTGCAGTGACAGCTCCCAGGTCACAAAGAGCAGGGCTGCTCATCACCTGGTTCTTGTAGATGGTGTAGCCTTCCTTCTCGTGCTGCAGAGCCGACCGGAACTCGGCTTTGCTCTCGTACACTCGGGCAACCAAGTGGTGGCTGAGGGAAGGAAAAGGCTGGAGTCACTCCTCTGAAGAAGAAACATTTCTGTGCTGCAGCCAGCGTGACTGAGCCATCACAGTGTCTGGGCTGAAATTCCTAACACGAGTGTGAGGAGACTGAATGGCAGTTACATCTTCCCAGCCCAGCTGAGGACTCAGATACTGCACTCATGAGGTTGGATTTTAGTTGGAATGCTGAGAAGTGACCTACAGAGGTAAAGACTGAGTTTGGCATCTTTTGTTCTGCATCCAGGAAAGCTGAAGGCCACAGCAGTGAGCCAAAGGGAGAGGCAGATCCATGGGAATACCTTGGGGCTGGATTTATTAACTGGAAAGGAAGGCTGCATCCCTAAGCCCTCAGGCAGAGCCAGACCCAAGTTCCCTGGGCTCTTGCCAGCTGGGAGAGCTGACTTGGCTTGGACTGTTGGCCTTGGTGCTTCTGGAATGAAGAAGAAATTGCTGGGTTTGGCAGTGTTTCTCTGTGGGAAGGGATGGGTCTCTCCAAGCATCCCAGTGCCACTGAGGGACAGCTGGAAACTCTGGAGCCTGCACTTTCATCAGCCACTGGAAAACAAGGCAAGCTCTTGCAGGTGCTCATTCAGGTTTATTTGCAGCCTGATGCAGAACAGATGGCTGCAGTGTGGCAGCAAGAACTGGGAGTGGGCTGTGCCTGGCTGACAGGGCCAGCTCTGCACTGAAGGACAGAGGGCATCCAGCACTGCAGCAGGGGGCACTGGCAGCAGATCCTACAGGTGTCACCAGTCCCAGCTCCCTTGGGAACACACTAAAGCCACTCAGGGCTTTTATTCAAATACAGGACTTTATGGCAAAGGACAAAAGCACATTACATGGTTCTCAAAGATCCCTCCCTGAGGGCTGGAACAATTAAACGTGAGCATTTAACTTGCTGTCCCTGTCTCCCTTAATTTCCTATAATTCCTTTACAGGCTCTTCAACTTTTACTCCCCACATACATTTTTCTATTGAAAATCCACAGAGACCAAAGTCATCCTAACAGATTTTTTTAGCAAGCAGCATCACAGCAGATCCCACAATTAAAACAACAGATCTCCATCGTTTGAAATAAACTTGGATACTGCACCATGACGTTGGCTGTGGGACAAGACTGAATATGCAGTTGCCAAGGCCAGACCCTCCCATGTGAGTGCTCAGTGACTGTGCTGGCTGTGGCAGCAGTGACCCAGCCCAGACCCCACCCTGCCTCACCTCAGTGCAACCTTCAAAGACTTGGAGCCGTGGTACTTGGAGCTGATGGCCAGGGCATTCTCCAGGAACCGCAGGGACAGGTCGTACTCCATGACCCCATGGACCACCAGGCCAATGTTGTTCTGCAGAGAAGCCAAGCAGGCATTGGGACATTGGGAAAGGCACCCTGACACTGCAGATCCTGCTCTGTGAACAGCAGGTGTGTCCCTGCCAGAGGGGCTCCAGCAGGAACCTGTGACAGGGACCATGTCCCCAGGGGAGCTTGGCCCAAACAACCCAGGCACAAGGGAGGGAACAAACTCCCCAGTTTATGCCAGCACAACAAGAACATAACAAACAAAGGAGTTTCCTAAGGATTACAGTGCTCAAACCCCATCTGCAGAGCTCAGCACAAAGGCTGACCCTCCCAGCTAAAGGGTCAAACTCCTTTTTCCTTCATCTGATGGCACCGACCACTAGCAACCCAGGCAGGAAAAGCACTGCCTGAACATTTGTTAACAGCCATCATGTGGGCATCTTAAAGGCCTAGAGGTTTCTCAGAGATTAGGAACTTGAAGACTCTTAAACAGATTACTTACATCTAAGAGTGCCATTTCTGGGTGATCCTCCCCAAATACCAACAGCATGAGGTAGCGTGCACGGTACAGCAGGTTCAGTGCTGTTGAGAGTTGGCTGTTTGCAAAGCAGTACAGAGCCAGGTGCATCTAGGACAAGAGAAGGGACCCAGCATTCAAGTAAAAGAAACTAATCTCTGCTTTCCACTCCTTTCCTCAGCTGCACATGAATAAAATGTCTTCCCCACTGGTTAAAGAAGGACTTCAGCCACTTCAAATAGTCCAGTCTGCTGGCTGATGCACAGCCCCACTGAGGACACAGCACTGAGGAAACTGTGGGCTTTATTTCAGTTTCTCTTAACACCCCTCACTGAGAATTTCCAACCTGACTTGCATATGTATGTCATATTCTGACTGTGTTTGGGAGCAATTCTTTCCTGTTTGTTTTTGACAGAAGCCCAGGGCCAAAGCCAGGAGAATTAATATATCTAAATAAAGCTGCAGCAGACAAACACTAGAAACCTAGTTTAAGCAGGACAAATAGTGAGCAGGACACACTCAACTTTTCACTGTGCAGGACCATAAGAGATGATGGAGAATTCTGGAAAGCAAGCTGCAGAAGAGGGGAAAACTGTTTTCTAGCTGCAGCTATGAACTAAGGCTCCAGAATGCAGGCAGACCCCCGGGGTGCTGCTGCTCCCCCAGCCCCCCATACTCACATATTCCTGGATGGTGTTGGGGTGCTCGATGCCCAGGACCCTCTCGCTCATTAGCACCGCTTTCTGCTGATTGCTTAAGGCCTGGGCAGAACAGAACAGGACCAGGGCAAGTCACTCCACACTGAGCTCCAGCCAGCATGGGAAGGAATGGGAGCACTGAGGAGATCCCCTCGAGCCCCTGCTCACCTCTGAGTAATCTCCCATGATGTAGTTGAGCCGAGCTAGCAGCCTCAGGCAGGCACAGATTTCTACATGCATAGCACCATACACATTGTTGAACAGGTTTAAGGCTTCATTGATGAGCTCACAGCCCTCCTTCAAGAAACCTGAAAAGAAGGTCTGTGTATAAAATAACCCCTAACACTGCTGGAGACAGGAGAGACCAGCAGTGGGATACACAGACAGGTCACTGCCCTGGGGGAAGGATATCACTGTCCTGACCCATCCTTGCTCAGTGCTGGTGGCTTTACAGCAGGAATGTTCCAGATGCTCTTGGAGAGCAGGATTCTCTACCAACCCAAGGTTGTCAGGGGTGTCCTGGTGGCCATGCCCCACACCAGCCCCTCCCATGAGCAGTGACCATCCTGACAGGCAGAGCCACGTGGGGTCCATACCTTGCTGAACTTTTGCTTGCCCGCTCTGGAAGAAGTGGAAAGCGTCGGAGGCTTTGGGGTTTACATGCTTCACTACAGGGAAGATGTTAAGAATATCCTCTTCTGTGAAAGTTGGCTTGTGCCTGTTGTCAAAGTTGTACTCCTTCAGCAGGATCTGCAGGGACCAAGAAGAGTGCAGGGAACAGTTACCACTGCCAAAGCACACATTCATTTACTGCTCATGCTCCTCAGTACATGATGGCAGGGGGGAGGGAGGATGTGGGTCTTACCTGGACTCCAGTTTTGAGGGAGATTTCACGGAGCAGGGTGATTTTCTGCAGATTATACATTTCAGCTGCTTGGTCAGCATTCTCACTGCAGAAAGCACACACAAGCTTCAGCTCTCAGGGGAGTTTCTGCCCAAGGACACTGCTCCATTGTGGGCACCTGAGGCACAGGTCCCTCAACAGCCAGGTGCCAACTAAAACCAAAGACTAACACTGCAGGGTTTGCCCACGGTGTGTGAAAGCCTACAGAGCACAGCAGTGCTTCTACAGAAACCCTCCATGTGTTCTCAAAGCCCACTGCAGCACTGGGCTGAGCACCTTCAGCTCTTGGTGAGGAGCAAGCAGTCCCTGACACAAGGGGATGATCACTGTCCAACTACCACAAGTTGGTTTATCCAGCTAGCCATGGCTTTTCTCCTGGGCCACTTCATTGGTGCTTCAATTCACAATGTGCCCCTTCCTTATTCCCCATCTCTGCTCATGTACAGGAGCAGCTGTCCTTTTTCTGGAACAGAATTTCTCTTCGGCCTAAATCATTGCTGATACAGACAAGTATCTTCTGACTATATTACTTCTGCTTCTCACCTTCTGATTCCCTCTGTACCTTAGGAAAGATTTCCTTTCGTCCTTTGCTTTTCATGGCTGCCTTTATGTCACAGGTTCCATTTGATTCAAAATTTCACTTCCCCCTTCCTACTCTTTCCATTAAAGATCTCTGTAAGTCTCTCAGGGAGACAAATTTTATTTAAACAGAAAACAAATCAGAAAGGGAGGGCCTGTTAAAGAGTTGGAGAATTTTGGTGAATCCAGGGACAAGCCAGGGTCACCTGCTCCACTTACCATTCAAGACTGAAATCAAAATAGTTCTTTGCTTCTGAACAAATATTCTTCCATAGCTCCTGAGGGGTCATGCTGGCCCATGCTGTGTTATCAGCATTTCCAAGATTCCTGTTTTTCCTTTTCTTATTCTTCTTCTTGGAGACCAGCTCATCAGCTGGAAGATGGGCAATGGGATTTGGGAAGGAGCTCAGAAAACAATTGAGGAAGTGGCTGATGGCAGCAGATAAACCTGACAGCTCCACACCCTACAGAGACACAGAGTCAGTCAGGAGAGACACCTGCCATCCCAGAGCCCTGCTCCAACCCCCAGCCTCACACACATCCCTCCAGAAACGGGGACCTTCCCCCAGGGGGACAGGAGGGCAGTGTGGACAAATGGCACTAGCACACACAGAGTTCTGTCCCTGTAGGATGGACAGAAATGTGTAGTTGACATTTCAGCTGCTACCTGGGACAGAGAAAGATTTTGGCACTGGAACCAAGCCAGGTGCATTGCTAGGCTGTGTGAACAGGTACAAGGATATGCAGTGTTGAGCCAATTAAAAAGGCTTCTTAGAAGGGCAAAAGCAACACTGGTTAAGAGGAAAAGGTATTACAAGGAAAACAAGCTGTGATTTCACTTCTAAAAGCCTCCAACACAATGAGTGAGGATCTGGGGAGGAAAAGCATGAATGACTGCTCTCTGAGAAAGCTTTCTTCAAGTGGGAACTTGTTTTCCCTTACACACAGGCCTGTTCCTATTTCAGGACTAATGAGCTGGTACTTGTTGCCATGCAACGCCCAGGAAGTGCCTAATGAGAGGAGAACCCCAAACAGCTCTGTTTGTGGGGAAAAGCCATTAGGAGCTCACAGGAGGCAAGAGGTCAGACTGCAGGTCATACCTGGAGGTATGTCTTGAAGATGTGTTTGGCTGATCGAGTGATCAACTCGCTGATTCCGATTTTCTGCCAAAGAATAAAGAACAGACTGAGTCCATTGGCAAGAAAATGGAAAAATACACTTTGAAATGGTTCTTTAGTAAGATCTGCAGAAGATACACTGCTCTCCCTGCAGCACAGAGCTGCAAAGGCTGAGGCAGCGAGGAGCCCCTGGCCCTCTGGCTGGTGCCCACAAGCCCTGGCTGTGGCTCAGAGCAGCCCCAGCCCAGCCCTGCCTGCTCCTGGGCAGCCACACTCACACTTCAGAGTTTGAGCCAAAGCCCACATGTGTCTGAGAGGCTTAAAAAAGGCATAGCATAAATCCAGCCACGTTACTCCCTGTTACTTTTGGGAATCCCTGAGGCAAACCTCTTCCCCAAAAGATACTCACAGTTCCTAACATCAGGAAAGCCATTAAGGATTTGGGAAAAAAACCTCCCCAGCCACCACTTAGAGATCATCCTCCCTCCTCCCCTGTTTTTGAAGCTGTTTATTTTTACACAGAGAGAACAATGGCCACGTGGGAATCTCCTTGGGACACAGGATCCAGAGTGGGCTGAAGTGCCTGCTGCCAAGCCTGGTGCTTACAAAGATGTGATCCAGCTGTGCACGGCCGGGGGTCCTGCTGATGAAGTGGATCACCTTGCCCAGGTAGCGCATGTTGATGCCCCTCTGGTGCATGGCCTCAGCCAAGGTGGCCCCATCCATGGGCAGCACCGTGTGGTCCAGGCAGTCCTTCACCTGCAGGGTGTGCACACACTGTTACTGAGGACAAACATCAAGGAAACAGCTTCCATTAAAAAAAAACCAAAAAAACCCAAACCACCAGGAGGCAGGACGGGTGTTCCCTGGTGCCACTGCAGACACCTCATCACCTGGGGCTGAGGGTCACCCTGAAAGCAGCACTGACCCCAAACAAGACTCTTCTGGTGGGTAACACCTGCTCTAACACCATGGTAACACCTGCAGTAGCCAGCCCAGCCTGGGCCAGGTCCTTGCCACTGGGAGCAGTTTCACTCCTCTGTCACAGCAGGGAGGAGCAGCACTACACTGTCTCAGAGGCAGAAGCAAAACAACTCCTACTTGTGTAAGTAGCAGGCTGACCCTCTTAAGGGCCTCAGAGTCACTTACTAATTGCCATTTCAAATTAAAAGAGCACATGTGGCTGATAAGGTCAGGCTGTGTGGCAGTGCTGATAAACAGCTGCTTAGTTCATGTCAGGGAGTAACATCAGCCCCTGTCTGATATGCAGGACTACCTGCTACAGCAACTGCTCTGAACCCTGCTCTCACACAGCCCTGTGCAGGGTTTTGGGTTTATACACTGGAGTATCAACAACTGTAATCAACAATCACCGAGCCCTTTTCTGACTCACCCACCCCCTTTTTTGTTTAAACACTGAATAGCTGGTTCTGAAGGTAGTGCTGACTACAGAATTAGTGGATTTGGAGTTCAGAAGAAACTATCCAACAATGAAAACCCTCTCCCATGCAAGACCAACAACTCCTAGACCTGTTGGAGTAGAGCTCATGAGTTTTCCCCTTCCAGTTCCAGTGCCTGCTCTGGCTGCTGCATTAGCCATCAATTCAGCAAGCAATTTCTCCCAGGAAGGGAGAAATTCTTCCAGTGTATAAACCCAAAAAAATAAATCCCAGGAAGGGAGAAACTGGGATTTCTTATCTGGCCAGGTGCATGGTAACATCCAAAATGCTTAAGACTTACAGAAGGAGTTTTTAATGACTGCTATTAGTAAAACAATTGCCCAGTTCACTTCAAATTATTAGTCACTGACTGAGTCACAGCCAGGGTCAGCTAAAACAATAAGCTGTGAAGGATGCCCAGGGCTAGGGAGGATGGCTTATGTGGTCTCTATTGTCCCAAACTCTTAGCAATAGCTTTAATTACCAGTGCCAATTTCTTTTTTTGTTGGACTGAGGTGAGAAAATTGTGCCATGATGTAAGATGGGAAATGGAAAACCCCTCCAGCCTTGCATGCAATGCTGATGCTGCTCCCTGTGGTCCCCCACCAGTGCCAGAGGCTGCAGCTGCTCAGGTGAAGCTGGTGTCCCAGAGGTCACCAGTGCCACTGCTTGCTCAGAGCAGCACCACTGCTGCCTCTGGGTTCCTTACCAAGCCTGGGATCTGGCATGACAGCAGGAATGCAGCAGCATCCTTCAGCAGCTGCTTCTGATCCTGCACCTCCTCCTTGCTTGACTCAGGGAAGTGAACACCTGGGAGAGGAACAAGAACAAGCATCAACCACAGAACTCACAGAAACAAATCCTCTACACAAAGTACACAGTAAGAGCAGGTAAAAAGTTAAGAGTAATTGTCTCCCTGGAATTAAAGATGCTTCAAAAGCTGATCTCCAACTATACATGATCTGATGGGAAGAACATTGTGTTCAGGCAGTGGCTGGGCTGTTCAAACTCAATGGTTTGGCCACTCCCCTGCAATGTGAATTCCCCTACACACAGCCCCAGTGTTCATCTCCAGAAACACTCTGGGAGCCTCTTCTCCATTTCCCAACAAAAAATACTGCTCCAAGTAGTGGAAATTCATGTGTGATGCCTGTGCCTGATGTGTGCATGTCAAAGGGCACTGTGACTGCTCACTGAAATGTTACCTAAACAAACACAGCCCTTCACTGAGGTCCCAACATCAGTTGTTCAACTACAAGTGTTATTTTTTGTGTAAACTACTACACGAGGATGAAATTTGATTTTTTTCCTCCCTTTGCCTCTTTTCACGTGGTCTCAGGGCTGGGATGCTGGAGAATCTCAGGAGGATTGTTGGCAGCAGCCCACAGCCCTGCCCTGAGCACATGGTGCCTGCACTTGGCAGCTCCAGCTCTGCAACCCAGGGCTGCTTCCTCTCTTCTGCATCTCTGCTTCACACACAGCCCTGCACCCTGCCCAGCAAACAAAAGCCACCCTGGCTACAGAGCAGCTTTATCTGCAGCTGGCTGGGCACAGCTGCCTCTGAAGGGCTGCTCCAGCCCTGGGCACACGTACCTGGTGAGAAAATATCTGGGTTAAAGCGAATATCGAACGAGGTGTCACTAATGGAGCCTACAGCCTTGCAGGCATTCCGAATCACTTCTCTGCTTTTGGGATCCACTAGAGCAGGAAGAAAAGCAGAATACAAATGAATGTGGAGTTCAGGAAATGACAGACCTAGCTATTAAATTAAGTTTTGTTACTAAAAACAGCAATGATGGCGCATTCTGAAGAAATCCATTATAAAAACAATCAATTATAAAGGAGAATTGCTGCAAAGTCTGAATACAAGCACCTAAGATGATCTAAAAACCCCATGTATGTCCCCACCTCCAAACCTGGGGCTCCCAGAGGTGCCTGTGCCCTGCTGGCTCCTGCCTGGCCCCAGCAGTCCCCTGCCCTCCCCAGCCCAGCCTGGCCAGGCTCTTGCTTGCAGGAAGAGCTGAGGGGCTGGGGGCCTTGCTGGGCTCACACCCCTCACTCCCCCCAGCCCCGTGGGCAAGTCACTCCTCAGCTCTAACAGCACGGACAGGCAGCAGGGCCTGTTCCCCCAGCATCACTCAGCCCAGCCAGCCCCAGCAGCTGGCAGAGGTGACATACCTGCTCCATCATCAGAGGCCATGGTCTCAGCGAGCTCCTTCACCTGGTCCAGCCCGGCCACGCCGTCGAGTTTCCCGTGCTCTGCCTCGGGCCTCTCGCTGTCTGCGGCGCCGTTCTCTGCACAGGCACCATTCTCCAGGGCAGCTGAGCTCTCCTGCTTGTTGGCCTTCTGCTGCATCAGCTGCAGTGCAGCCAGCTTCATGAATAACAGATACCTGCAGCAAGGAACAGGGAAATTCAGCACTGCAGATCCCCAGAGCACCACATGTCTGGAGCATGTCCCCCTCCCTGAGCTGCCCTGGCTCACCAGCACCAAGTGACCCAAACATCCCACCACAAACACCTACAGCAATGCCCACAGGAATTTTTCCAGCCTCTAGAAACATTGGGAAAGTCTTTTCAGAAGAGAAGCAGAAACGCTCCCCATTCCCTAGCCATCAAGTGGAAAGGATATCTGCAGGGAAAGAAGAAGTTCTAAATGTTTGGACGGGCATCACCAATAATAGATCTGGAGAATAAAACACAAACCATCTCTTTCACTGGCTCCCTGTCCAAATCCCTACTGTTCTCACCTCTTGTTAATTAAGCTTCTATAACTGCATTTACACAGCCAAGCAACTGGGGCAATTAGCTGCTCACTCTGGGAGCTGTGCTGGGATGTTCCCAGGACAGTGCAGCAAGGCCATGACTTGAACCACGAGCAGCTGCAGGTGGAGGAAGGGGGGAGCTCTGCTCACCTGTGTTCTACAAAGGCATCAACAAGCTCTTGCCGGAGACAGCAAAGCTTGTGTCTGTGCTGCTTGGGGAACCCCATTTTCTTACATTCCTCTGGCATCTCCTCCCCTTCAACAGGCAGGAAGTTTAGATCTGGAGGGAAAGTGCGTAGCAGGTCCAGGATGTAGTGACGCCCGTCATTGCCAATAATGCCTTTGCACTCTACTGAGGAGCACAGCTCCACCTCCTCGTTCTTGTCGTTGAGAACTTTGTGCTTCTGGATCTTCAGCGGCCTGCTGGTCTTCTCCAGCAGCTCCAGGTACTTGGGGTGTGACACAACCGTCTTGCCAAAGTCTATTGACCCATAGATGACGCTCTGCTCCTGCTCCCGCTCCAAGATGCCAGGAATAATAGACTGAGCTGTCACCCTGTACCCTCTGTAATCCACCACAACCGTGCCCAGCGTGTACAGCCCTTCCACATCCACGGCGTTGTAGGTCCGCACTCCGTTGAGGTCGTTGGTCGGAGCTACGTAAGCAGCAACGTCTCCTCCAAAGTCCTTGTAGTGGTCGCGGACGTCGAAGCCCAGGCTGAAGAAAATGTTGTTCCAGATGAACATCTGCATCTTGGTCTCCTCGCTGGGGTTGATGGCCATGACGTTGCCATCGATGACAGCCATAGCACCTCGTGTTGCTGCTGCAGTGAAGTCGCTGTGAACCTGCAGCACGTGCAGAGAGCAGGGTCAGCGTGGGACCCCCCGCCTCCAGCACCCTGCAAATTCCTGCCTTGCTCCTCTCCTCCCAAGAGCCTTCCAGCAGGCAGGCCTGCTGGCTCTTACTGCTGTGAGCCTGGCTGGTAGCTCCAATACGGGCCCCAGGAGGCAGGGCTCAGCAGCAGGGAAGGGGCTGTGTGAGCAGCTGCCTGCATGTCCCAGAGTTACCTTGAAAATGGCTCGTTCTCTCAGCAGCCTCTCAGGCAGGTTCTTGCGAGGCAGCTCCCGTGTGGTCTGCAGCTCCTCGTTCCAGTCTCTGGTCTGGAAGAGGGAGGGAAAGCCTTATGGGATGCAATGCATTGTGTGGGAAGGCAGCATCCCTGCTTCACAAGGCATTTTGGGAGGGAAGGGAGAGGAAGGGGCAAGAATTCAGGCTGCTGTGGAGCTCAGAGAAAGTGACACACCTTGAGAGTGGACTTCACTGAACAGGAGTTTGGGACAGATGTTGCATCAGCCCAGCCAGTGCAGGGCAGTGTCACTGCAGGGGCAGCAGGTGTCATTAGGCAGTGCTGTGGCCACACTGCAGGCACCTGCTGGCTGTGGCCAGCCACTGCTGCCCTGCACCACTCTGTGCTAGAAAGCTGCAGCTGAAGCATTTGGAGCAGTCTGCTCAGAGACACAAGAGCCACTCCAGGCCTGACTGGCTGAGGGTGTGGTCTGCCTCCTGTGCAGTGGCACTCTTCAGAGAGGGGACATGGAATTTATGAACATCCAAGCAGAAGCTGCTCCTCAGTCACTTCTGTGCTCATGGAGCTGCAGCCTGAGCAGCACGGCCCCTGCAGTCAAGGGTCTTGTGAAGAACAAGGACTCCTGCAAGTTTTCCCCTGATGACCAAAACCTTCCCACAAATAACAGTTTGGAAGTTAACTTGTTCTCCTGGCAGTGTCATGAGGCACAGCAAGAGCAGTACCTGTCCAGGTATGTGCTCCTCATAGCCCAGCCTAGAGGTGTAGGCGTCCTCTGCCCGGACACAGTCCATGGCGTGCTCTGCCTGTGGAGCTGTCCAGCTGTACACTTGGAAAGGAGTGGCTATCCTCTCAAAGGGGTGTCTCTGAACCCTGGCTCAGGAGAAACAACAATTACACATTTATAAAGCAAGAGTCCTTTCTATTCCAAGAGAATTTTCCCTGTGCTTTCACACTGCTCACAATGTCACAGCAGCCCACAGTGGAAACCCAAGCACTGCTGAAGGCCTATGGTGCAATCTGTCTGCTTTCAGCAGGGGCTGGGGGCTCATCTGTAGCTACTTCTGGCCCAAGAAGCAATACAGTACAGTCACTTTTAAATGGCCAGATAGTCACAGTGGTGGCTGGAGGCCACTGCTAATTTCAGCCCTTGTCCAGTGTCACTTTCATCTCCTTAATGAAGCAGGAGCAGAGCTCTGAAAGCGACACAGTGTGCCTGTCAATGCACACCCTGCTGAGCCGAGGCAGTTCATTAAGTGACTCTGAAGAATGACAGGCTTTTGCACAGGACCCACTGTCCTGGAGCAGAACAAATGGTCCCTGCAGCAAGGACGGGACAATCAAACAATGCCTTATTGTTGTGTTATTATTATAAGAGCTAGAGGAAATTGCAGAATATTAACATGCACAGGCATGTTTAAAAAAAATCAGCCTCTCTCCACCATAAGCCTACACAAAGCTCTCTTGTGTTACTTTCATTGATACTTGTGTTTCAGTCTCCTTTGTGGAGAGATGCTCAGGGTGCTGCCTGCTGTTCAGTCAGGTGCTGTGTGGTCCTTGCAGCTTCCACTCACATCCCCACCACCCACCACCACAGGAGCTCAGAGAACAGGCACTGCTGCAATCCCTGCTGCACCAGGGGCATCCAGCTCCCCAGAACCAGCTGAGGCTCCCCAGCTTCCCACTGCACTGCTTAAGGAACTAGAGAGGAAGAAGCACTGCTACCGTTTCTTCTGCAGAGCAGAGAAGTTTTTTTTGAAGGTAGGGCTGATCTGGTTTAGTAGTTCCACCAAGGAATGACTGAGAAAACTGGGGTTTGCAGGTTTGGGATTGAAGTTGTATGCAGTAGACCTGCAAGATAAAAAAAAGAAACAGTCACAAGCCACTGTCATACCTGAGACTTTCCACATCTGAGAACGTGGAACATGACTAAATTTTTTAATTTAGATCTTCTTCAGCCATCCCCAGGATCAGGAGAGACTTCTATTTTTATAGCTGGGAAGGACTGATTTCGCAGAATTTCTCAAACATACCAAAGGTGCCTTTGCTTAACAGAGAACCCCCTCAGCACAGGCACTCAAACAGGCACAGCCACAACAGCCTCTTACAGTTATATAAAAAAACTAACTAAGAAACAAACAAACAAGCAAAATAAATTATTTGTAGTCAAATCTGCACCCAGCTCAGGCAGTTCTGACAGGCTATGCTTTTGCTTTTGGGCAAAATGAGATAGTTGCAATAGTCAGGAAGGAATTTCCTCCCAACATAAAATGCTCTAAAATAGCTGATGACATTATGGGATGTTAAAGCTTTCCCTAAAGCACCAGGCATTTAGCCACTGTGAAGTGGTACCAGGCATAACTGAACAGCCCAATCCAGTATAGCAACTCCCACAAACCCATGTGAGCAGCGAATTCAAATAGGCTGTTCGTGCCAGAGGAAAAAAAAAAAAAAAAATAAAAGCTGCAAGTGTTTGTTTGTGGGTTGTTTCCCAGCTGGCTGCTGCAGGGCAGGACAGCAGGACTCTGAGTGACTCACTGGTTCAAGTAAAATCCCCGGGTGGAGGCAGTGATGCTGACGTGCCGATCCTCCACCGTGATGACGTACAAGTACATCAGGTCCCCGTGCATCTTCCTGTTACCCGGGGGAGGGTTCCAGCCACTCATTGTCAACACCTTTAGGCACTGCAAAGGCTGCAGCAGAACACAACAGAAGCAGCTCCATCAGCAGGAGTTAATGTCTGAGTTAGAGGCACTCAGTGTACATGCCAGGTCCCCTTTACCTGCTGCCCTTGCTCAATTCCAGAAACAGAGCTTACAAGCACAGCTGGTCTCCAGAGCACAGCTTCCTGAGCCCTCTGCAGTGCACCAGCTTGCCTTTCACACCGTGAGACATGGGTGAAACAGACACCCTGGGCCTTTGGGCTGCACAGGGGATGGATTTCTTGCTGTACTTGTTTTCAAATGGCAGCTTCTAAACCAGAATATGAGTGGGAGGGCATGGGAAAGCTAAGGGCAATCTGTAGTGACCTGCAGATCCTGTCTCCAGGACTTTGCAGAGGAATGCTGCTTTCCCTTCTCTGCCACCCATCCCAGGAAGCCTGGCCCTTTCACACTCTGCAGATGTCCAGTCTCCATGTCCAGTGTTTTGCACACCAGCTCCTGGACTTTATTCTTTTGGCTAAGCAGTGCTATCCCAGCACTCATTAAGCACCAAGCAGAGCAAATCCCAAAGTCCACCTCGGCTCAGCTTTCAATCCCTGACCACCAGTTAGCTGTGAGGAATGTGCCAACAGCTGTTTCAATGACACAGGAGAACTCTACCTTCCAGTCTCTGTTCTGGGGCTGAAGGGCACACAGGGGCCTCTCTTTGCTACCTGGCAGGATATGTTCAGGAGGGGTGCAGTCAATTTGTTCCATTTCGGTACCTTTCTTCTTCCGTTTTCCACTGTCTGCAACAAACAGAGACACAAAGTCAGTTCTGAAAAGTGAGCATTCCCTCCTCCAGACATCACTCAAGGAGGGATGCAGAAGTGCTCCAAGTATTCTCTGCACTCCAAAATCACAGGGCAGCGATTGCTGCTGTGTGTTTAACTAAGCAAAGAGTCAGGGAACGAAACCACTGACCACACCAAGAAGTCTTTTTGACCCATACCTCCCAGGTCTCCTTCAGTGAAGACACTCAAGAAGGACAGTGAGTTACAGTCCACACCATTGAAAGCATCTGAAGGGTCAAGGCTCTTCAGAAGGTCCCGAATGTGGCGCACGTGTATCCTGGCCTCTCGCACCGTGTACGGCTCTGAGGAGCAAAGTCAGGAAAGAAACTGCAATTAGCTCTCAAAATGGAACCAAATGGCCAAAATCCCTCCCCAACCCTCATTGCCTCCCAAGGCACTTGCCTTCCACCACTTTGAGCAGAGAGCCCTCCTGCAGCCCTTCGATGGTCTTCAGCTCAGCGAAGTTGTCCAGGACGTTCCCGTCCAGCTGCAGGGAGAAGCAGGTGCGGTGGCACGTGTCCTCCCGGTCCATCAGAACCTGATGGATTTCTTGTACCATCTCTTGAGGAGAAACCTTAAGAAGGTAAGAACCCAGACAATTATTGTTTACCCTCCCACATGCTCTTGCCCCTCAGCTGCAGTATCAAAGACCTCTCAGACCTCTCTCTCCAGGCATGGAAAGGCAGACTCTGCCTCCCTTCCCAGGAAGATCACTCCTGCTGGGAGGGCACTGCCACCTCTGGCAGGGTCAGCACCTGAGTTCCACCCCATGGGCTGGCACCCAGAGCAGTAACAGCCAGGCACTGCTCCAAGCTCTTGGCACTGGACAGAGCTGACAGAGGCCAGTGAAGGAATAGAAGGTGGTGGGGGAAACAGGGGGTTCTTCCCTTATCCATTCACATCACATTAGTGGTGAGACCTTGAATGCTGCACATGGAGAACAGCCCAGTTCCTCCTCCTGTGTCTGCGCTACAGCTCCACACAGCTCAGGTGAGGCCAGACCCACCCTGGGCACTGGGGCTGCTCCCCCAGCTCTCTGCTCTGCTCCAGCACCACTGACACTGCTGGAAAACCCAGAGGACTCAGGGTAGTTTACATAAGCTGCTGTAAACAACATGGCCTGCTATTATTAGCCTATTAAAACTAACAGCCAGGGGGATTTAAAGGAGACAAAAAGCCAGTCTGAGACACAGCTATTTCCACAGGGGATGGGATTTGGCTGCACTCTCTGCCAGTCTTGGGGAGATAAGAACTTCCCACTGGGTTTAGATTCCAGATGCCTCTCCCCAAATTAGAGATACTTCATTCAATTAGTTTTTAGTGAAGTATCAAGCTAAATGGGACAATGCACCAGACCTGTCAGAGCCCATCCTGACCTGGCAGCACACCATGGTCCATATGACATGAGGCAGAGCTCTCCATGCAGAGGGAAGTGGAGACTGCATTGTTCCCTGAGCTGTGTTAGCACCTGTCACTACCAAACCCAGGCTGGCCTGAAGCAGCATCACGTCATAACTGCTGAGCAAGCAAGGGATTTTCCCTTCCTAACTCAATCCCAGAAATCATGATTTCACCACACTTCTTTACAACAGCCCAGAAGTGGGAAGGCCATTTTCCCCGTGCTCAGCTGCATACTCCAGCCCCTGTGTGATGGACAAAGGGCTACATCTCAGTGAGTTCTCCTTCCCCTTGTTCCACGCCTGGGATGCAGAACAAAACACCCTCCCTGTCCCTGCAATGCCCAGGAGTGCTGGGCTGGGCAGCCTCTTGCTCATGTCTCTGCTTCCTTCGCTTCTCTCAAGGCACTGGCCAGGCAGGCTCCTTCAGCCTGCATCCTCTGCTGCCTCCTTCCCCACTTAGTCCTGGCCAAAGACAGACGGGTCAGGGGGCTGTGAGCAGCCTGAGTACTGCCTACACTGCGGGGGCTAACAGGGGCCTCCCCAGGCACTGCCTATCCCTGCTGCAAGAGCTGGCTCACACTGCCAGCAGCTCTGCTCCCTCCAGCCGGCGAGGGCAGTACCTGCAGGGAGAAGGGCTCTATCCCCGGTGCACAGATCCTGACAGTGAATCCCGTGTCCTGGATGACGATGACCTCCTGGTCGTTGCCGTCCTCCCCCGGCTCGGGCTCCTCGTGGCCGTTGTGCCTGGCATCCTTGTCGCCCTGGTGGCCGTCGTGGGGGCCGCTGCCGTTCATCAGGGCCACGCCGCACGGGTGCTCTGGGCAGGGAGACACGGTTCACACCAGCTGCCCCCGCTGACCGGCTGGACACCGAGAGGCCAGCGCCGGTCAGGGGCTGCGAGGCAGCCAGGGTTCCATTCTGCACTTGCTGTTCACTCGGCAGAGCTGTGCCAGGCCCTCCCCTCCCGTTCCTCACAGGATAATTACGGTGCTCCCGCTCGCCCGCGGTCTTTGCATCTTCCACCAAACGTGCACAGAGGGGAGGGAAGGACAGCAGCAAGGATGGGTCAGTGTACACCACACTGAGCTGTCTTAAGAAGACTCTTAATTAAAACAAAAAGGGTGTGTGGTGCTTTGCTTTGCTGGAGGCAGCTGTAACCTCTGCACCAACACGTTAAGAGCAGAGAGGAGAGGGAGGGAGGCGAGCACAGCGCTGAGCTCACACGGAGCCGGTGACTGCAGGGGCACACACACACAGCTCCCCAGCCCTGCCGCCCTCTGCATTCCCAAAATACCCCACAGACCCCCGGGCCAGGGCGAGCCTCTGCCCAAACCATCCTATTCAAGAAAACGGTGACGACATTTCAAGTGCTCATTTAGACAGATGCATCACAGGGAGCTCCTGCACCCACCTCACGCTCTGAAATGGTTTGTTTTCTTTTCCAGTGAGGTGAGTGGATGGTGTCACAGAGCTAATAAGATCTAGGAAGCCTACTAAGCCTAATAAGATATAGTGGAGCCTACACCCTCCAAACCAGGCTGGGGACCACGATAAAGGGGCAGCCAGGAGAAGCTGTAAGAGCAGCTGACAGCAGCTCAGGGAGATGGCAGTGCCCCAGGGCACACAGCACCCTGCACACGGGCAGTGGCTGCTGCAGAGCAGCAGACCCGTCCCCCAGGCTGTGCTCCCACCAGGCTGGCCCCCAAGGGCACACGCAGCAGCTCCTGGTGCTGCCAGGCACAGATGGAGCAGGTGGGACAGCAACAGGCACAGAACAGCCTTTCTGAGAGGCTGCACAGGGCCAGGACAGCTCCAAGCCAGGCTAATGCCTCGAGCCTGCAGCCAGCTCCATCTGGCTCCATCTCTCCTCCTCCTCACCTCCCAGCAAGGCACCAGCCCCCACTCCAGGGGAAATGGCAGCTCAGCCTCCCTCACCTCACACACTGGCACTGTGGCTTGAGGACCTACAGCTGTCACAGGCAGTCCTTCCATATCAGCCCCAGCTGCTCCTGCAGCCCAGAGAAGTCATCCAGCCTTCCCCAGAACACAGAAAAGGGATGGCACCACCACATCCCCCTGCACACCCCTGGAGCACAAGATGAGGCTGCAGCAGTGAGCCCTGCAAGGGTCATGTCCCTGCCCCAGATTGCAAACCCTCAGAGATGACTGTCAGAGCTGACTGAGGACACGTGAAACGGCAAAAAACGCAGTGAGAGCACACTCATTCCAAAAGGCAGCAGGTAGCAGAGCTACTCACACAGCCTCAACTGCCTTCAGCAGCTCAGCAGCTGCTGCTCGTGTTCCCTGTCACTGGCATATGTCCCCAGCACTCACTGCTCATTTCTTTGACAGATGAAGCCATGGGCAAGTCGGATGAGAGGCCTGGCTCTGGCTCCAGCAAGCTGCTGTCATGCTAGAAAGGAGGAAGAAAAGCTCCACTCCAGTGTGCCTCAAGAGATGTGGTTTCAGAAAAACCACACCGTGCCCAAAGGGCTGGGGAGAGCCCCTCGTCACACCCTGCAGCCAGCACAGCCACACTCCTGGGCTGCCTGAACACGTGGGGATGTGCAGGGAGTGCACACAAGGCACCAGGGAAATGCTGCACCTGGGGCTACTGTACTGCAGACAGGCTGACCTGCCAAGTGCCCAGCCAGCCCTGGCCCTGCCCCTGCCCACCCAACTTCTGCTCCTGCTGTGGCAGCCAGAAAGGAGGCAGAACCTGGCTGAAAGGATGGCTGGCACTGCAATCCATGCACACACCAGTCTGGAACACAGCAAACACCTTCAGCAGCAAAGTGAAGTGAGACAGGAAAATCTGAACACAGCAAGGAAAGTCACCAGCCAGGGCCACACTTCTGCTTTTCACTGCTCAGTGGTGTAAGATCACCCAACTACCTAGTATTTCAGAAATCAAATACTGTTCCTAGTCAGCAGAAATACCTGTTCTCACCTTCCATCCCTCTCCTCCTTACTGAGAGGAGGCAGGGCCAGCACAGCTCTGCACTTCGTGACAAGAGACATGTAGAGACAACACCTTCATGTCTCCTTATGCTAGAGGATCCAGCTCCAGCCAGCACAGTCTTCACTTCAGAAACCAAGGTGAAGTCTGGACTGAGGAAGATCTGCTGTGCAGCAGGTTAACCCTCGGATGTGAGCCAGGCAAGGCTTTCCAGAGGGGTTCTGCACAGAACGGGCAGGTTTGAAGGAAGCATGAGCCAGCCTGGAGGCCGTGCTGCCTGCTGGATGCTGACTCACCTGGTGCTCCCCAGGGAAGCAGAGCTGCACCCACCTGCCTTAAATTGGGTCACCAGTTCCTCCCACCCACTGCAGCCTGACTGTGCCACAGCCTCAGCAGTGCCAGCCGGAGGCAGGCACATCATGGGGCACTCGTGCATTTCCAGGATTTCAGCAGCAGAATTTCCAGACAGCAGCAGGAGCACAGGAACCCCTTAAAGACAGCTGCAGGGAGGTTTCTCCTTGCTCTCAGCTGAAGCCCCAGCTGTGTCTGGCTGCCATGCCCTGCTCAGCCCCGGTGCTCAGGGAAGGTGTGTGAGTCACAGGGAAGCGGCTCCACCCGGCTCACCGCCCTGCTGCTGCTGGGGATCCCTGCCCCTCACTGTGCTCCTAAAGGCTGTCACCTCTTCTGCCCCTGTCATTCCAAGGGATGTGCCTGTCCCAGCAAGGGCCCTGCTCCTGCACTCCACCTGCAGCTCCTGCCCGCGGGTGTGGCCGAGCTCTGGCTGTGCTGTGACAGATTTTCTCATTGCTGCCCTGAGCATGGCAGAGCATGGCAGAGCAGGGCAGAGCAGGGCACAACACAGCAGTGCAGGGCAGAGCAGAGCAGGGCACAACACGGCAGGGCAGGGCAGGGCAGAACACGGCAGGGCAGGGCAGGGCAGTGCAGGGCAGAGCGTGGCCGGGCACCGCCGCACTGACCCGCACTCGCCTGTCTGCACTCACACCTGCACAAAGGATCAGACAGAGGATTAGGTTTCACCTCTGTGCCTGGACAAGCAGCTCACACGCCAAGGTGACAGGGCCTGCTTTAATCACCTTCCTATTTACAGGATGAGGAAGTGGTGGGCACCTGGTGAACCCCACCGTGAGGGAAGGCACACACCTGAACCCAAAACCTGCACACAGCAACAGACAGCACAGATCCTGGGAAGAGTTAGTTAATAACTGATGTATCTTCAAACAAATCTTCTAAACCAAAGTCAGACACAAATCCTTTTTGAAGATTATCGGATCCAAAAGTCAGCGATATTACATTGCTGGGAGTTCACCTGGTCTGCAGGGACTGCTCTGTCAGTGAGGAGTTTCCTTCCCTACATTCAGTAACTGGAGAAATTGTTAGAGGGACAAAACTAACAATTAAACCCTCTACCTTTTCCAGCATCAATTTTTGGAATGCATTTCCTATTATCAGCTCCAGTGCCATTTTGAGCAGCCGGCTGGCTGGGGCCCCTTGTCCCCAGTGCACTGCAATAATGCACCAGGTGAAGGAAGAGAAGGAACATCCCATCCTCAGCTGACAGAGCTGCTCCACCCCTGTCCTCCACCTGCACACAGCTGAAGGAAGCCAAAGGCTCCCTGTGCTGGTCCCTCACAGCTGCACACTCCCACCCCAGCTACTGCAGGCTGGCCTGGGCAGATCTGCTCCCATCCTTTACAAAGACCATGTTTGCACTCACAAACAAAAGAGGGATTTGCCTTGTGAATTGAGGAAAAAAAAAAAGCAAAACACCCTTTGCTGACATGGACAAGGCACAGACAGGTCCCTCTGTGGCACACACCCAGGTGGGGTATCTTGCCACCCTCCTCCTTCACCTGTGAAGTTAAAACATCACCTCTGCTCCCCATCCCACAGGCACACACAGCCACCCACCCCTGCAAGGGGCACATGGTTGGTGGCTCCATGCAGCAGGACAGAGCCCTTGGCACTGAGCACCTGGGAGAAGCAGCTTCTTTTTCTTCCTCTTCTTCTTCTGCTGCTTTGAGGGCAGAACCTGTGCCTGGGAATCAGGATCACAGCTCGACCTTCTGCTGGGGCAGGCAGTAGGCTCTGTCACAAAACCAGTACTCGTGTCCTGAGCCTCAGGTGACACCTCAGCAGGGGGAACAGGCAGCAGAACCGCCCTTGGAGCCGGCAGGGCAAAGGATGGTGTCGCAGGGCTCCCGGGGGAGGGAGCAGGAGCTCTGCACTGCAGCCCACTGTCCAGAGGCAGCGAGGCTGTGTCCAGGCACACGGCCACTCGCCCCTGGCCAGCAGAAGGTGCTCCAGGGCCCGCAGCGCCGTCAGCTGCTGCCACGTGCTGCTCCCGGCGGCAGGATCCGTGCGCCAAGCCGCTGTCCTCGGGTTTCACGGGGCTCTGGCAGGCCTCAAGTGACTGAGCATGATCGCCCAGCCCCACCAGCCTGTCCCCAAGGTCGGCTGGAAGGACAGGCACTGCTCGGGATGCCTCTGTCCGCTGCAGCAGGCCGGCCCTGCCAGCCCCAGCTCTCCAACCGCTCCTATCACAGACTGCCACCGTTCCTTCTTCGTCCTTGGTCTCGGATAGGTCTTGGATGCATTCAGTGCCCCTCTGCAGGCTTCCAGTCACCGCCTCGCTGGGGATGATGTCTGGATACAGCCCAGCACAGCGGGCAGCTTCGGGCATCTCCGGGAGGGCAGCGCAGCCTGGGGGAGACTTTGGAGACTTTGGCAAGAGGGGCGACCTCTCACCAGGTGAGCCAGAGCTGCGTGGCTGGAAGAGGAGATCGGTGACTTGCCTGCAGCAGTTTGCAAAGAGGCTGTTTCCCATGCCTGGCTCATGCAGCACGGATCAGAGGAGCGGCTGTGTTTCACACATACACTGCAGCCCCCACAAGGCACACACCCACGTGCAGCCCTCTCGCCGTCGGACGCTCTCTCCAAAGAGAATTCCTCCTTGGCCCCAGCGCAGCAGGGCACAGCAGGACCAGCAGCTGCCTCCTGCAGGATCCCACGCCGTGTGCTCACCAGGACCGGGTGCTGGGCTTGCAGCAGTTCCCCCAAAGGCTCCCCAGGATCCTCGCCCGTGGCAGCTCGGCAGGGCGGCTCTGCCTCCTGCTCCTGCCCCGCTGCACGGCTCGCAGGGCTCCAGGCACTGGGGGATGCTGGCGGGGCTGGGGCAGTTAAAAATAGCCTGGTCTCGAGTGCCACACCAGTGCAGCCTGGGACGGCTGCTGTGCCAAACCCCAGCAAGTGAGATGCATTGAATTACAAGGGCAGTTACTATGGCACGCCCGGCACAGCCATCCATACTAAGCAGGGAGCACAAAGCATTCAGGCACTGAACCAGTAAGGAGTTTCTAGACAAATTTTCTCTCCTCTCACGCTGCTCTGCCATATAAAACACAAACAAGCCACAAAACCACACACACAATCCCCTAATGCTTCTTCTCTCTCCACACTACATGAAGAAAATCACGGAACTGAAGCAGAGGTTATGGAGCTGGAGCTTCCTCCAAGCACCAGGCAGCTCGGGGAGGCTGTGGCCAGGCTGGCCACTGCTCGCCTCCAGCCAGGCTGTGCCACAGCCACGGGCCCCTCACCCTCCACCCTGGCACCCTCCAGGCATCACTCCCTTGGCACAGGACAGGCCTTGGAGCTCTGCAGCCTCATGACTGGGACCCCTCTGTCCCACGAGCCAGCACCAACTTTCAGATCACACCAGCGTTGTGTTTTTCTTGTGATTTCTGAAGGACTTCAGATGTACTGATACCCTCCTCTTCCTCCTCACCAAGAGACCTCTGGGAAGAGGAGGAATCACCTGGAAGTACCTGGTCAGGTCTCAAGAAGCTGAGCTGCAATTCTTCCACTCCAGCCAAGGCAAGCTCACAGCAGCGTGTATGTGTTAGCTCTAACCTGTGAAGGCTGGTGTCAGTACAGCAAATGCAAATTAAATTTTAGCTGAAGAATAATAATCATACTAAAAATATAGTTTAATGAATCCAAATAAATTGACTAAATGAATAGGCATTAGCTCCAGCCCTAATGAAAACATTTCTGCAGGACATCCCGTCAGGGGAGGTGGGAGACCTGTGAAAGTGCCTCCTCCTGCCTCCCCTGTGGAAACTACAGCTTCCCAGGAACTGCCCACTTTAGGTACAACGAGGGCTTCTTTTAATAAGAGCCCACAGTGAAACATTAGAGCTGTTTTACTGCCATAATTTAACTCAAATTGGTTGTGAGACACCTGTGGGCAGAGGTACAAGCTCTGCATTTATTTCTCAGCAGCATCACACCACTGGGACTGGCTGAGAGAGAGGGAGCAAGGAGAGGCTGCAGCCCGCAGTGCTCTGGGCAGGGCCAGGCCCCAGGACAGCCACAGGGTCCCATAGCTGCTGGCTCAGGCACCTACAGGTGCTGAAATGCCTTGTGCTTTGTCTGGCACCCTGAGTTACCCACCCTGCACTCTCCACGTCTGGGAGATTTACATTTACACCCATATGAAAACTTTCTATATGGCCACAACTTTTCAGGAACCTAGCCTTGAAACTGGCTGTCTGGGTGACCCTGCTACAACAACATGCAATCCAAACATCACAGAAATCAGGCACAAAGAGTAGGACTAATGCAAAGTGCAAAGATCAGCACCAACAAAAACATTAACGGTGTCAGAAGAGCACGTTTCTCAAATTTCAAGAGCGCTGAAGGAAGGAATTGTATTTCAGACAGAAACCAAGAACCAGCTGATAATTGTACAAGTCTCTGTGCCTTACTCGTGCATACTTTAGTTTCAGAAAACAGCAAGAGCAGGGTACAACCTGTTGCTCTCTGGGCAGGGTTTGCAGGGGAGATCTGACAGCTGTGGTGTCTGTCCTCAGCTCTGGCTGTGTCCACTCACCCAAAGCCTCCTGCCCACGGCTGCCCTGAGCCACACAGCTCTGGGGACAGCTCTGCAAGGGTGTGGTGTGAGCAGCAGCCTGGGAAACCTGCCTGTCCCACAGGAACCCCTGTGCCAGGCACATGGAGTGATCCCAGCCCAGCTCACACCGTGCCTGACCCGAGCTGCTGCTGAGCCTCCAGGCTGGGGAGACCCTGCAGGGACTCAACAGCAAACACAGAGCACAGGGCACTCACACAGCACAGCCTGCTAACAGCACGATCCACATGGCCATTCCCAGTCCCATCCAACCCCAAGGCAGGAGGTGGCTAGTGGGGAGCCTGGGAAGCAGGGCTGGTCTCGGGCTGATCCGACCTGCTGGAGCTCTGGGCCACATTCATGATCCTGCAGTCTTATGTCATTGGACACAACTACATGCAACTTGTGAGCCTGCAGCCTCCTCAACAGCTTGTAGCAGAGACCTTTTCTTTAAAATGAAACACAAACTAAGGAAATGCTGTTTTAGAAAAACATGCCAACCAAAAGCTAATCACAAGACAGCCTTGCTACTATGGCAAAAACCTGACCAGCTGCCAAAAGTGACAGCCACTGCCACCACAGGAGGAACCACGCGCTGGTGTTCATCTCTGGCACACTGTCCAAGCACTGCCCCAAGGATGGCACTGCTTCTCAGATGCAAGTAACAAAATGCATGAGCTTCAGTCCTGTACAGCTTCTAGAAATAACAACTTTCCAGCAGAACCAAAGGAGCACAATGCAGGAAAGTAAAGCAAGCGCTGGGAAGCTGCGCCAGGAGAGGGCTGTGCTGCCAAGTTTAGTCATGTACAGACAATGAAGGTAAACACAGGACTGCAACACAGTGCTGGTTTTACTGTGCACGAGGCAGTTCTGAGTCTGCAGGTGGATTTATCTCAGTGCATGTTCCTGACCTACTTACTTCCACTTTTCAGCTGGGACACGCAGGAGCGAGGCTGCTGAGAGCTTCCAGTGGGAGCCCTGGCAGAGCCGCCCCGAGCACGATCCCCTCAGGATCCACCCCTCATCTCCCCACACAGATGCTGTGCTATCACGCTCCTTTCCTCTTCTTAACCTTGTAGCAGTGATCAGATTTCTCTTGCACAACTTTCATCTGACCGTCCCCCGCTCCAAGCCTGTTACAGCTGCTTATTAATAAAAACCCCGACTGCCAGCAATTCAGTCCTTTCCAAAACACCAGTGAACCTCCAAGGTTGGGCAACAGACAGTGATAGCAGATCCCCAGATTAAGAATCAGCCTTCTGACCTTGTTGCTAATGCACAGCTACACTTGTCTCCACAGCAGTTTTCCATTAACACCTGCATTCTCTGCTGCCCTAACACCAGATGCGTCTGCAAGCAGGGGCGGCTGGGAGCTCGGGGACAGAGGGACTGAGCTAGAACACAGATCTGGGCAAGGCAAGAGTGAAAGGCATTTTATGGTAGCTAGAAGCATTGTAAACTTGTGAGAAACTTGTTCTAGGGCAGCAAAGACTGTAGGAACAAAAATAATCCAAGAAACGCCGCACACAATGACTGTCTCTGATTTCACACCAGCTGATAGGAAACGTAACTTAACCCAAACCTGCATCCATCAGAAATCCTTACAGGAACCACAGCTGTCCATGCTCTTGTGTTTCTGCACTCAGAAGGACAGAGCTGTCTCAAGAGTTTCCAGGCTGGGACAAGAGAGCAGCAGCCATCAGCCTGGCCTGGCACAGAGCCCGGCACGCGGGCTGGGCGCCTGGCACGGCTCAGGGGTGGGTTTGTGCAGCAGGGAGCCCAGGGCTGCAGGTGCTGGGAGCTGCCCTCAGACACAGCCAGTGCTGCTCTGCAGGCCACACACGGCACTGGGGCACCAGAGCTCGTGAGACGGTGCCAAGGTGGCCACGCTGACCCTGCTCCCCCACAGATCCAACAATCGTGCAGTGCCAAAACACACCAAGGATTTTTCCACCTTCCATCCTGCCTCATCAATCAATTGTGGCTGGAGAGGCAGGGATTACACTGCATAACTTTTTAACCCAGCTGCTGGCACCGCAGGCGTGATGCTTGCTTCAAAATCCAGCATGTGGGTGAGAGGGGGAGGCCACCAGCACTGAGCTTCCCACTCTTGAACTGCATCCAACCTGCTCCACTACCAAATGCCAGTGAACTTTGCTTTAGGTGACAAACTTCAAAAATCCACCTTGATACCATAAAATCAGCGGGGGATGGAAGCAACGTGTGGGTCAGTCAGGGGACTCACGTGCCTCAGGACGAAGGCCACAAGCCACGCTGCTTCTGTGACTTCTGCTTATACTTTAGACAACAGAGAAAGGAGTGCAGGCTGAGAGGGGTGCTCAGGCTTCTAAGTTCTTGAAGATACAGACCCCAAGCTGAGCAAACCCCGGGCAGGCTGAAGCACCTCGGGGTCGGTGCCAGCCCAGGCGCTGGCAGCGAGAACAGGGAGGACGCGGAGCTGCACGCTGCCCCTGGCCTGAGCCGCTCGGCTCCAACACAGAGCGAGCAAATAACTAGTTAAAGCCGCAATTTCCAGCCGAGATGTGGAACGAGCCTCCGTCCTTTCCAGGAAAGCTCTCGCTTCTGAGTGTTCCCTAAGGTGCCCGCGGCTCCGCAGCCCCAAGTGGCGGGCGGAGCCCCCCGGCTGCCCAGCGCCCGGGGCAGCACCGCGCGGAGCCGGGCCGAGCTCCGCTCCCGCTCCCGCTCCGCCGCCCGCGGGCCCACGGGCGCACGGGCCGGGCACGGCGCTCCCGGCCCGGGCCCCCCCGCGGCCGCGCGGTGCAGCGGCCCCGTGAAGGTGACCTTCACCGGGAGCGGGGCTCCGCTCCGCCGGGACGGGCCCGCCCGGCCCCGCGGCTCCCCCGGCCCGGCCCGGCCCCGCTGCGGCGCGGGCGGAGCGCCGGGATCGGCCCGGCCCCGTGCGGCCTCCGGCCCCGGCGGCCAGCGCGGCCCCGGGGCTGCCAGGAGCCGCCCGAGGCGCGGCGGGGGCGCGGGGCCCCGGCGCGGCCGCCCCGCGGAACGGAGCCCCGGCCCCGCGGGGTCGCGCCCGGGCCGCTCCGCCGCCTGTCCCGGCCGGGACGAGCCGCCAGAACCGCCCCCGGCCCCCAGCGCGGCCCCGGCCCCGCAGATCCCCGCGGCCTTTCCGGCGGGCTGCCGGAGCCGCAGCGGGAGCGCAGGGTCCGCACCGCCCGGGCGGGCATCCTCGGCACGGGCATCCCCGGCCGCGCCGCCCGGCCCGCGCCCCCGCCGCAGCCCCGGCCCGGTCGCTTACCGGGGCGCTGCTGCGCGTCGGCGGGGCGGCTGGCGCGGGGGGCCGGGTGCTGCTGCTCGGCGCCCTGCGCGGCCGGCACGGCGGCCGGCGGCATGTCGCCCGCTCGGATGACCATGGGCCCGCCGAAGGACAGCGCCGTCCGCCCGCCCGCCCACGTGGTGCGGCCCCGCCGCCGCTACGGCGCCCGCCGCGGCCCAACCCCCGCGCGCCCGCAGCGCCTTAAAGGGGCCGCGCCCGCCCCGGCGCTCCGCGCGCCGCGCCGGGACCGGCCCCGCTCCTACCGGGGTACGGCCCAGGGAGAGCCCCCCAACCCCGGGGAAACGCTCTGGGGGGCAGCGTCATTCCCGGGGCGACAGCGGGCAGGGCCGGGAGCGCGTGTGCCGGCCCCGGTGCCCGGCACGGACACGGCACGGACTGACCACCGGGACCGGCCCCTGCCCCTGCCCCGCTGAGCCCCTGCGTTCCCCGTGCAGCCGGAGGGAGCGCAGCACGGTTCGGGTCGGGACCGACCCCCCGGTGCCCCTCCCGTGGCACCGGCACCGGCACCGCCCGCAGCAAAGGCTGCTCCGAGCCCCGCACAGATGGTGTTTCTTCAAACAGGAGTCTCTGCAGCCGTGGGGAGAAATGTTTGGAAAATCATTATTGATGATGAATAAGGGCTGGTGATGGGTTAAAAAAAACTAAACAAAACTACAAAAACACAAACACCCCCCCCCAAAAAAGACCAAATTAAACCAAACAACCCCCCCAACCAAAACAAAAATTCAAACCAAACTTCCTTAAGAAAGGATGTTCTTTAATGCTCGATCTTTGTAACATTCAAGACTAACTAATAAGAAGGGATATTTAGTTCATGAAACATATAGCAGCTAAGCAAGCTGTAAGTGATGTCCACGTGTCAGAAAAACAAAGTTTAGGGCTTTACATGATTCAGTGGTCGAAGGCTTGGGGGAGGAGGTTAACACTGCTTGAGAGGAAGGATGTTATCACTAATCATTGACACAAAGAGTGCAGAATTTTTGGGCCACAAGGACATTTGGCAGGATTGCCAAGATAAGGAATAACTAATAAAACTGACTCCGTGATTGTGCTGAAATCAGCTCCAAATGGGTAGAAGGTAATTCTGGGAGGGAGGGTCTGTGGCCATCAACCCACAGACCACTGATGCTAGAAATCAGCCAACCCAAAAGAGGAGAAAGACTCATCAGCATGGGAAGCGGAGAATCATTACCCAATAGAGAATTCTAATTAATAAGAGAACTATGTAACTTGTAGCCAATGAACACTAACTCCTTTGTTTGCTAAAATGTATAAATTGTTAAAAGTTTTGATGATTGCTACAGCAGTTTAGTGGAACAATCACCCGTGTACCCAGCACTGAATAATGCCAACTTTCTAATCAAACAAACTCATTGGAGAATTTATTTCCCATTTCTCTGTGTCACTGTCCAATCCAGCCTTGAACACTTCCAAGAATGGGGCAGCCACAGCTTCTCTGGACACCCAGTGCCAGGCCCTGCCCACGCTCTCGGGGAAGAATCTTCCCAATATTCCCTCTAACTCTGCCCCTTGTCTGGCACTCCAGACCCTGATAATGACCCCCCATCTACCTGCAGGCCCCCTGTAAGAACCGGGGTGTCCCTCTGAGCACTGCCCAGAGCTCTGGGGGAGTGAGGCAGGAGCCAGTCCTGCACAGAGACAGAGATTCTGGTTTGTGGCTGGAGGTCCTGCGCTCCGGGGTAGGACAGTACCACCCTCTGCAGATTTCAGTCTCTTTATTACGAAAAAGGCGTATTACAACAACTTCTAAAGTACAGCTCCATACTCTGGTCTCTGGCTGTTAACACATTTTGAAAAGCACTTGGTTAAAAAGCAAAGTCAACATGAATATCATCCTGGCAAATAATGGTGACATGTAACAAAATGAACATTCAGATAGAGCAGAGCAGTGTCAAACCTTTGGCATCTGTCCCTCTGCGGCGGCGCTCCCCAGCACGAGGCACAGGCGTTTATTGTTCTCACTGAGCTTCACTCACTCAGCCAACGACAATATTTTTGCTCCAGCGAAGCCACAGCTGCTCTGGGACCAGTGGAGCCGAGAGCAGGAGTGCTGCCCTCCCCATCCCTCTGCCTGAGCCCTCCCGGGGTGCCAGCACGGCTCTGGGCAGGCAGAGGTGATGACCCCACCCCAGCGGGTGACAGTGACCTTGTCCCTGCAGGGCCAGGGGGCTGCAGCTCAGGGCTGTGCCCGCAGACCCTGGGCAGGAAGGGTCTGCTGCTTCAGACGTGCAAAGATTGGGGCATTCCCAGGGTCTGACAGTCTGATTCCTGCCATAATTGCAGCAGCAGGAAAGGGGAGCTTCCTTGGAAGCTGGAGATGACTGGAATCTATGGGAAGAGCCAGGAGGCATAACCACACCCTGGCCAGGGAGGACAGGCACCGTTTGGGTGTGGGTTGGGTGCACCTCTCACACAGCAGCAGCTTCGCTGCCCTGCTCCTGCCCAAAGGTGCAGGAGAGGGAGGGTGAGATGGAGAGAGGGATGGAAGTGGTGGCAGTGCCGAGTGCCAGCTCCGTGTCCTGCCCAGAGTCACCATCCCCTCACGGGGCTGGGACAGCAGCGTCCCTGCAGGGCCAGAGCTGGCGAGGAGGACACAGAGGCAGAAACAGGGCCCTGGGGAGCAAAGGGCAGTTCTGCATGTGGGGGAGCTTTGATCCCTGTGCTTTAACAGGCCGTGGTGTCTGCTGGCTCCTCCACAGCCGCTGTGCTCATGGATGCTGAGCTGCTCCTGCTCACCAGGCACTGCTGATCTTATCCACACAGCCCAGCTGCCTGCGTGAGGCAACCCAGAGGCACAAGGGAGTTCTCCCCCGTGCTGCTGCCTTCCCCGTGCAGGAGGGGGACAAGAACGGGCGTGCAGGAGGCGTCACTGCAGCCAGACTGGCTCGGCAGGGCTGGGACAGGGCTGCTGCTCCAGCAACAGGCAGCACCTGTGGCCTCACTGGGGCAGCAGCAGCCAGTTCACAGGGCTGCACACAAGGACTCTGAAAGGTCACCTAACCCCCAGAAATGAAAGTCCAGTTGTGCTGCTGATTTACCTTCCTAGTGTGGAGAGCCTGGGGAGAACATGGGAGAAGCAGGGCAATCCCTTCACACTGCTGGCTCCAGCCCCTTCAGGCAGGAGTCTCTTGCTGTGTCACTGCCACCTCTCCTGGGCACCCCTCAGCCCCCCAGAGCACCCAGGAGCTGGGCCATGAACCTGGCTTTGCTTGCCACAAGGCAATTCACAGGAAGCCTCCCCCTGGGAAGGCAGCAGGGCCTGGCCCCAGTTCAGACTGTCCCAGCACAGAGCACGCAGCAGTGGGAAGGCTGGGAGCCTGGTGGGGATGGAAAAGACACGGCTGGGAGTGCTTAGATTAGCCCCAGCAATCACATTCACAAAATATGGCTTTTCAGTTAACAGGGTCAAGAAGGAGAACTTCCTGACTAATCTGCCCAGGGTTAAAGTAAGTCCAGGGGTGTGTGCAACTCATTGCCAGGACTGGCTCTGTCACGACAAGTGCATCTTCCCCCATCCACTGCTCACCTCACACCCGCTTCAAGGTGCATTTCAGACATCACTTTCTCAGATAGCATTAGGAAAAATAATAACAATAATAACAATAATAATAATAATAAAAAGGAAAAGAGATATTAGCAAACCAAACACATCAAATCCACAGCTCTGCAGCGCTACGGAGCAGAAGGGGGTGCAGAGGAGAGGAGCCTGGCTGTCATCTGCAGACAGACAGCTCTCAGCACGTGGTGGTTCTCACACAAGACAAGGTTTAACAACGGGCGTTATTGCTATGCTTCCATTTCCAGTCTAATCATTAAGCTTGACAAGTACATATCAAACAGTGCCTGTTCCATCCCGAGCACATTGGTGTTGGTGCTGCACTCCTCAGCTCGTGCTTTCAGGTGCAGGTCGGGGCTGTGTGTGCCCTTTGGACCCTGAGGAGTGCAGAGCACAGGCTAAATGCACCTCCAGACTCCTGTGACACCTTACAGGCCAAGGGCCAGCTTACAGTGCGAGGGGGGTCCATGAGAGCCCCCCTCCAGGAGGGGAGGGCAGGCCCTGCCGGGCCCCAGTGGCTCCCAGGATCCCAGTGGCTCCAGCAGCCTTCTCAGTAAAAAATAGGAATACTGTCTTTTTGATTTTTTTTTTTTTGGATCATTTTGATCTCTTTGATCATTTTATATAAATACAAAGATTAAAATAATTTATCTCAACATTATTTCTATTACAATCATACAGTGTTTTCCCTTCAAAACAAGTGCATGTGTGTGTATATATATATAAGTGTATATATAGTATCTCTAGAGCTTCCCTCCACCCAAGAAAAGCAGCAGTGACTGAAGCAGGTACAGCACGCAGGAGCTGATCCTTCCTGCTCCAAGGCAAATGTGCCCGAGGAAAAGCGCAGGGCTCAGCCTGCCAGCTCATTTCCAAGCACATTTCATTGGCATGAAGGGGGCCTGGGGTGCTCCTCTCCATCCCTCCGGGAGCCCCCTGGCCCGGGGGCTCCAGACCTGCCCAGCTGCCTGGGGAGGGACCAGCTGGGGAATGGAATGACATCAACTCCTTGAGCAAGCTGCTAATTACTGCTGGAGAGGAAAGGGCCCTGCAGCTCAAACAGGGCTGCTCCATTTACATACTAGGCACTACGGATGATGATTGCTAGGAAGGTATTTACACGGGAGAAGGATCGTGTTCTCCCTCCACTTTTCAATGCGCGGGTCAGTCTTAAACACCATGGTCTCATGAAGCAGTTTGTAATAAAAATGCAACACACTGTGTCTATCAGGATTGTCTAGGAAGGAGAGGAAACAGCTGTGCTCACCACAGCTGCAGCAGCAGCCAGCACGCAGGGACAGGCCCCTTTCACCCTAAGAGAGGAGAGACAAATCCGCACAGAACCTCCCGGAACCTGAGAGGAACAGCGACTTCCAGGGGCCAGCAGCACCTCATGGGCACAACATTCCCAGAGCTGGGACACTGCAGCCCTGGGGCTGCCTGTGCAGCACCCACCAGCCCTCCCCTCACTGTCCCCGTGGGCGGGTGACAGCACAGCCAGCTCACCCCAGAGCTGGGCTGGCACAGCCGGGCTGATGCAGGGGAACAGGCAGGAGCATTTGCAGCCCTGCCAGGGGCTCAGGGCTTTTCTCCCTCATTCCTGGTGCTGAGCCCCCCGCGCTGCCCTGCACAGCCTGGGCACAGCCTGGCACATGGAGCTCTGCAGCCATGGCCTGTCAGCACCCTGCCAGGGCTCCTGCAGCCTCCCTGGCTGTGGCAGTCTGGGGGGACAGCGGGGGCTCTCAGGGCTCTGCTCAGATCCCTCAGGGGCTGCCAAAATCCCCACTGGAGCCTTCGTGGCGCGGGAGCTGCCGCCCTCAGCCCAGCTTCAAGGCAGGCTGGTGCCCAGCCCTGCGAGGGGCCTGCCCAGCCTTGCTGGGCTCTCTCCCTCACCCAGGGTGTGTTAGGGACCCCGGGAGCAGGGGGCAGCCCCAGCCCTCAGGGCTCCTGCCCTCCAAAGCCCCTTTGGGGGCTCCTGCCCTCCAGAGCCTGACTAGCCACATAACAGCCAAAGAACAAAAGCCACTACTTTCTGCCCTGCTAGTGCAGCTCATATGCTTTGGGCTCAGTTTTTACCAAAGAGCTGGCCTGGGACTGCTGCTGTGAATCTCATAAAGCATTTTAATAGAGTATATAAATATTGAACTACAAAAATAGACAGCTCTGCCTGCACGGGCACACTGGGGGTGAGCGGGGGCAGGCCAGGCCTCGCTGGGTCTCACAGCTCTATTTAGGGTGATGTCTTTCAAGAGGTTTCAAACTGAATTGGAAGGAAACAGGGTCTGATGCCACCCTGCAGCTGGCTGGTGGCCACGCCTGCCGTGGGGGCAGCGAGGGTCCCGGCAGGGCTGGCTGGCAGCTCACAGCCAGGCTGAACCTGCCCTCGGGCTGCAGCAACTGCAGCAGAGACCTTTGCCCTGCCCAAAGCCCTCCCACCAACGGTGTTTCACAACACCAGGGAGTGGGGTGTAAAGCTGACAGTGTGGCTGGAAACGGGGCAAGGCAGGGGGAAGGCAGCTCTGCATGGCTGCTGTGCTGGGGGACGAGCAGGGGCTCAGCCCTCGGCAGCAAACCCAGAGCTGGCTGTGGGTGGGACTGAGCCAAATGCTGGTGCTGAGGAGAGCCCTGCAGGGCTGCAGCCCCGCTCCAGCAGCACATGGAGTCCAGCAGGACTGCCAGCGCTGCCAGCACTGCCAGGACTGCCAGCACTGCCAGCGCTGCCAGGACTGCCAGGACTGCCAGGACTGCCAGGGCTGCCAGCACTGCCAGGACTGCCAGCGCTGCCAGGGCTGCCAGCGCTGCCAGGACAGCCAGGACTGCCAGGACTGCCAGGGCTGCCAGGGCTGCCAGGGCTGCCAGGGCTGCCAGGACAGCCAGGACTGCCAGGACAGCCAGGGCTGCCAGGACTGCCAGGACTGCCAGGACTGCCAGGACTGCCAGGACAGCCAGGACTGCCAGCGCTGCCAGGACTGCCAGGACTGCCAGCGCTGCCAGGGCTGCCAGCACTGCCAGGACTGCCAGGACTGCCAGGGCTGCCAGCACTGCCAGGACTGCCAGGACTGCCAGCGCTGCCAGGACTGCCAGGACTGCCAGGACTGCCAGGGCTGCCAGCACTGCCAGGACTGCCAGGATTGCCAGGACAGCCAGGACTGCCAGCGCTGCCAGGGCTGCCAGGACTGCCAGGACAGCCAGGACTGCGAGGACAGCCAGGACTGCCAGCACTGCCAGTGCTGCCAGGACTGCCAGGACTGCCAGGACAACCAGAACTGCCAGCTCTGCCAGGACTGCCAGGACTGCCAGGACTGCCAGGACTGCCAGGACTGCCAGCACTGTCAGCTCTGCCAGGACTGCCAGCACTGCCAGCTCTGCCAGGACAGCCAGGACAGCCAGGACTGCCAGCGCTGCCAGGGCTGCCAGCACTGCCAGAGCTGCCAGCACTGCCAGGACTGCCTGCATTCACCCACCTCCCAGCACAGGGAACGCACCCCGGCACCGCTCTGAGGGCAGCAGCAGCAGCAACATCTCGTTCCAAAAATGCTTCCTCTTCTGTCTTCCTCTCGTTCTTTCCTTGCAAGCTCTGGGCAGGTGTCCCCTCACAGCCGGTGCCGGACGCTCCCGTCCCGCAGCTCTGCCGGTCACATCCCTGGCTCAGGCCTTTGGGGCAGGGGCTGCTCCTGGCTGCCGGTGGGTGGGAGGTGTGTGCAGGGCTCTGCTCTCGGCCGCCCCTTCCCCTCCACCAAGGGGACGGGGGGAGGAACAGAACCTCGGCCGGGCTCAGGCCTTTCGGGCCGCTCGGGCCACGCCGTCCCCTCGCCGCCTACTCCTGGGCCCGGGGGGCACCGTGGGCACCGTGGGCACCGTGGGCACCCTGGGCACCCTGGGCGCCCTGGGCGCCGGAGCCCTGCCTCCTGCCGGGCTCGCCCTTGGCCGGCCGGGGCCTGGCCGCCGGCTCCTGCGGGGGCTGCCGGGGGTGCCGCTGTCCCCGGCCGGGCGGCTCGGGGCGCTGCGGCCGCGGCGAGTACAGGAACAGCGCGGGGTCGGGCATGGCGTCGTGCTCCTCGGGCGCCGGCTGGCGGGCCCGGGGCGCCCGGTGGCCGCGGCGGCGGGGCCGGTTCTGGGGCGGGCCCGGGGGCTGCTCGGGGCCCGGCAGCCGCTGCGCCGTGGCGTGCAGCTGCAGCGACAGGTAGGCGGCCGCCTCCGTCTGCTTCTGCAGCTCGGTGTCGAGGATGGTGACGCGGTGGCTCCGGCGCTTCAGCTCCTCCAGGAAGCGGCGCTCCTTGCTGCGCAGGCTGGAGCGCAGCGCGGCCACCAGCGTCTCCTTGTGCTGCAGCTCCTTGCGCAGCTCCACGTTGTCCTTCTCCTTCTCCTGCAGCTGCGCCTCCATCGCCCGGCACTTCTCCTCCAGCTCGCGGTCCAGGACATCTGCGGGTCGAGGCACACGGGGGTCGCAGGGGCTCAGCCCCACCGCCCCTGGCAGGGCCCCACGGCCCCAGCTGCTGACAGCCCCATGTCCCAGCCTGTCCCAGCACATCCCAGCCTGTCCCAGAATGTCCCAGCCTGTCCCAGCCTGTCCCAGCACATCCCAGCCCGTCCCAGCCTGTCCCATCCTGCCCCCACAGTGCTGCTGAGGCTGCTCAGGTGCTCCTCAGAGCTGGGACCCAAAACTCGCTGGCTGCCCGAGCAGGGCTCGCTGCCAGCACAGGCACAGGAGCCCCAGCACGGTGCCACGTGTAACACCCAATGCAGGCTGAAAGCAAAAGGCAGCTTCGGTGGAGGATGTTGTTGCCATGGAACCTGCAGCCTCTACCTTGCTGCAGATTTTAAATTTCCCTAGGTAAGTAGTTTTCCACGCTAAAAGTGACTTTGAATGTGTGCAGAGGGTGTGGGGAACACGTGCTGGGAGAGAAAAGGAGATGGTGCAGGGGAACCATCAGCCCAACTTTGCAGGGACTTCTGGCCTCAAGGCCCGGGACTCCAAAGCCTGGTTAGTCAGGATGGAGATGCTAATCCAAGATTACAGAGGAGCTGGGCTGCGCTCAGCAGGGAAGGAGCTCCATCCTGGGAGGGGGAGCGGGTTCTAGGGAATGCTGTTCTGGGTGAGGATGGCCAGGCAGCTTGGGGAATTCACAGCTTGGGGTTCTGGGGCAAGCCCAGTGGGCAGCAGGAGGGCCAGGCTGGACTCCTGACCCAGCCCTGGCTCCCTCTCCAGCACCAGCCCTGGCAGGGCGCAGGCTGGCAGCTGCCCGTGCTCCCTGGCCTGCCCAGGCCTGCTCCTGCCCTCTGCAATAATCTGCTGTTATGATGTGACTGGCAGCTGCTTACAGCCCCAGCTCCTCGCTGCTCCTGCAGCTTCATAATGAGGGCTTAGGGAGGCAGTTGCAGGCGGTAATTATGGCATGAATGGTATTAGGAGAGCAATCATTTGATGGCATGGTAAATGAGGTGCTGCCCCACAAACGTGGCAGTGCTTGTGCAGCTCTGGAAGGATGAAGGGTGGGCAGGCACCACGGATGAGACTCGCTGCTGGTGGCTTGGGCTGGTGACACCCCGATGGCACCTGCTGGGCTGGGCACCAGCAAAGGCCAGGGGTGCAGAGAAGGGACCCCTGGCTCCACGGGAGGGCTGGGAGTTTGGAATTCCCATGGAGCCAGCACTGCTGAGGCTGCCAAGGGCGAGGGCCCTGCTGGCCCCAGTGAGAGCAGCCTGCACCCACCCTGGCACCCGCCCTGGGGACAGGGGACAGGCTAGGGCCTGGGGACAGTGCCAGCGAGGAGTTTCACTTTTGTCTCAGACAGAGGAAGGAGAGCAGCCTCTGCTGGCTGTGGGGCTCCTGGGCACTGCCAGCATTCTCTGGGCTGCCACAGGCTGTGCACACTGCCAGTCCTGCCCCCCAGGCAAGCTCCCTGTCCCTCCCTGCCCTGATGTCCCCCCTGGCCACACCTCGTGCCCACAGCTGTGCTCTTACCTTGCTGGCGGGCCTCCAGCTCTTTCATTTCCAGGTCATGGGTGAGCTCTGCAAGAGAAATCCAACAGGACTGAGGAGGAGCATCCCACCCTTTCTGTGCCCCCCAATCTTCCTCTGCTCCCTGTGAGGCACTGGCCATCACTGTGGCTGCAGTGCTGTCTCTGCCCAGCCCACATGGGACTGTGGCCATCCTGGAGCACCAGCCACAGGCTGAGCTAAAAATAGGCAATTCTGGCAATTTATATGTCATTAATCAGCCTCATGGCCAAGACATTGTCTGCAGGAGGCTCTGCTCCTTTGACAATGCCTTTCCTTTTTCCAAGACTTGCTGAACCATTTTCAGTGCTTTAAACCAGGACAAAGAGCAATGGATTGAAAATAGACCAAAGTGTAAGCTGCCACCCAAAGCATTTCATAATTTACTGCTCTGGGCTGATTGCTGCCTCTGCACGTGATGCAAGCAGGGACAGCCTCGTCCCAGCACCATGTGCCTGCAGAAGGATGTTCCCTGCTCCAGCGATGTGGAGCTTCCAAATCCCTTCCAAATCTCAGGAGCTGCAGCACCTACCTGCCTGCTCAGCCCACCGTGCTGCTCCTCTCTGCTGCTCTTTGCCTGCTCGCTGTCCAGCCCCAGGCAACAGCACCAGCTCACAAAGAGCAGCTCAGGGACCTTCTGGAGTTCACTTTACCCTGCACTCTTACAGACAGTCCCTTCTGAATTAATCATCACAGCCCACCCAACACTAACAGCCCTGAGCAGAGGAGGAGAGTGGCAGCAGCAGCATTCAGCTGTTTGGGGCTATATTTTCCCCCGAAAATGAGTTCAAATGGTTAATCTTTGCCCTACATTTTTCTTTTAATCTGCTTTTGTGTTGACTCTAATCCTCATCACTGCCATCCTTCTGAAACGGAACGCTTGGCTCGGGCTGCTCAGCCTGTCTGTCTTGGAAAACATTCTGTAGTGAGAAGGCAGAAGTACCTGAGAACATCATGCAGTTTCTGGAGAGCACTCAGCACTCTCGACTGCCCCAGTGGGAATCAGTGGCCATTGTGCTATATTTCTGAAGCTAAAATAATAGGTTTGCAGTCTCAGGTATATTTCAAATGAAAATCAAAGCAGTTGCCTGTTTCCAAATGATGTCCAAAGACATCATCCTGCTGAGCAAGTGCAGCAATGATGCACAGCCTGGGGTCCCAGTTTCTGTGCTGGAGCCAGGGGGCTATTGCTGATCTGCTTCAGTAGCATCCCCATGACCCCTGAGGGGCAGCTGAGAACCACCTCTGGGGAAGGGAGAGCCTTTCCCACAGGGATTCCTCAGAGAGACCAAGGGGATAGTGAAAAAGTCAGGAACAACAATGCCAGGGCAGCAGGCAAGGCTCCCGAGGCTCACAGTGGGGAAAAACTGACTTACAGACTCTGTTCTCCTGCAAACAGCCCTCCAGATAATGACACCCAAATGTCAGCAAAGTCTCCTTAAAACTAGCCAGGGGTTGCCCACATCTCTCCTGGCAGAACCACACAGCTCACCCAGGAGAACAGGACTCCTCTGGTCAGATATGGCTGTCCCTGGGTCACACTGGGAAGGGGACATCACCTGTGCAGTGGGCTCATTTCAGCCCCTGGGGACACACCCCCCATGTCTGATTTAGGCAGGAGAACATGAAGAGGCCATAGATAAAACCATTAAAACAATGAAATAGAACAGCAAGAGCTCAGAAAGGATGGGGGAAATTAGCCAATTTTATCAGTGCAGGCATTTCTTTGTTTCCCAGGAACCTGGGAGGATGAGAGGCTGGAAGACAAGGAGTAATTAGCTATGGCTGAATTATTGATGAGAGCAGCAGCACAAGTTGGAATGAGTTCCAGTGGTGGCAGAAGGCTGGGCGACTGTCGGTGCTGCACGGGGGCAGGATGGAGTGTGGCAGTGCTGCAGAGGGGCTGGGGGGGCAGCTGGGGGGCAGCTGGGGGGCAGCTGGGGGTGCAGCTGGGGGACAGATGGGGGGGCAGCTGGGGGGGCAGCTGGGGGTGCAGCTGGGGGTGCAGCTGGGGGGCAGCTGGGAGGGCAGCTGGGGGACAGATGGGGTGCAGCTGGGGGGCAGCTGGGGGGCAGATGGGGGTGCAGCTGGGGGGCAGATGGGGGGCAGCTGGGGGTGCAGCTAGGGGGCAGATGGGGGTGCAGCTGGAGGGCAGCTGGGGGGCAGATGGGGGCAGCTGGGGGTGCAGCTGGGGGGACAGCTGGGGGGACAGCTGGGGGGACAGCTGGGGGGCAGATGGGGGGCAGATGGGGGCAGCTGGGGGACAGATGGGGGGCAGATGGGGGTGCAGCTGGGGGGCAGATGGGGGGCACCCCAGCCCCAGCCCTGCAGCCTGGCCCTCTCCTCGCAGCGCCCTGTGAGCCCAGGCTGCAGCAGGAGCTGCTGCAGCAGGAGCTGCTGCCCCAGTGCTGTGCGGGCAGCCCTCACCTGAGCAGTGCTTCTGCAGGCGGAGGATCTCCAGGTGCAGGTCATGCAGCAGCTCCATCTGCTCCTTCTTCAGGAAGGCGATGTGGCGCTGCACGCTCTGGATCTGGCGCTCCAGGGACACGGTCTCCATCGCAGCCAGGTGCAGCGGCCAGCTCTGCAGGGAGTGCAGGGGATCAGCAGTGCAGCTCTGTGCTGGCCTTGCAGGCCCAGCCCTGCAGCCTGAGGGGCACAGCAGGCTGCTGCTTTCTCTCCTCGACCCTCCTCAGGGGATTGGGGCTGTGGGCAAAGCTGCCCTGCTCAGCCAGTCCCCAGGGAACAGCCTCAGCCCTCTCACCTTGCAGCACCTCTGCCCTGCTCCTGTCCTGCCCTCTCTCAGACTGCACAGGCAGAAAATCCCGCTGCCTGAGCCCTGCCATCACAGCATGCATGTCTGCTCTGAATTTGACCCTAGGAAACACTTTTTCACTGAGTAGGATGCATCTGGGACAGGACTGCTCCCTGTTGAGCCCAGGTGGGAGCTGCACCAGAGACGGTTTTGGCTGTCTCTTGACAAGCCCCACTTGCACACAGCAGCTGCAGCCAGCGATCCAGCACATGAAAAATACAATATGCTCTGTCTAACCCGATCAGCACTGCGTGCCTAGGACAGTCATGTTGTCTTCCAGGAGAAAGAACATCTTCCCTGGTAATCTGCCTGGCAGAGCAGAGCTGCTAGCAGGCTGTGCCAGGCACTCGAGCTGGGCTGGGGGTCCTTTGCTTCTGCAAAGCAGCTGCAAAAACCACCCACCTGTGCTGCTGCACAGAGAGATAAAAATAGCCCTGAAAGAACCCTTTATCCCAGGAAATACCATTTTGTGGTGTGTGGAATCTGTCCTTGCTCCCTACACACAACCCAGAAGGAGAGAAGCTGCAGCAAGTCAAGGTAACCTGGCAGTGCTGGGTGAGTGGCCGGACTCAGCGACCTGAGAGGTTTTTCCAACCTAAACAATTCTTTAGGGAGAAGCTGTGCCACCAGCCTGAGGGATGGAGTGCATCATCCTGTCCTGAGCAGCTGCTTCCCACATCTGACTCCAGTTTTGTCCCTACAGAAACCACAGCACCAAGCCAGCACTGTGGCTCACTGTTCCAGCAGCCCTGGCGTGACCACACAGGGCATTTTGCAATTCCTGCAACCAGAATGCATTTAAGATCAATCCCACAGTAAGTGGTCTGGGAAGTGCCCCAAGGTCAAAGCTTTGTCCCAGCCAGAGGCTCTGCAGATTTGTGGCAGCTCTGCAGTGGGGTCTCCCTGTCCCTGTGTTTGGTGGGGAGGGGGGTGCAGGCTGGCTGGGGACAGTGAGCACCCAGCCTGCTGGTAAAGAAATGATCCAAAGGGCACTGTCCTGTAGTGTCCTTACACAAGGTGTCACACCCAGCTGTGCCAGGGCTGGGGCTGGCCAGGCCATCCTCCTTGGAGGTGTCCTGGTGCCAGTGTAAGAGCCATGGGAGTCACCTGGCATCTGCCAGAGACCAGGAATGCAAACCACACCACAGGCACATCCTCCTGCCAGCCTGGCCGTGGTGGGCTGAGCTTCTTGATGGCAGCTGTGGCACCTCATCTCAGAAAACATCAGAAAGTAGGTTGGCCAAAGCCCAGGGGACACGTACTGCTATTTCCAAGCACTTTGTTCTGTCTAGTTGAAATGTCTTTAGTAAAAATGGCTACAAATTTTCCATTTAACTTTCCTTAAATACAAATTTGCTCCTTTATTTAAACCAATGAAAATATTTTCCTTTAAAAACAGTTGATAGATTTCAAGCTGCAAAGAAAGTAAGAGGAAAAAAAATCTGGAATTGAGATTGTTTGTTTTTTGCTCCATCTCTGAGAGCTTTCCAGGAACAAGGTTCCCTTGCTGATCCTCCAAGGCTTTGAGGCAGCCCTGGGCTCAGCCCCCTGCATTTCTCCACATGGAGTGACCGTGGGCATGGTCTCTGCTCAGCCTTCCTGTGCACCTGCCTCTAAACCCCTTTTGTTTCCACACTCCTTGTCCTTTCATTGTGCAGCCATGACCTTTGGTACAAGCAGATTGGGAGTCCTGAACTCAGCTGCTTCTTTCAAAGTGCTGGTGGAAAACCCCAGTGAGATTGACTATTTCATTTGTCAAATTCTTATTTCACAAGCCAAAATGACTGAAGCAGCCTCTTGGAGCAGCTACAATGACCAATTCAGTTGCAAGTCTACCAAGAGCTGATTTCCTTTGCACAGACAGGTCGATTGAGAATTTGCTTCCAGGGCAAAACTCAGCCTAAGGCTGCTCTTCAATGTGAATCAGAATCCCAGAACTTTGACCCAAGGAAACCTCTCCATCTCAATGATGCATCTGAAAGGGAGATGCAGTATTGCACATCCACGTACCTCTGGACACACAGAGTCACACCATGGTCTCCTTATCTGTGTGATTATTATTCCCCATAAATAGCAAACTAGCTGGGAGTCAGAGGGCACGAGGTTTGCAGGAACAGGTCGATAATTTGTCCTGCTGTGGCTGCCAGCAACCCCTTCTCCATCCCATTAAAACACACGCAGGAATAAACACGGATACACACTAGAAATCCATAGCGCTTGGAATTTTACAGCTCAAAGAATATAAACTGCAGCAATGCCACTAAGCCAGTGCATCTTTAAATGTAGGGAAATCAGGCAAGCAGGAAGCCCAGAAACTTGCAGAAGGTCACAGAGGCAGTGGCGACGCCAGGAATAGAAAGTAGAGGTGAAACCCCGGCCTTGGACAAGTCAGTGGGAAACCTTCCCTGATCTCAGCAGAGGCAGAATTACACTCGGAGCGCAGTTTGCTATTCGCTATCTGTCAGTATCTATTTACAGATAAAATCAATACAGACGGTGATTATAAATCATTGTGTTTCTCGCCATCCTCCGAGCACGAACGCCGGAGGAGCAGCCCCAGCGAGGCTGCGAACGCTGAAGGCAGGGCCGAGCCTTCTCCTCCCGGCTCGGGGGGATCCGCCACGGATCCGGCTCCGCTGCGGGGCGGAACCGGGCCGGTCCTTCCCCCCGGCGGGTCCCCGCGGTGCCGCCCGCGCTGGGCTCGGCAGCGAGCCTGCCCGGTCCGATCCCGGTGCCGGTGCCGGTCCGGCAGAGCGCGGCGGGGCGGGCACGGGCCGGGAGAAGCGGTACCGTGCGGGGTACGGCCCGCAGCGCCGGGACCGCAGCACCGGGACCGCAGCGCCGGGAGCCCGCCCGGCCCGCAGCCCCGCACCCGCCGCCGCCGCCGCCGCCGCCGCCTTACCTGGGGGGAGCGCCGGGGCCCCGCGGGCCGCCCGCTGGGCGTCATGGGCCGGGCCGGGCCGGGCCGGGCCGGGGCCGCGGCGGCTCCGCGCTGCCCGCGCTGCCTGCGGCGGCCCCGCCTCGCCCGGCCCGGCCCCGCGCCCGTAAACAGCGGCAACGTGACCGGAACTGGGAGCTCCGCCGGCGGCGGGGGGGAGCGGACCGGGGACAGACCGGGGACGGACCGGGGACAGACCGGGGACAGCACCGGGGACAGCACCGGGACAGCACTGGGAACAGCACCGGGATAGACCGGGGACAGACCGGGGACAGACCGGGACAGACCGGGCTGGGGACAGACCGGGGACAGACCGGGCTGGGGACAGCACCGGGGCAGACCGGGCCGGGGACACCCCCGAGACACACCCGGGACGGGAACTGGCACCGGTGCCAGCACCGTGCCCCAGGACCAGCCCTGTACCCCGGGATGGGGATGTGCCCCGGGACCAGCACCAGGACCGGGGCCAGCACCGGGACCGGGACTGTGCCCTGGGACCGGTACCGTACCCCGGGCCGGACCGCTGCCGGGGGTGCTGCATCGATGCTGGACCGCCGCTCCCCGACACCCCCGGTGAAGCGGGGCTCAGCTCCCCGCCACCCCCGGGCCCCATCCCGCTGCCCTGGGCCCTCGCTGGGGCTGGCCCCGCTGCTCGGGGCTCCCGGGGTCCCGCTCCCGGAGCCCCCCGTGTCCCGCTCCCGCTCCCGCGGTGCCCGGGCCGCCGCTCCCGCTGCTGTCCGCGGTGCTGAAGCCCCGGGCCGGAGCTGCCCCGGCGGGTCCCGCTCGGCCCCGGGCTGGGTCCCCCGAGCAGCCCCTGCGGCCCGAGCGGGCTCGGTCGGTGCGGATGGCACCGGCGCCGTGTCCCTGCGGGGCTGCGGTGTCACCGCCAGCCAAATGGGGCCGGCACCGGTCAAACAGCAAAGCTGTGCTCACAGACATGGTGAGAAAAACTTGTTTACTCAAGTGGTTACTGATTTTTCATGCCTTTTGTCTGTGGTGCCCAGACCAGCTGGGGCTTCGCACTGGAGGATGACTCAATGCTCTGCGCCTCGGTGCCGGCGGGGAGCCCGGGGTGCGGTGGCCTGTTCCATGCTGCATGGAGATGGCTCAGGGAAATGGTAGCGCCCTCCCGTCAGCTGACAGGCTGCTGATTCCTGTTCCCTCGAACCCGAGTGTGCCTGCGGACTGCAGCGCTCCTGCTCCGGTGCTGAGCTCTGCTGCCGTCTCCCCGCTCAACCTGCTGCAGTCCTGCACATCCCCGGTACAAGCAGCACACAGGGGAGCTGCAGGGGAGCTCACAGAGTGTTGTTGTTGAATTTGAGCTATCGGAGAGCGGCGAAAAGAATAATACAGCATAATTCTTCGTGTTATGGAGAGGCTAAAGGAGAGTGTTTATTTAGAAATGCTACACATACATAGTAGTTTGTGCAATACAGAATAGAAAAGACTCATTGGTCCAAGAAGGCAACACCTCTTTGAAAACATGCTTTTATGAAAAAATCATGTCTCTCATGTCTCCAGAAGATGTTTAACCATTGTTATAATTCCTTGTCCTTGAGCAACCTTCTTTCATGGCTCCCAGCAGTGTCCTAATGACATATTGCCTGCGGTATCGTTCTGCCATCCCACATCCTTCCCTCCCCTTGAATGCTTCCAGGCTCTGAGTGAGTGTTGGTGCTCCACAGATGCAGCGAGGCCGTGCTGTGGCCAATAGACTGTGCCTGCAGCAAAGCACATGCTCCAGGTGTGATACAGACAGTTTGTGATATCTCTGCGCAGTGACAGCCAAGGACTGGACCCTCACCTGAGGCACAATGGTGGGGGCCAGCCTAGCCTGTTGTTTCTGGTGGCATCTGTGGAGACTAAGTTTGGTTCACAAAAAGAAAGAAATCATTAAATCAGGAGAAGAGATGAGCAGTGTGGTCTGAAGGTCTGTGCGTGCACACACAGGAAGCTCATTTTCAATAAGTTATTCAGACAGATCTGCTTGCAGCCCCAGACAGCACAACAGAGAGCTTCACAGCCTTTCAATGCCCACCCAGTCATGACAACTCCAATGTGGTGCCCCTCTCAACTCGTGTTCTCTGAAAAATGAGTTCTTGAAACAAGAAGTTGATAAGAGGTCACAGACGTCCGTGTGGAGGGGGAGAGTGCAGCCTTTCTTGCTCAGAGCAGCCCTGTCTCTCTCTGACCCACTTGTGACCCTCAGGCCAGCGTTTGCCAAGGTCTCACTTGTCCCTCTCAGGGCAGTGTGCCGTGTTTGGGGTGTGTGGATATTTTCAATGTCTCACTGTGTCTTCTCCTAACTTGTGTGCTAACTTGGGTAGCAGTGAGCTACAGATTGGAGGAGAGGGGGGAGGGAGGGGGAATGTCTGAGTGCATCATGTTTCACAAGGTTTGTACAATTTTCATTGATTTTCCACTGGGTAGAAGACAAGCCTGCCAACAGCCAAGGTCAGGCACTCAGGGACGGAGAGCCGCTCTGTAAATGAGGTCATCGCTCGGGGATGCAGCCTGCCGGGGGGGCATCCCCTGCACCCAGCAGGGCACGGGCAGCGCCGGCTGCTCCACAGCGACCACCCGGCACCTTGGGGTCGCTCTGGGGCTGCTCGTGTTCCCCATCACCACAATTAACACAATCCCGCAGTTCCAACTGGATGGGTTCCACAGTGAACTGGTTTCACCGGCAGCTTTCTTGAGCAGGACATGACGTGGCAGTCCCTTTGCTGATGCTTCCAGCCACCGTGATGTCCTGCACCGCAATTGTGCTGCAATTCTTCCCCACACCCTGATTGCTCCGGGAGACAGGAGACAGCAGCTCCTTCTCAAACAAGTTTGAGGTTACAATATCGTGAGGAAAAAACGGCATGAATACGGATTCAGGAGGAATTGGGGGTCCCTGCTGCCTCAGATGCGGGACTGAGCTGCAGAGACTGGAGCAGAGGCAATCAGCTCCTTGTGCCCTGCTGGGACACATCTCAGCCGTGTGCCCCGGTGAGGGCACTGCCAGCCACTGCTCACGGTGACCCGCGGGACAGCGGCCGTGGGGACACACACCAAGCGCCTCAGCCCGGCTTCTGCTGCAGCAAGGCGGCTTTTCCCTGGCTGGAGGCTGGTGGAGACTGTGGGGATGCAGGATGGGGAATGTGGGGGTGTGAGGATGTAGGGATGGAGTGTCCGGATGCGCAGACCTGGGATGAGAGACGCGGGCACTGCGGATGGGGCTGCGGGCAGCAGCTCCTGGAGCGGGGCTGGGCTCCGGCGCTGCCGCTGCTGCTGTTCCGTGCCGGCACTGACCTCTAGCGGCACCGGCACCGGCACCGGCACCGGCACCGGCACCGGCACCGGCACCGGCACCGGCACCGGCACCGTGCGGACAGCGGCACCGGCTGCGGTACGGACAAAGCGGTACCGGCACCAGCAGCGGTGCAGGGAGCACCCGTGCGGCCGTGTGTGCTCGTGTCTGTGTCTGTGTACGAGTGTGTGCTTGTTTGAGTGTGTTACCTGTGTTTGTGTTTGTGTGTGTGTGTGTGTGTAGGAGTGTGTGTAGCTGTGTGTGTTGTCTGTGTTTGTGTGTGTGTGTGCTATCTGTGTTTGTATATGTGTGTGCAGATCTGTACTTGTGAGTATGTGTGTGTTATCTGTGTGTGTGTGTGTGCATGTTTCTGCGTGCGCTGGTCCCTTCAGTGGTGACTGATTCCTGGACCAAAGAGCTGATTCCCAGTGGGAGCTGCATCCCACGTGCACTGGAGTTAACCTGAATGCTGTGCCCTTCCAGGATGCCTACGGGAGTGCTTTGAGACCAGAGTTTCTCCCCCCTCCCCAGTTAATTATTAGGGGGATTTTTTCATTTAATTTATAAATGAGTTTAACATTGCCTCAGATATTATTTTTCAACCTAATTGAAATGTAGTGTCTGTGCGCTTTCTAATTGCTTTGAAGAACCTAATAAGAAGCTCCTTAAAGTCTAAAGGCTAAAAGCTGGAGGGTTTTAATAAATTTAACATTAGCTTAACATTTCCACAGAGACTGGAAAATATCTACTGGTAAGGATATTTGCTTGAGCTAAGCAATGCAATTTGTTCCTCTGCGTTAGTGCATATGTGATATGCGAACAGTCCAATTTTAAATTTTAAACCTGGACATGTTCTCTCTGGGTAGGTTGGTCTCTCCAGCCCTCAGCCCTGAATTTCTGGGAGATGACAGCCCCTCTGGAGGGCAGGTCACTGCCCAGATGTGGGATCTGAATTCCCTTTCTGTGGCCCAGGCAAGCACGGCCTCTCCAGCCAGCAGGGACACAACCTCTGCACCCCAGCTGCGAGGGAGCATCACTGCCCTTCAGATGTGAGGCAGGACTTCAGAATCACCAACACGAGGAGTTTACTTGAGTGATTAACGCTCCTTCCTTTAAATGAAGCTGCTGGGATTAACGCTCCTTCCTTTAAATGAAGCTGCTGGCTTTTGGATGCAGTACCTGGGTTTAGTGAACTGTGAAATTAAGTTCTCAAAGGTCAGAAAAGTGAGGATTTGGGGCCAGAATCCCACTTTTGGGAAGCAGTTTTCAGCGTGGTTTAAAGCTCCTTGAAGTAACACCTGACTGCAGGTGTGGTTTGCTGCCTGAGCCCCCTGCAGCGCCCAGGGGCTCTGGGAGGGAAACTCCGGCTCAGGCAGGTTTTCCTTCGGATTTATGGGAGAACAGTTCTGCCGGTTCTGCCAGGTGGGTTGGGCGGGTGCTCTTACAGCGGGCAGGGACCGTGACAGGGCCGGGGCGGGGTCCAGCCCCCGGACTATGCAGGTGTGCCCTCCGCGCGAGGGACTGGGTGAGTGGGGGGCTCGGGGGGCCGGGATGCCAGGGCCCCGTGTTGGGGTTTCTTTTCCCCGGTGGAGCTCCCGAGGCACTTCGGGATGCTCAGCGCGGACTTGCTCTGAGTGTTCAAAAGGCTGGGAAATGTTCGTTCCTCGGGAGCCCCGGTCGGGACTCCGGGGTGTTGTGTGCCCCTCGGGGCTGCCCGGCCGGGGGAATTGCGTAACGCTTTACATAACCGGCCAGAGCGGAGCGGCCCCCCCGCACCTGCCCGAGCCAGGCCCCCCCGGGTCCCCCCGGGACCGGAGGGGGCGGGAGCGCAGGAACCGGCGCAGGAACCCGCGCAGGAACCGGCGCAGGAACCGGCGCAGGAAGCGGCGCAGCCACCCCATCGCCGGGGCCGGTGCTGAGGAGCCGCCGCCTCCGCCGGCTCCGAGCGGGGTGTGCGGGGCCCCCCGCCCGGCGGGACACCGGGATGGCCTCGGGCAAGGCGGAGGGGGAGCGGCGCTGGGAGCTGGTGCGCTGGTGAGCGCGGTGGGTCTGGGGGCGCGGATTTCCCTGCGAGGGGGACCTGGGCTGGAGAGCGGCAGGGGCTCGGCTTGGGGTGGGGCTGGGCTCTGCCGGTGGGGCTGGGAGCATTCCGGGTAGGGCTGAGGGGACACGGGACCTCGCCCGGGATCTGGGACGCTGCGGGATGCGCCGAGGGCACCGCGAGTCCCGACTGGAGCAGGGGGTTCCCGATGGAGAAGGGAGGTCCCGACTGGATCGCGGGTTCCCGGTGGAGCAGGGGGGTCCGGCTGCAGCGGGGGTCCCTGCGGCGTGGCTGCTCCAGCCGGAGGGACTCTTGAGGGTGCAGGGAGGGAGCGGGTCCGTGCTGGGAAGGGGATCGCAGGCAGAGGTACAAGAGTCGGGTCCCGAAGAGTTTTTGCTCTCGGGAAAGGGTCCTGCCCGCTGAGGGGGAAGCGCGGGAGCGGCGGGCGTGCCGGGGATGCCGAGATCTCCTCACGGAGGTTTTCTCGCTCCGGGAAGTCCCCGGGACACGCGTGGCGTGCTGAGGCTGCTCCGGTCTCTGCCGAGCGGGGACGGGGCTTGAACAGGGCACTGTCTGTGCCCGCAGCAGCCGGGACGGACTGACATTGAGAACAAGCTTTGTCTGTGTTCTTTTATGTTGAATTGTGCAGTTTGTGACGTCCGAAGCTTGTGACTTTTGAGCAGGGCGCTGCAGCGATGCCGGCTGTGGCTGGATGGCTCCGGGAGCCGGGGCCCGGGCTGGTCCCTGGGCCAGAGCCCCAGCTGTGGTGACAGCCCCTCAAACCAGGGCGAGTAGGCACAGTGGGAGTCACTGAAGCTTTTTCTTTCCTCCCTCCCTCCCTTTCTCCCCTCCTCGCAGCCAAGGACACTGTTTTCCCTCGCACATTTGGACAAACTGTAATACCAGCTGCCTGGCCTGGCTGTTCTGCATCCCCACTGCCTCACCCCCTTCCCAAGGGCCCCCTGGCTGCCCTGCCCTGCTCTGTGCAGGGCTATCATTTGCCAGAGCTGCAGAGCATTGGCATTGCTTTTAGCCAGGAAATTGGCAGGTCAGTGTGCTGGGGATGCCCAGGGAGCCTTTCAGGTTTCCTTTAGCTGCAGTGAGGAGTGACAGTTCCTGCAGTGTCATTGCCTCCAGCCCTGCAGTGCCGAGCTGGGCTGAGGGGCTCAGGCAGGTCACAGAGCACAGCAGCAGCAAGTGGGGAGCTCTTGGCACTGGGGAACATCCCCCTGGCCCCATCCAGGCAGCGTGGGCACATCCCTGCAGTGAGTGTTGAGAATGAACTTCCTGGAGCATCCATGAGCAGAGGAAGGGACAGGAGCTCCCTCCAGCTCTGCTGAGGTTCAGGTATGCTGCAGCTGGGTGTGTGTGTGTGTGTGTGTGTGTGTGTGTCTCTCCAATCAGTACTACAGGGGCGTTATCTTATTAATTACTTGCTGCTGAAATTTCATGTTCAGACGAGTGTGTGTGAAGTGCAGCTGGCTTCTGGGATGGAAGCAGGCAGCAGGATTTTGTTCCAAAAGATGGAAACAACTGCAGTTACCAGAATATTGCTCACTTAACAGGGCACCTATACCCTTCTAATCAAATTCATAACCATAAATTCACTCGACTATTACTTGATAAACCTCAGTATCTGGCCTGGCATTTGAAGTGATGTTAGAACAGCCCTAGCTTGGCCTTGGGCCAGTGATAGCCTGGGAATGGGGCTGGGGCTGGTCTGGGTGGGTGCTGGGGGCAGGCTGTACCCTGAGATGATGGTGCTGAGCAGGGGGTGCTGCACCCCTGGGCTTTTACAGGGGAATGTCCTGTGCTTCTTTGGAAATGTTTGTTCTTTGTTTTCCTGCACGTGGTGGTTAGGAGGTCCTGTGGGTCTGGTCTGTGTGGGTGCAGGGGTAGTGTTGTGTGCAGGGGTTGTGTGCAGGGTTGTGTTTTGTGCAGGGGTTGTGTGCAGGGTTGTGTTGTGTGCAGAGTTGTGTACAGGGTTGTGTTGTGTGCAGGGTTGTGTTGTGTACAGGGTTGTGTTGTGTGCAGGGGTTGTGTGCAGGGTTGTGTTGTGTGCAGAGTTGTGTACAGGGTTGTGTTGTGTGCAGGGTTGTGTTGTGTGCAGGGGTTGTGTGCAGGGTTGTGTTGTGTGCAGGGGTTGGGTTGTGTGCAGGGTTGTGTTGTGTGCAGGGTTGTGTTGTGTGCAGGGTTGTGTTGTGTGCAGGGTTGTGTGCAGGGTTGTGTTATGTGCAGGGGTTGTGTTGTGTGCAGGGTTGTGTTGTGTGCAGGGTTGTGTTGTGTGCAGGGTTGTGTGCAGGGTTGTGTTATGTGCAGGGATTGTGTTGTGTGCAGGGTTGTGTTGTGTGCAGGGTTGTGTGCAGGGTTGTGTTATGTGCAGGGGTTGTGTTGTGTGCAGGGTTGTGTTGTATGCAGGGTTGTGTACAGGGTTGTGTTGTGTCCAGGGTTGTGTTGTGTCCAGGGTTGTGTGCAGGGTTGTGTGCAGGGGTTGTGTACAGGGTTGTGTTGTGTGCAGGGTCGTGTTGTCTGCAGGGTTGTGTACAGGGTTGTGTTGTGTGCAGGGTCGTGTTGTCTGCAGGGTTGTGTTGTCTGCAGGGTTGTGTTGTGTGCAGGGGTTGTGTGCAGGGGTTGTGTGCAGGGTTGTGTTGTGTGCAGGGCTATGTTGTGTGCAGGGTTGTGTGCAGGGGTTGCAGCTGATCCCCAGATCCCCATGGAGGTGCAGGGACCCTCCCTGGCACTCTTCCTGTCCCAGACAGGGCTGTGTGCCCTGTGCTGGTGGGCTGTGAGGAGTGAGGGTGGCACAGGGGGCAGTCAGACGGGCAGTGGGGGTGGCACAGGGGGCAGTCAGACGGGCAGTGGGGGTGGGGGTGGCACAGGGGGCAGTCAGACGGGCAGTGGGGGTGGGGGTGGCACAGGGGGCAGTGAGACGGGCAGTGGGGGTGGGGGTGGCACAGGGGGCAGTCAGACGGGCAGTGGGGGTGGGGGTGGCACAGGGGGCAGTCAGACGGGCAGTGAGGGTGGCACAGGGGGCAGTCAGACGGGCAGTGGGGGTGAGGGTGGCAAAGGGGGCAGTCAGACGGGCAGTGAGGGTGGGGGTGGCACAGGGGGCAGTCAGACGGGCAGTGAGGGTGAGGGTGGCACAGGGGGCAGTCAGACGGGCAGTGGGGGTGGCACAGGGGGCAGTGAGACGGGCAGTGGGGGTGGCACAGGGGGCAGTCAGACGGGCAGTGAGGGTGGGGGTGGCACAGGGGGCAGTCAGACGGGCAGTGAGGGTGGCACAGGGGGCAGTCAGACGGGCAGTGGGGGTGGCACAGGGGGCAGTCAGACGGGCAGTGAGGGTGGGGGTGGCACAGGGGGCAGTCAGACGGGCAGTGAGGGTGGCACAGGGGGCAGTCAGACGGGCAGTGAGGGTGGGGGTGGCACAGGGGGCAGTCAGACGGGCAGTGGGGGTGGCACAGGGGGCAGTCAGACGGGCAGTGAGGGTGGGGGTGGCACAGGGGGCAGTCAGACGGGCAGTGGGGGTGGCACAGGGGGCAGTCAGACGGGCAGTGAGCTGATGTCCTGCCCCGGGAGGAGCGCGGTGCTGCAGGACGTGCGCTCTGAGCGGCACTGCCGCTCCTGCCCTGCCGCTCCTGCCCTGCCGCTCCTGCCGCTCCCCCCGCAGCCCAGCGCTGATGAATATTTCAGTCTCCCTGGGTTTATTTTTAGGTACGTGCGAGAAGGGCGCTTTCGCATTGAGGAGAGGACGCTGACGGCGTTCCAGTGGCTCCACTCGCCGCAGCAGCACCGCATCGTCAGCCGGGCAGACCTGGGCTCCCCCAGCAGGTACGGGGGGCTGGGGCAACCCTGGCACGTACCCTGGGCTTGCTCTTGTGGTTTTGACTCGGGCCTCCAGAGCTCCAGCCTGCCTGGGAGCCCTGTGGTACGTGAACATCTTGGGCTTTGCTTTAAAATAAAGTTCCAGGCGCAGCGGTTGCACCAGCGGCTGCAAACACCCCGTGAGCGCTGTTCACTTTAAAGCAGAGGAAAGGACGAATTATCACCTGGCTGCCTAAACTTTTCTTGTAATCCCCCCCATGCTTTTGGTTGAGGATCTGCTTTATGCATGCAGCACTTGAGATTTACTTAAAAAACAGATGGGAGGCAGGGGCTGTGTTTCCCCCAGCCATCAGTGATCGTTGGAGAATATCTGTTCTGATCCCCTGATTTTGTTTGGTGCTTAAACTCTCCCCTTGGCACATCCCAGGCATGTGCTGTGGCTCTCCCTGCTGATGCACATGCATTGCTGTCAGTTCCCATCCCGTGTTTGATGATAAAACACCATTAACAGAAAAGCCTCGTGGGCCTCCAGACACACAGAGAGCAGCATCTGCTCTTGGGCCTGCAAAGAGCTCTAGAACATGCAGAGTCCCTGAGGGGCTGTGAACTGACTCTTCCCTCTCCTTTCAGCAGCAGTTTTGCTCCTTAAAGCCCTGAAGTATTTATCTGCCTGGAATGGCTTGGATGAGAACAACAGTGGGAGGGTGGCTGCAGAGGAAGGAGGTGCCCAAAAGATTTGGATTTCCCAGGAAAGGAAGAGCTGGGAGTACTCTTCATGCAGAGAGAGCAGGTGGGGATGGAGGGAGGTGACATTTACACCTGGAGGAGACTCCTAGGGGCAGGAGGGAGGTGCCAGCACTTACTGCTTCCTGCGATGGGAATTCCTCTGCCTGCCGCTGGAGAGGCTTTCAAAGAATGGGAACGGCTGTGCTGTTTATTGATCTTAACTAATTTTTGCAAATTACTTTCAGAGGTTGTGTCAGCCTCACCCGTGATGTGCATGTTTCATTTGGCATGTGCAACTGAAATGCGTGTAACATCATTTATAATTGATGTTGAGTGCTGTTGGGGTTGATGTCACTAGATTAATTCGGTTTCCAGAGGGGGTCAGTTCCACTGGATTCATTTGATTTCCCAGAGGAAAAGTTACCTGGAAGTTTCCCCTGGGAAGTTACCTGGAGCTGTCTGGAGAGGACACCAGCGACCAGTTATGAGTGGTGTCTGTATCTCTCTCATTGGGCAAAATCTTTGTCCCTCAAAGCAGCGCAAGAGTAAAACTGACTGGGCAAGAGCAGCCCGGGGAGCTGCGGGTGGGGGATGGAGGGTACGGGGGCACGGGGATGCAGAGGGTCGGGAGCTGGGATCCTGGATCACGGGGATGCAGAGGGTCGGGAGCGGGGATCCTGGAACACAGGGATGCAGAGGGTCGGGAGCGGGGATCCTGGAACACAGGGATGCAGAGGGTCGGGAGCTGGGATAATGGAACACGGGGATGCAGAGGGTCGGGAGCGGGGATCCTGGATCACGAGGATGCAGAGGGTCGGGAGCGGGGATCCTGGAACACAGGGATGCAGAGGGTCGGGAGCGGGGATCCTGGATCACGAGGATGCAGAGGGTCGGGAGCGGGGATCCTGGAACACAGGGATGCAGAGGGTCGGGAGCGGGGATCCTGGATCACGAGGATGCAGAGGGTCGAGAGCGGGGATCCTGGAGCACGGGGATGCAGAGGGTCGGGAGCGGGGATCCTGGAGCACGGGGATGCAGAGGGTCGAGAGCAGGGATGATGGAACACAGGGATGCAGAGTGTCGGGAGCGGGGATGATGGAGCACGGGGATGCAGAGGGTCGGGAGCAGGATCCTGGAGCACGGGGATGCTGAGGGCCGGGTCCTGCTCGGTGGGATGGGAAATGAGCCATGGCCAGGGCGGGTTCCTGTCTTTAGGCCCCTCTAGACAGGGCAGGGCTGTAGGAAGGACACGGGGCAGAGCTTTAGGCAGGACAGGGCGGCGAGAGGCGACTCTGCCCCGCGGCCACCGCGCGCACCGCCCTAAACGACCCCGCACGGCCCCGCACGGCCCGGTACAGCCCCGCACGGCCCGGTACAGCCCCGCACGGATCCGCACGGCCCGGTGCAGCCCCGCACGGCCCGGTACAGCCCCGCACGGATCCGCACGGCCCGGTACAGCCCCGCACGGCCCCGCACGGCCCGGTACAGCCCCGCACGGCCCGGTACAGCCCCGCACGGCCCGGTACAGCCCCGCACGGACCCGCACGGCCCGGTACAGCCCCGCACGGCCCGGTGCAGCCCCGCACGGCCCGGTACAGCCCCGCACGGATCCGCACGGCCCGGTACAGCCCCGCACGGCCCGGTACAGCCCCGCACGGATCCGCACGGCCCGGTACAGCCCCGCACGGCCCGGTGCAGCCCCGCACGGCCCCGCACCGCCCCTGCCGGCCCCGCTCCGCCCCGCACCGCCCCGCACGGGGCCGGCTCCGCCACCGAGGCGGGATCGGCGGGCAGCGAGCGGCGGGCACGGCGCGGGGCTGCGGGCTCCATCCTCGGTAGGTGCGGGCTGGGCCGGGACCGGGGCCGGGACCGGGAACCGGGGGCTGTGCGGAGCCCCAGGGCTGGGGCCGGGGGCCGGGACCCGTGTTCGGGAGGAGGGTGCAGTGCTGCCGGCACCGCTCTCAGACACCGATCATTGCTGGAGGCGGTTTCCAGCAGCCCGAGCGGGGCTGCGCAGCGCTGCTGTCCCGGGGGTCGCGGCGGCGGGGGCCAGGGGCATGCGGGGGGCTTTGTCCCGCCTCCCCCGGGCACCTCCCGGGCTGGGGAGCCCCGGTGTTTGCACACAAGAGGCGGCTGAGCCTTCTGCGTGCCCCCCGCCAGCCTGGCGGGGCGATGTCGCCAGCGCTGTCCCTCTGCTCACCGGGCGGAGCATTTCCCCCCGTCCTGCCCGTTCCCGCCGGCCTGCCGGGCGTGCAGCTGCACAGAGCCGGCCAGGGCTGGGGGAAATTCGCATCCCTGGCGAATGCAGCCTGTGCGATGGACCCTGACAGGTTCTGCTGCTTCCAGCACGCTCTAGGCTCTGCTGTTTAGTTTAAGACTGCTTGTTGTTTTGGTAGCAGAAGGGACATAATATCTGTCCACAAGGCACGGTCTATTGAGGGTTGGAATCACGCCAAGGAGTTTAAATTCAGATCCAACACGCAGTGTGACTGCAGGCACAGGCTCACTCTTGCACATACCACGTTCACAGATACTGCACTCTCCCTCTGCTGCTGCTTCCTCCCACTGGGGATGATAACCATAGCAGCGAAAATACCTTTTCCTTTGCTTGTTTGTTTTATCATCCTCCTTTCCCTTCATCCCTAAGCATATCTGTATGGCAGGGAGGTGCTGAGGGCTGCTCAAAGAGGCCCTCTGCTGCTGCTGCTGCTGCCTACCTGGGCAGATGCTCTGCTGCTTGGTAGCTGCTGCTGCTGTGGAAACAGGGACAGGACTTCAGCAGCAACAGGAGGAGAGACATTTTTTTTTCCAGGAGCTAAAAACAGCTCGCTCTCCACAGACAGTTTTACAGTTTTGTGGGGGTAGATGAATCCCTGCTTGGACTTAACTAACATCTGCCTCCAAGCTGGATGCCAGAATGACTGTTTCTTGACTGGGATTTGATTTCAGCCTGGCTCTCGCAAAACCCACCCAAAAAGGATGAAAAATACAGGTGATGTTGGCAAAAGGTAGCAGGATCTGGAAAAGCCCAAATCTGAGCCCCGTGTGCCTTGTTTGCAGCGTTCAGAGTGTCCATGCAGGGGTTTGGCCTCAAACCTGAGCCCTGGCTGCTGAAGTCTGACCCTGTGCCAGCACAGCTCAGCCTCGGGCAGCCACTGATCCCCTGAGAGCTGCTGAGGCCGGGGTGCAGGGCAGGGCTGTCTGAGAGGGGCTGGCCCTGCCAGGGGAAGGTGCCAGGGCACCTGCTGGGTCACTGCTCTGTGCTGTGGGCATCACAGAACCACAGAATGGTTTGGGTTGAAGGGACTGCAGAGGTCACCCAGTTCCAAACCCCCTCCTACGCACAGAAACACCTCCCTCTAGGCTTTACCATCTTGTGTAACATCTTCACAAACATCCTGAGTCTCAATTAGGGGGTGGGGGTTCTTTGGTTTCTTTATTTCCGTTATTAGGAAGCTGTTCCAGGGATTGATTGTACTGAAGATTAGAAACCTCCTAATTCCCAGCCAGAGCATGTTCAGGTCTCTCTCATTCCCATGCTTTCATCCCGCCCCCACGTTTTCCCAGCCCTGCTTTTCAGTTTAAGCTGTTCTTTTTCTGTCTCTCCACGATTTCTTCACTGGCTGCAGCCACCCCCCTCTCCCTGTTTGTTGTGTGAATTGGGACAAACTCTCCCTGGCTCCTGGTGCAGCTGCCAGTGCCAGCCTGCCACTGGGAACAGGTTTGTGTGGGAGGTTTGCCCCAGAGCCTCCTGCCTCCAGCACTGCTGGGCTGTGAGCCCTCCTGGCCCTGGCGTGGCTGTGCCGTGGATGTGCAGGTGGCCACGGTGACAGTGCCCAGGGACCTGTGCTGGCTGCTCTGGCTGCAGCAGGGACACCACCAGGCACACAGGGGACCCAGCAGGGATTCCAGAGGTGCCTGCCCTGCCTCTGGAGCGCCCTGTGCAGGGCACCCAGGTGGCATTTGTGGGTGCACTGAGCAGCCTTCCTGCTGGCTCCTGGGGAGGCAGAGAGGATGTGAGCCTCTGCTGCTTCCCTGCAGCATCCTCCCTCAGGCTCCCCTGGCATGGGAAGGGGGTGGCTGGAAGAGGTGGGCAAAACAGAAAGTCTGTGTGCTTGAACAGGTTTTTCCTAGAGAGAGGCTTTTCATGCCTTTTCATGGGTGAGGAATTTCATGCCCTTGCTAGCAAGGCAGGACTCTAAAATGGGTGGACTCGAGAAAGCAACCCTATACATCAAATCCACAGTGGGCTGGGAAGAATTCAGTGAGAGTTTCTGCTTACAGGGCTGTGCTGGGACACGACCTGTGTCCCTGTGCAGCAAGGAGCTGCTCCATGCGATGGTGAGAGGGACCAGCAGGGTTTGGGGGGCACAGCAGCTGCTGATTCCTGGGTTTCTCTCCTCTGTGCTGGCTGCTCCCTGGGCTGCTGGCAGAGCTGGTGCTGCTGTGCCTGGGTGTGAGCACCCCTCTGTGCCTGAGGAGGGGTGCTGTGCAGGTGGCTTCCTCCAGGCTCTGCTTTTGGCCATTCCCACAGAAACGAGCAGGAGGGATCAGATCACTCAGGGATGAGTCCATGAGCCGTCAGTGGTTTCTGGAGAAGGAGGAGCTGGAGCGTGGTTTGCAGCTTGAGCTTGGGCTTGGGGAGGTCTGTGGCTTTGCTGTCCTGTGTCTGCAGCTCTCCTCTGGGGTGACACACAGGGGTGACACACAGCTCCCCTCCCCAGGCTGGAGCCGAGGGAGCCCCCTCAGCCCTCCTGGTCTGCAGGTGTTGAGCAGGGAAGAGCCACCCCTGAGAGCAAGCTGGAGTTTGTGGGAAGCTGCATTTAAGGTGCTGAGTTTCTGTTTTCTCTTCAGCAGTACCATAAAGGGGAGAAAATAGTGTTTAAAATATTCTGTGAAATGAGTCAGAGGTAATTTGGACACTGTTTTCCTTTGCTGTGTAGGTCAAGCTGATGATGTGCATGGCATGTTCTTCCTGTCAGGCAAAATCTAATATTTCTGGGTGCCCACAACCTTGTTTAGAATCATAATAGGAAGCTGAATGCCCTCAGAGCGCTGCAGACAATATTAAAGCACTAATGATGCAATCAGTCTCTAACCCCAGAAAGAAAGGGAAGAGGTTTTTTGCCCTTGCTGGCTCAGTCCTGCTCTGAGGTGTCAGCTGCAGTGTGCACTGCAGGGACTGCCTGCCAGGCTGGGTCAGAGCAGTGGGATCCTGGTGCTGGCACAGGCTCTGGGGATGTTAATTTAGGCTGGTGCAGATGGCACCGAGGAGTTGTCCTCCCCCAGGGTTTTGTTCCCTAATTTTGGCTGCTCGGTTATGATTTGCCTGTGGCTCCTCTGAAAGGAGGAAGGTTTTCTCCTGCTTGTTTTTGGGCCTGTGTGAAATGCCTCGTGGGGAAGAGGGGAAGTGAGAGGAAGCCATTGCAGAGGCTATTTCTGGAGGCATGCCCCTGCAGGGAGATGCCCTGGGCAGGAGGGGCTGAGAGGGGAGGCTGCTGGCCTCGGGGAGCTGGGCTTGGGCCCCTGGGGTGTTTTTAACCTTTGCCTGGGTCACATGCAGTTTGTCACCTGGATCTGGGGGGGCAGACGGGGCCCTGGGGGCTGCCAGCTGTGTGGGGATGGGAAGAGCTCCAGTGCCATCCCCAGGTGCTGGAGTGCAGTGGGCTCATGCAGGGCTGTCCCAGCCACCCTGGGCAGCAGGAAATGGAGATGTTTCCCTGTGGCCATCCCAGGGTCCTGCCCTCCTGTGTCTGAAATCCTGGGGCAGGTGTGGGTTACTCTGTGCTTCAGCACCACATGAGGCAGAGCTGCAGGAGTGGTTATGAGCTGCAGGCTGAGGTGACCCCCAGGCACAGGGGAGCTCTCACAGGTCCTGCCTTGCTGTTCATGTCCCTGTCACCCTTCCTGCTTCCACATCACCTCCAGCAGCCCTGAGTCCAGCCAGGGCTGAAGAGCAGAACCAGACACAGCAGATGGTGCTGCAAGGGGACAGATCCAAGCTGGAATTTCTCTGGGATGCTCCAAGTTGTTCCTGGTGTGGTTCCAGCTGAGGCCAGTGCTTCCCACAGCCACTGTCACTCCTGCCCCTCACCTCTGCACACACAGCAGCACACTGGCTCTCATTCCAGTGCCTGGCTATAACCAAAGCTTTTATTTTCAGACATGTTAATTGTGAGCAGCTCAGGAGAGGTGGGCAGGAATCGAGTGGGAGGAGTGTAAGGCAGACATGACCTGGGGGAAGATGAAGTGAGAGGATAACGTCACACTGCTGTAGATGCAGAGCCTTGACACAGATCATGCAGGCCGGGAGCAAATGTGCTCCAAGCAAATGACTGCTCCACATATTTTGTAGTACCTGAATTATGGCTTCAAAGCCTACAGCCTTTTTTTTTAAATAATGTCCTTAAGAGCTCTAAAATTCAAAGAATTTCCATTGTTTCATCCCTTTAAGGCTGTAGGCAGAAAAGTAGGGGTAGAAATAGCTGGGTTTCAGTCCAGGTTTTTTTTCCCTGGAGTTGAGTGATTTCTCTCTCCAACTCCCCATACCCCTTTCTTTCACACATCAGACAGAATTCAAATGTCTCTCAATTTAAATTAATTTTCACTGCCAAGGGGTGCTCGGTGTTGCCACCCCTCCTCCTCACCTGGGCTGGGGGTGATCCCCTGGTGAAGCCCAGCTCTGAGTGGGTGCAGGTGGGTGCTGGTGGTTGGTTTGGGGAGGTGAAAGGTGTGAGGACACCTGGGCTCCAGGTACATCTCCTGGGCACCATGCCCACCCATGCAGGCAGGTTCACCTCCCCACAGCTCTGCTGTGCCCTGCAATGCCCAAAGCGTGGGGAAGGGAGCAGCATCTGTGTTCTAGGGGTTTGTGGTGGATGGGAGCTCATACCCAGCTAGATGTCAGCATTTCCACTTCCATGGGTTTCTGGCTGTTAAAGGACAGGGGGTTTGGGTGGTGGTCAGGCTGCAGGTGCCAGTTCAGCCTTACAGAGCTGCTGGGGAAGCAGAGGGCAGAAAACCTGTGTGCCACAGGCAGCTGCGTGGGAGCAGGTGGGAGATGCCTCGCTGGGCTCTGGGGTGGTGGCATCTGCGTGCCGTGAGACCTGAAGGGATGGGGTTTTTGCTCACTGAGGTTTGGTGGGATGTCCCCTGAGGGGCACTGGAGGGTTGGGGGGGTTCCCCTTCCAGGGAGCCAGCCGGGGGCTGTGACTGCAGCGTTAGTATTTTGGGGACAGAGGCAGAGGCAGATCACGGCGCTGCCCCCAGCGATCCCCTGTCCTGCCCCAGCACACGATGCTCGCGGGTGACACGGTGCCCGTGCGGCACCGCCGGTGGTCCCGCCACTAGGAGAAATACGATATTCGCAGCGTGAGGTTGCGAAAAGCCTGCGACCGCCAAAAGAAGAGGAAATGACTTTTTTCGTGGTGTTTGTGTGTGCGCGTGTGCGTGCGCTGCTGCGCTGGGGGCGGCTGCCCGGGCCGCGCTGGGGTCCGAGACAGCGGCTGCGGCCGTGCCCGCAGGGCCAGCGCTGTCCCCGTCCCCTGTCCCCGTCCCTGCCCGCAGCGCCCCGGCAGCACCGAGCCACCAACATGTTCCAGAGGAAGCGCAGCGTCTCCTTCGGCGGCTACGGCTGGTGGGTCCTTCCCTTCCCTTCCCTTCCCTTCCCTTCCCTTCCCTTCCCTTCCCTTCCCTTCCCTTCCCTTCCCTTCCCTTCCCTTCCCTTCCCTTCCCGCGGGCACTGAGGGGGTCCCTGGGCACTCGGGGGGTCTCGCTCAGAGCTCCCGCTGGGCACCTGTGCGCAGTTACCTGCAGTTCCTCTGCCCTGCGCCTTTCTCTCGCTGCTCTCCCTGCTCCTCCTGCGCTCAGCGATGCTCGCAGCCCCCTTGGGCGCCTCGGGGTGTGCAGCAGGCTCCCTCCTGGCGCAGGGCGGGTTCCCAGCCCCACTGGCCGCCCCATGGCTCATCCCTTCCCTGCCTGTCCCCAGCAGAGCAGCGCGGCCGCTGCCGCACCCCGAGCCCGGCGGGGCTCTGCTCCTGCCCCTGCCCGGGAGAGATTCTGATCTTTGGGGAACAGCAGAAAACCACATCGTTCTCTCTCTGCCTCTCTTCAGGTCTCCTCTCCGAGGCGTTTTGTGCCTGTTAAGTCTCTTGTGGCTGTGATGGTGTTCGGTGTTTGGGCAAAAGGCTGCAGTGGCGCTGGAGAGTGGCAGCCCCGGGGCTTTGGGGTTCGCGGTGTCGTGGGCTTGGAGCTGCCCGAGCCCGCTGGGGGAGATGCTGAGTGACTCCGGGGGCTGTGGGAGCGCAGCTGAGGCTTTCGGCAGGGTCCCCTGGGATGGAGAGAGCGCACACGGTGCTGAGGGCAGGGGAGCTGCCTCGGCTGGATCGGGTTTTATTGACAAAGGGGAAGGGAGCACTTGGATAGACTTCAGTGCAAATAAGTTTGTGATGTGTGGGCTCATTTCGTGGTGGCCCAATCGCAGCTCTGGGACAGCTCTGGCTCACAGTGGCTCTGGGGGCACCCCAGGGTGCTCCTGCTGCGGGGGAGCAGAGCCCTGACCCTGCTTGGGGCATCCAGGGACAGCTGCGCCTTGCTCTGGTTTTTTTCTTGCTGTGCTTTGGCAGTTGCAGGGGAAAGAAAACCACGAGCCGGAAAGTCGCTGAGGAAAACGGGGGGGAGCTGCAGTGGGGGCTGCTCTGGCTGTTGGGAGCTGTGACATGTTTTGGGGGGCTGCTCTGGCTGTTGGGGGCTGCACTGCAGGGAGAACCCTTCCCTGGGCTCCTACTGGAGCAGAAGGGACCTGCCCCAGCCCCGTACCTGCACCTGCATCTTCCCACGGTCCCGGCCGACCCACCCTTCCTGTGGGGCTGCGAGGTGCCTGGGCACACCCAGCCGCCTCCTGCTGTGGCTGCACTCGCTATTTCCAGTCTCTGCTGGGCTGGAAATCGCTATTTTTTTTTCCTCTCCACCAGCTGCATCTGCTGCCAGCGAGATCCCGGAGCAGTGTGTTGGTCCTGGGGGGGCAGATGGGTGCCCCCAGTTGGGCTGTAGGGATGCCGGGGTGTGCAGAGCTCTGTGGGCGCTGTCCCGGGTGGGTAGAGCCCCTGTGGGCACTGCCCATGGTGTGCAGACCCTCTGTGGGCGCTGTCCCAGGTGTGCAGACCCTCTGTGGGCGCTGTCCCGGGTGGGCAGACCTCTGTGGGCACTGCCCATGGTGGGCAGACCTCTGTGGGCGCTGTCCCGGGTGTGCAGAGCTCTGTGGGCGCTGTCCCGGGTGGGCAGAGCCCCTGCGGGCGCTGTCCCGGGTGTGCAGACCCTCTGTGGGCTCTGTCCCGGGTGGGCAGAGCCCCTGCGGGCGCTGTCCCGGGTTTGCAGACCCTCTGTGGGCTCTGTCCCGGGTGGGGAGCCCCAGCTCTGCGGGGTGTGGGCAGTTTCATTTTACCGCCTCTGGAACAGGGCAGGGCAAACGGTCTCACGGTCACGCAGCAACTGCGGTTTCCCAAATATGGTTTATTTCCTGTGCGGTTTCTAACTTTTTGTTTGTTTGTTTGTTTCTTTTTCTCTCCTTCTCACTCTAAGAGGCCAAATGACAACAACTGTTTTTTCTTCCCATGGCTCTGGATGGAGTCACTCGTGCAGCCCCCACTCAGGACAGGTCCCGTGGGATCTGCCCCAGCCCCCCCGGTCCCCGAGCTGCTCTGCCTCTGCCACCGAGGCTGGAAGCAGCTCTGCTCTCCAGCATGCTCTGATGTTCGAGTGGTTTAATGATCAGCAAGCTCTGGGCAGGCTTGTCAGGTATTAAGTCACAATAGCAGGTGCCTTAGATCTATTTTTAGGAGCAGCAGTGTGCTGGCTCTCCAGAGCAGAGCCTGGCAGCTGCTGCCGGGGGAAATGCCTGCAGCAGAGCTCCCGTGGCCACGGGGTGTTATGGGCTGAGGTCCTGCAAGGGAGGGACCTGGGAAAGGTGATGGGCCTGTGGCCAGTGCCTGCCAGGCTCAGCCCCCTCCTGACAGGAGCCCAGCCCGGGGTGGAGAAGGTGAAGCTGCAGCTGGCTGGGAACTGTATTTCTGTGGCCATGCTGGGTCCTCTGCGACCACAGTGCAAACCAAGAGGGTGTGGAAGTGTAATTTTGCTGTTTGGTCTTTTTTTGAGGTGTGGAATTGATTCCATGTGGCAGATAACAGAGCATTTTCGGTGACTGCCAAAAAGACATTGTTTTGCATTTTGAGACATTGCTATGATTTGCATTAATTAATAATAATATGACCATAACCACAATGATTTTGAGGGGATAAGCACTCATTACCAGAGCCAGGGAAAGGAGTGAAGCCACCGAGGCTCCTGGTGCCCCAGCTGGGGCTGGGAGCAATGGGGCTGCCCTTGTTCTGCCTGCCTGGGCTGGGCTGGGCTGCCATGTGGGGCTTGCTGGGATCTTCCCAGCCCGTAGGGGCTGCCACAGCCCCATTCTCTGTAAATAGGTGGCTTGTGGCAGCTGTGCCTGGAGACGGCTGGAACATGGCAATGTCCTCCTCTGTGCCCAGCTCACCTCTGGCCCTCCAGACTGGGGGCAGCAGTTCTGCACCTGCAGAGAACCAGGGGAATGTTTTCCTTTCCAGGCAACAGTTTGGGTTAAATCTTGGTTTGGTTTTGTTTTCTGATGAAGTCTTTCTGTGGCAATGGTCATGTCAGCCAGAGCTGGCACCTCTGGAGGATGTGCTGAGGTCGTGTTTGGCAGCAGCCCCCAGAACCCAACCCCCCCAGCCACATCTGGAGCCCCTGTGCCTGCAGTAACACCCTCCTCTGCTCTCTCCCCAGGATCGACAAGACGATGCTGGCCAGCCTGAAGATCAAGTGAGTGCCTGGCTCTTCTTCCTTGCTGTGGGATGTGTGCTGCTGGGAGCTGGCTGGGTGTGTGGGGATGCTCTCAGTGGTGCTGGGAGCTGGCTCAGTGTGTGGGGATGCTCTCAGTGGCACTGGGAGCTGGCTGGGTGTGTGGGGATGCTCTCAGTGGTGCTGGGAGCTGGCTGGGTGTGTGGGGATGCTCTCAGTGGTGCTGGGAGCTGGCTGGGTGTGTGGGGATGGTCTCAGTGGTGCTGGGAGCTGGCTGGGTGTGTGGGGATGGTCTCAGTGGTGCTGGGAGCTGGCTGGGTGTGTGGGGATGCTCTCAGTGGTGCTGGGAGCTGGCTCAGTGTGTGGGGATGCTCTCAGTGGCACTGGGAGCTGGCTGGGTGTGTGGGGATGCTCTCAGTGGTGCTGGGAGCTGGCTGGGTGTGTGGGGATGGTCTCAGTGGCGCTGGGAGCTGTCTGGGTGTGTGGGGATGCTCTCAGTGGCACTGGGAGCTGTCTGGGTGTGTGGGGATGCTCTCAGTGGCGCTGGGAGCTGGCTGGGTGTGTGGGGATGGTCTCAGTGGTGCTGGGAGCTGTCTGGGTGTGTGAGGATGGTCTCAGTGGTGCTGGGAGCTGTCTGGGTGTGTGGGGATGCTCTCAGTGGCGCTGGGAGCTGTCTGGGTGTGTGAGGATGGTCTCAGTGGTGCTGGGAGCTGTCTGGGTGTGTGGGGATGCTCTCAGTGGCGCTGGGAGCTGGCTGGGTGTGTGGGGATGCTCTCAGTGGCGCTGGGAGCTGTCTGGGTGTGTGGGGATGCTCTCAGTGGCGCTGGGAGCTGGCTGGGTGTGTGGGGATGGTCTCAGTGGTGCTGGGAGCTGGCTGGGTGTGTGGGGATGCTCTCAGTGGCGCTGGGAGCTGTCTGGGTGTGTGGGGATGCTCTCAGTGGCGCTGGGAGCTGGCTGGGTGTGTGGGGATGGTCTCAGTGGTGCTGGGAGCTGGCTCAGTGTGTGGGGATGCTCTCAGTGGCGCTGGGAGCTGGCTGGGTGTGTGGGGATGCTCTCAGTGGCGCTGGGAGCTGGCTGGGTGTGTGGGGATGGTCTCAGTGGTGCTGGGAGCTGACTGGGTGTGTGGGGATGCTCTCAGTGGCGCTGGGAGCTGGCTCAGTGTGTGGGGATGCTCTCAGTGGTGCTGGGAGCTGGCTCAGTGTGTGGGGATGGTCTCAGTGGTGCTGGGAGCTGGCTCAGTGTGTGGGGATGCTCTCAGTGGCACTGAGAGCTGGCTGGGTGTGTGGGGATGCTCTCAGTGGTGCTGGGAGCTGTCTGGGTGTGTGGGGGATGCTTTCTGGGAGCTGGGCTCCAGCTGGTGCAGTGGAGTGCAGCCATGCCCGCCCACTCCAGGACACATTCGTGCGTGTCCCACGGTCTGCTCTGCTGAGAGCCTGCAGTGAATCAGGCGCTGGCAGAGCGCAGCAAACGTGGGATGGGATGGCTGTGGGATCAGTGGGCTGAGCTGAGCTCACAGGACACCAGCTCTGCTCGGGGGAGCTGGGGTGGGAATCAGCAGGTCAGGCTGGCACTGAGCTGCAGGGTGTACATGTAGTCAAGTCTGCAGGTTTTGGATTTTGTTTTTCAATCTGGAGAGGTGGTGAGTCAGTGGAAAGTGGGTGCTGTGACCCAGCCCCCCTCCTGTGCTGCTGAGGGGCTCTGGGCACTGCTCTGGAAGGGCTGCAGATGCTGCTGGGGTCCAGGAGGGGCTGTGGATTGCCAATGTTCCTTGGCGGGTCCATTTTGGATTTGGCACAGACTTGCTGGGCACTGCTGGGTGGTGTGGGCTGTGTGGGTCTGGCAAGGTGCTGTGCTGTGGTGGAGTGAGCTGTGTGAGGTCACCATCCCTGCTGGGATGTGTCCTCAGCTGACGGGGAGGAGATGGAGGTCTCTGCTCCCCCTGCACTCATGGCTGTCTGGGACCTGCCTGCTGCTCCCACCAGCTTTGTCCTCCCTGCCCACCCCTCCCTCCCACTGCGGTGATCCCCCTCCCCTCTCCTGCATTCCGGATGCTCCCTGGGCCGGGGTTCCCCACGCTGGGCACACGAGCGGCCTCAGCGCTGCCAGCTACACCCGGGGCTGACACAGAAACGCTCCGGCCAAGCCTCCCCTGGGCTCCAGGCAAGGGGTGATGGCTCGGGCGGTTTCCCTCTAGAATCATTCTGCAAGCTATTCATTAATGGGAAAGTATCCGGAGAGCCTGGGGGAGCTGCAGCCTGAGCGAGCCCGTTGTGAAAGGCACAGCAGAGCCGCTGGTGCTCCGCTCATTGCTCAGGTTGTGCTGAACTAAGGAGAAGTTTAAATGAATGTTTGCCACTTTGGGGAGTGGGGGGAGCTTTCTGTAGACTCTCCTTTCCGTGAAGCTGAGAGGGACGGGCAGGCTGTGCCCTGGTTTATTGGGAGGCTGTGGCAGCAGTTCCGAGCAGAGCCCCTGTCCCCGCTCTGTGCAGGGCTGCGGGCAGCGTGCGTGCCCCGCCTGGGCAGGGTGAGGGGCTGCGTTTCTCTGCCTGTCTCCACCTCTCCTGCCCTGGCCAGAGGGGGGAGTTTATTGGAGCTTTCCATGGACACCCGCTGCTGTCTGCAGCTAATGCTACCCTCGCCCCGTGGTGCTTCTGGTCTGTGGGTGCTTCATTAAGTGGTTCTGTAATTGGGGCTCAGCCAGAGCCACGTTTCATATTTGTAAAAGCTTTTAAAATTATAAAAAAAGATAGACCCGAACTTCTGGGTTTTAGCGCCCTCTTGTTCTTGCTGCAGCCTCAGTCGGAGTGTCCTGGTTTAACCCGCAGAGGCAGCAGGAATGGGAAGTTTTCTTTCCCTGTGTATTACCGAGAGTCTGAGCTGCTTCCCGCATGCCCTGGGGCACCTCAGGGAGCCTGGGCTGTGCAGACACCGGCACGGAGCCGGGTCCGGAGGGACGGAGCTGAGGAGGGAGCGCTGAGTGAGGCAGGGAGAGCCCTGCGCCCTCCGGAGGGATAAACGGGATAAACCCACCCATAGAGTCGGGATAAACTCACCCGCACACGGAGAGAGTCGGGATAAACTCACCCAGACACAGAGAGAGTCGGGATAAACTCACCCACCCACACGGAGAGTCGGGATAAACTCACCCGCACACGGAGAGAGTCGGGATAAACCCACCCACCCACACACAGAACCGGGATAAATTCACCCACACATAGAACAGGGATAAACTCACCCACACACGGAGAGTCGGGATAAACTCACCCAGACACAGAGTCGGGATAAACCCACAGAGTCGGGATAAACTCACCCCCGCGGGCGGCACTGGGGCATCACAGCAGTTTTCCCCCTGCCTGTCTCCGTTCTCTCCTCCAGTTGGGGTTTCGTTGGTTCCTATGGTAACTGTGGATGTGTCTGAGGGGCCGCAGAGCAGAGCCGGGACTGCAGGGTGGGACAGTGGGGACACGGGAGGGTGGGAGCCCTGGCAGCATCGGCAGGGCTCAGGTGACCCCCCAGGTGACCTGGCTGGGGAGCTGGGATGGAGTCTGAGACATTTGAGCAGTAAATGGGATTTGGCATGTGCAGACCCTGGGCTTGGTTTGGATCCATTGTGATCCCGACTTTTCTGTTACATTTTTTTATTCTTTGCCCACTTCAGGGAAAAGTGCTTGGAGCAGCTGAATCCCTCGGGATGGCAGAAGGGGAATTGCCCAGGAGCAGCTGCCCAGCCTTGGCTCGGTGTTTTCTTGTGCCAATGAAGCCTCTGAGGGGGCTGGAGGTGTCTCCAGCTCCTGGGTGCCTGTGGCTCTGCTCCAGGCAGTCTGGGCAGGCATGGGCTGTTTGAGGCCAGGCTGTGCTGGGGAGGGCAGACCTGAGCCAGATGGCAGCTAAGCTGCTGCCTGGGGAAAGGTCACCCTGGAGGGAGGCATCAGCCTGCAAAGGATCTCTGCATGTCACAGAGCAGCTCTGGCCAGGTGAGACAGCCAGGTGGGTTTGTTTGCAAGTGCAGGGGTCCCCAAGAAAGCAGGCAGAGACCCTCGAGCCCCTTGGACTGGTAAAGTCCTTGTTTCGGGGATGCTGGAGGTGGAAAAGTGGATGGGGGCTCTTGGGGCCCTTCCTCCTCTCGTGTGGAACCAGCTGGTGGAGTGATGTCCCACGGGGGTTCAGCAGCCCCTCACCTGCTGACAGCTCCTCAGCCTTTCTGCTCTGGTTATCTGCTCCTGGGTGGTGATGGGGTGTACTGACAAACCACAGAGCTAAGCAAAAAAAAATCTGTAAAAAAGCCCCTCCTTCAGGCAGTCACACCTCTTCTTTTAGCCCTATAAAGCAAAAATAGCACTGGAATAATCATGTCTCTGTGGAATGGAGGAGCCATGTAGAGCAATTACTGGGAGCCAGTGTGTGCAGGCAGAGCTCACATGAAAGAGCATGTGATGCTCCTCTGCTGATGGGAGCAGGAGGAGGAAGGTGGGAAGAGATGAAAGATTTGCTTGACCTTCGTAAAAAGAGCTGTGTCCAGGCTTGAGGCTCTTTAATATTTGATGGGCTGGAGCTGAGTTAATGGGAAGATGTGGGAATGATTTAGCATCTTGGAGGTGGCTGCACTGACTGTTACACTGATCTTGGGGGTTTGTTCTTGGGTCCTGTGAGGACAAGGTCTGGTGAGCAGATTGCATCTAAGTAAATTCCTTTGACTTATTAACACTTCATAAATGGATAATTGCATGTAAATGTATGTTTTGCAATTATATTCAGCCAGAGGAGCACATGCAAAGGAAATGCTGTCAAAACTGCTGCAAAGCAGCCAGCTGCAGCACCCAGGGAGGTTCTGTCTCTGTTCTCTGAACTGCTCCTCTCCCCTGCTGCCAAGTGTGGAGCCAGCCCAGTGTAAACCCAGCAGTGACGCCACCAGCCACCTTTCCTGATGGCCATGCCAGCGACCCTGCTCTGGCAGCGTGCCTGGGGCAGGACTGTGCAGGGCCAGGGTGCAGGGAATGCCCTGGGCTGCAGAAAGCTGGGCTCAGCTAAACCCAGTGCTGGGCTGGAGGGGCAGAGCAGGCTGGGCTGAGCCTCCCCGCGGGTCAGGGCTGGGTGGGTGCTGGTTGTGCAGGGCCCTGGAGCTCAGAGCCAGGCTGGGCACAGCAGGATGAGTTCCTGTGCTGGCAGCAGGTCCTGTGCTGGGCTCCTGCCGGGCGAGCTGCCTCGCAGTGCCGGGAGCTGCATCCAGGGATGGTGACCGGTCCCTGCTGCTGCCGCGGGGTGGCTGCTGCTGTCCCTGCTCCAGCTGCCATCAGGATGGTGGCAGGGCCGTGGCCAGCCCGGGGACTGGTGGGAGATGTCAAATGCAGCCCGGGCTGGCCGTGCCCGCTATCTGCGGCAGGCAGGCGGCAGCGCTTCCCCTTGTGCGAGGGCAGTTATCGCCCTGGCCGCCTGCCCGCACCGCCCTGCCCCGGCTGCATCCTCCTGCACCGGCTGCATCCTCCTGCACCCGCTGCATCCTCCTGCACCCGCTGCATCTTCCTGCAGCCGCTGCATCCTCCTGCAGCCTCACTGCATCCTCCTGCACCGGCTGCATCCTCCTGCAGCCTCACTGCATCCTCCTGCACCCGCTGCATCCTCCTGCACCCGCTGCATCTTCCTGCAGCCGCTGCATCCTCCTGCAGCCTCACTGCATCCTTCTGCACCCGCTGCATCCTCCTGCACCCGCTGCATCCTCCTGCAGCCTCGCAGCCCGCCCGGGACACTGACAGCTCTCACAGCAGCGGGAAGGTGCTGTCAGCTCCGAGGGCTTGCAGTGTTTCAGCCATTGGATCTGGTAAGCCTTAGCTATATAAAATTCCAGCCTGGGGCAATGGGCACTGGCGCAGCTCCCCGGTGCTCCCCCCGGTGTCGGACTCTGCCTCGGTGACCTGCTGTGGGTGTTTGGGGTTATGTGAGGGTGTTTCTGCAGAAAGCCCGGCCGTGGATCAGAGGAGCTGGGTTGGGATCTGCTGACGTGTGAGGTGACGCTCCCGCGAGTGCCGCCCCGTCCATATGCTAAAATGTTGTTGTTGCTGTCAGACTGCCTCCCATATTTAAAGCTAGATTATCCACAATTACATCTGCCCAGAGGACTGAGCAGCCCCACGTGGGTCTATTTTTAGCTCTGTCTCAGAGCTAATAAACTGCGCTGTTTTTTCCTGCCGTATTTCGAGGCTGTTTGCAGTCGGAGGGCGGCTGCTGGGCCGGGCAGCTCTGAGCACACACAGCTGATGGGTGGAGGGGCCGTGAGGGGTGGCTGGGGCAGCACTGCCCGCGGCTCCTGCTGTCCGCGCTGTCCCGGGGTCGCCAGCCAGGCTTTGCCTTTGCCGTGCCCTGCCCCGTTGGTGCCGCCGGCCCTGCGCCCACCCTGTGCCCAGGCTGTGTGGTGTGGCCATCAGCAGCCCCCTCTCTGCCAGCCCGAGCAGGGCAGGCGTTCTGCCCAGGCGCGTGCTTGATTGCTGACGGTAATTGTGTTAATCACCTAAGAGCCGGCGGGGTCCGGCTGGGGCAGGGTGGGCAGCACCGGCACCCAGCGGCGTTCCCGTGCCACGGGCAGGCTCCAGTGGCCCTCCCCATTCCTGCTGCTTTCTTTCCTGGGGGCTCCTGATGCTCTCGGTGACCCACACGGCATCCAAGGAGCTCGCATCTTCCAAAGGCTGTTGTGAGAACACGGCTCATCTCGGGCTCCCGCCCAGCAGAGACGTGTAGAGGCTTGGCAGGTACTTGAATAGGTCAGAGCCGCATTCTGAGTCTCTGCGAAGTCTCAAAGGTCAGTCCTTTCAGGCACTGTCCTGTGTTGTTCCTCTCAAATGTTACTGGTGCCACACCGGGGACGTGACAGCTCCTTTCTCCTACAACAATGTGGTGTTAATCCTTTCCAATTTGGAATTCAGAGCCCACTCTCTAAAGCCCTGACGAGCTGTTCTGGGTCTCCTGTTCCTGATCACTGACGAGGTTGCCACAGTGTGAGGTGATTTCAAGAGGAAGATGGTGGTGCTGCTAAAAACTGCTTCGTTTTCCATCTCTTCTTATTTGGAGCGAGAGGCAAGGAAAAATATGTAGAGCAGCAGAAACCCCTGGATGTGATTGACTTCAGAACGTTCCCTGTAGTATGGATGTGTCAGAGATAATACCTGTGTTTTAGCTCCACAAATTACACGTCTTCTAATGCTTTCACATCAAACAGGGCGTGAGGGGGAGGCGGAAATTGAGACGGTGCCGTCCCCAGGAGCCGCTGGGGCCGGGGCACTGCTGCTCCTGCTGCCGCCCCCTGGCTCTGGGACCTGCCCCGACCCCTCCCACGCCCCATGGATAAAGTTCGGGCCCCATGCCGAGGTCTCTGGCTGGATCCCAGTGGTGGCTGATTGGAAGCCAGGACGGCCTTAGCTCTGTGTGGGAGCAGGGGCTGGGCTGGCTGCTGGTGGTGCTGGAAGCCCTGGGTGAGTGGCCCATGTTAGTGCCTGTGCATCCCAAATCTGCCTTATTAGTGATGCTGCTGATGAATGGTGACATTTAGCTCACTGATTTACTAGTAAAATTCAGAGGATCTGCTCATGCTGCAAAGACTAATTTCCTCTGCTGATTTGATCTAATTTAATTGGATGCTGAAATCTTGGAGCTCATCTCTTCAGGAGGCCTGTGTTCACAGGGAGAAATACCCCAAATTATCAGAAGTACAATTTCCATGTAATTGTGCTGCTGCCATGGCCATGACTTCCTCGTTCTGTATCAGCTGTGGTGGGGCTGATGCTGCCCCCAGTTGCCACCACACGGCCAGGCTGCTGGGCAGGGAGAGCCCAAAGGTGACCCACTTGGGCTGTCTCAATTACAGGAGGGAGTTTGGCTCCTAGCCAGTGGCACACAATGGATGGGAGAGGTGTACAAGAGACTCCTTGTACCCACAGCTTGCTTTGTTCTTTGATAAATAAGTCTTGGAAAGCCACCCACTGATGTGTTCGTGTTGAAGGCATGGTCAGTGCTCCAGGCTCTGTCACTGGAGCTCTTGGCTGGCTCTCTCAAGGCTCTGGGCTCAGGTACAGCTCAGTCTAACCCCCTTTGGAGCAGGTCTGGTCAGTGTGTCTGTCCCACACCGTTCCATTGGGATGCTCTGAGGGCTGTGCCCTGGAGCAGGGGCAGCCTGGGCTGCTCCAGCACCTTCCTCAGCTCTGCTCCTCATCATCCCCTCTGCCCAGGACAGGGGCACAAGGCCCACCTGACCTCAGCTGCTTTCTGCAGCGAGAATTCTTCTTGGTTTTGTTCTTTTGTTGTGGCTTTGGCCACTCCTCTGCCTATTGCTGGGGAGAGGGACACTCATGGACCCTGAAGGTCCTTGACTGCACTCATCACAGGGATGGGCTCTGGACAGGGTGAGCCCATGGCCTGTGTGCTCCTCCTTGAGCTCAGCATGAAAATTTCTCCTTTCAGCCCTGCTCCTCTGTCAGGAGCCACAGGAGCCATCAGGGCTGGGGCATTGCTGTACCAGGGGCAATTCCCTCTGCAGTGGGGTGGCAGCTGGGGCTGCCCCACACCCATCCAGTCTCTCAGATCTGTGCTGTGGGGTGGCTGCTGGTGTCTCACACCTCTCTCTCCGTTTCTGGGGAGATAAGCTCGCTGTGCTCTGTCTCTCATTGCCTGCATGGAGGAGCTGGCTCTGTGCTTCCCTGGGATTTCCTTCATGTCTTTCTAACTGAAGCCATAAAATAAATTTCTAATCAGATTACTTGGGGCTAGATGAAATGTAATCTAAAGCTATTTCTTGTGATACTTCTCTAAAAGTGGATGCCCTCTTATCCTCCTCCTGCAGCACCGATTGAAACCCTGTAATCACTTTCTCCTCGTTTGCAAGCTCCCAAATCCGTTTCTGCCATGCCAGGGAAATCGGGATGTGACTGCTCCTTTGCAGGGACACAGTTGCTATTTTTGGGTTTTGTTGCATTGTCTCCTTTTGTTCCTCTCTGGCTCCCAGTGCTGGTGCAGCTGCCCCATCTCAGCTCTCCCACCTGGGCAGTGCAGGTGCCCGTGCTCAGGTGAGGCGGTGCCCAGAGGGGCTCTGGGGAGTGCCTGGGCAGTGGCCAAGGGTCCCAGGGTGGTGAGGAGGGGCCCAGGCAGATCTGGCTTTCTCTGGGCTCCCCATGCAGCTCAGGCACGGTGCCATGGGATGGGCTTGGCTGCTGGCAGATGCCTGGCATAGCTCGTGTATTTCTGGCACTGTCCCTCCTCAGCGAGGGAACCAGAAATATCTGGTGCCCAGGGAGGCACAGAGGGTGACAGGGACGGATCCTGCACTGTCTGAGGAGGCTCTGAGCCTGCAGAGCTGGGCTCAGCTGTGCCTGCAGCTCAGGTGTGAGCACAGGGCTGCTCCTGTGCAGGTGGAAAGGCCCCTGCAGGTGGCTGAGGAAGATGGATGGGCTGCTCACCTGAGGGGATTTCATCCCATGGCAGCATCTATACAAAAGCCAAAGCTGTTACATAAATTAACGGCCTAATGATAATAATATTAATGGTGTCATTTATTCATGGCAGATTCAGCACTCCCAGGGACAAAGGCTCAGTCCTGTCCTGCCCTGGTGTTCTCAGCTCCCTCTCTCTCAGTCCAGACAGCCAGGTGATGTGCTAACCACGGCATGTAATTGTCTGACCTGTCGTGTGCTCCCTCCAGCCCCTCAGGCTCCCTGCTTCACTGCCAGCTGCTTTCTCTGATGCAAAAATGTCAGGGCATTCTTCAAGAGATTTGTATTTCTTCATAAAACAGGGCAACTGCTTACCCTGGAGGGGCTTTAGTGACAGAAAGGTGATACTGATGATTTGAAGGAAGGATGGGGTCCTGGAGTCTCTTGAACTGCAGGTTCTGTGTTGGAGATGTGCTTTGGGACGTGCCAGAGCTTCTGGGGGTGCTGGCCCTGGCAGGGCACCCCAGTGCCCTTCAGGAGGGTGATGGTGCCTTGGGGGCGTCGCTGCAGGAACGGGAGGCTGGGTGGAGCTGCAGGGGCGAGGCACAGGGTGGAGCTGCAGGTGCACCAGCCCTGGCACTGTGTGTCCCTTCCTGGGCACCCCTGCCAGCCTGCCCTGCCCCATCCTGCAGCAGCTGCCGCATGGCAGAGCCTCAGAAACACAGGGCAGCTTCTGCAGGGTCTGTCACAGCCAGAGGTGATGTCCTGAGGGGCAGCAGCTCCTGGCTCCTTTGCCCTCTGTGAGCTCCTAGGGACCCCCAGTCCATCTCACCCCTCAGCCTGTAAATTACAAATGAGCTGCAGTGAGTCCAGATGCAATTACTTCCATTGTGGGCTGGACCATGTTTGGCTGGAGAGGGAACCTGGCTGAATTTCTGCTCAAAGTGTTTGTCTGTTTCCAAATAGGAGAGAATTGAACATCTTTAAAAATCAATACAAAGCCACTTCAGCATAAACCAAGGGGAGATTAATACTTAACTTGCCTGGAAAAGGGGAGGGGAGATGTGGAAAATGTCTCCAGAGACAGAGACTCAATGAAATTCGAATCTGCCTGTTTAATGCGAGAGCTAAAAGATTTTAAATTAACCCCCTCCCCCTCCATTAACTGGAAACTAATGAGGTGCTGGAGAATTGGTGTAATTTGGCACAGAAATAAGATCTAATTTTTTTTTCCTATGCCTGAGAAATTTGTCAGACTGATAGCTTCAGCTTGAAGGAAAGCAGACAGGTATTTTCTGCAGGAAGAGATCTGTTGGTCTACCAAAAACTTTATTGAGAGGCTTGACAGAGCAGGTAACACTCAGGTTTAGCACGATTCTTTCCTCTTACCCACTTACATTCTTTCACCACCATTCAGAATTTAGCATCATCTGATGCTGTTCTGAGGGGACAGAAATGCATTTCAGAATTTTTGGATAATGAGTTGGACTTTTCCTGTAAGGAAGTGAATACCTTGGCATTTGTCTGCTGGAATTGCTGCTGCCTCAGTCTCCCCAGGGACCCTGAGATGTGGTGAAATACAAAAATACTGATCTTGGGTTCAGGTTTGGGTCTTGACCCTCTGGAGTGCTCCACGTGCTCGGTGGGGTCAGGATGGGTGCCGTGGTGACACTGAAATGTCTGGTTCATCTGGGGTGAATTCATGTGGTGTGTTGACAAAAATAACATCAGGCCTGTTTTTATCTGATTTACAGAAAGAGATTACGGTGATGATAGGGATTTTGTTGTCGTTGCATTTAAAGCATCCATCTGATTAGAGATTCTGCTGAAACCTTCAGATAGAGAAGGCCAGAAGTGAGGTTCTGCTGCTCTCCTTGAGGGTGGCAGGCAGGGGAGTGGGCAGGGCAGTGGGTGAGGCAGGAGGAGGCAACAGGAGCGGCTGTGCCCTGCCAGATGTGTTCTGTGGCCTCTGCAAGCTGTTTCTCCTGAGCAAACACATTTATTACAGGCTTTGCCAGGGGAGCCCCATGCGTTGTTAATGATTGACTGCCCCAGCTGGGGGTTTCCAGGCAGCTCCTGCTCCGTGCTGGGCTCCTGCCCTGTGGTGGGGAGCAGGGCCCTTTCACCTTTCCCTGGGGGCTGCTCAGGGTCCTGTTCCCCAGGTCCTGCTCCAGGGGATGGTGGATGTGCTGCCTGCAGCCTCTGTGTGCAGATTCCAGGTTGTGGCAGGGACAAACCCAGACCCCTGAGCCTGTGGCACTTGGAGCAGCTGCCCCTGTGTGCCACTGCCTCCCTGCTGGGGCCAGGCTGGCTAAACCCCCCGGCGCAGGGGGATCCTGTCCACTGTTGCAGTGGCTGCAGGGATAAGGAGAGCCGGTAGGTTTGGGCAGGTGCCAGTATCCCGAGCTGGGTGGATGTGCTCAGGTATGATCTCACACCTGCTGGGACGGGGCTTTCATCCCTCGGACTAGGGAGCTGCTCAGAGTGCTGTAGCTTGTCCCGTGCCTAGTTCCTGTGAAAATTAGACGGGCACAGAAGGAAGGTGAGATAAGGGGGCAGAGGGACCCGGGTGTTTTATCACCACGGCAACAAGGACTTCCAGGGAAAGGTGCTGAGGTGAGAAGTAGATAATTTACAGTTTACTTAATAAAAAAAGAACTCATTTCCTGAGGGAGCTGTGTGTCAGCTCCCGGTGTGCGGGCCGGGCTCGGGGCCCGGTGCTCGGGGGAGGGATGCTCTGGCCGGGCAGAGGGGCGGCAGGGCCGGCCTGGGGGTCCTGCGGGGTCGCTGGGGTGAGGAGCCCGTCAGCGGGGCAGGAGCGGGGCGTCTGTGCGGGGCTTGGAGGGGCTGCGCTGCCGGGAAAGCCCCGGTACCGGGGTGACCCGGAGGCTGTGCCAGGTCGGTCCCCGGGCCCGTGACGCGCTCAGAGCCCCGCCCGCCCGCAGAGCCGGCCCGGGGGTGTCCGGGGGGCTGCGGACACACCCCCGGCCTGAGGGGAGGGGGGCAGAGCTGCTCCCATTCACAGCCTCTCCCGCGGGGCTCCGTTACCGGCCCCGCTCTCCGTTACCGGCCCCGCTCTCCGTTACCGGCGCCGCGCTCGTTACCGGCCCCTCTCTCCGTTACCGGCCCCGCTCTCCGTTACCGGCGCCGCGCTCGTTACCGGCGGCGCGGGGCGCGCGCGGGGCGGCGCGGGGCGGGGGCGGTCGCGGCCGTGGACGCGCTGCCGCCCCCGCTGGTGCCGGTGCCGGTGCCGGTGCCGGCGCTCGGGAGGCGGCGGCAGCCACCATGTCCCGGGCGGGCGGCAGGACGCGGTCCCGGCGCGCGGGGGTGCGGGCGGCCGTGGTGCTGATCGGGCTCCTGCACCGCTCCCGGCAGAGCAGCGAGAGAAGGTGACGAGCGGGCGGCGGGCAGCGCTCGGTACCGTCGGGCGGGCAGAGCGCAGGGGGCTGCGGGGGGACTCGGGGCCGGCGGTGGGGGGAATTACCGGGCGGGGGAGGCCGGCGGAGGTACCGGGAGCTGGGAACGCGCACCGGGATAACCGTGACCCGCTCGGGTGTGCGCTGTGCGCCCGAGCGGTGCCGGGGAGCCGGTACCGGCACGGCCGTGACCGCTCGGGTGTGCGCTGGCGCCGGTACCGGTATTACCGGGATTACCGGGATCACCGCGAGTGCCCGGTGTGTGCCTGCGGGGCCGCGCTCCCAGGTGAGCCCCGGGCCAGGTGAGCCCGGCAGGAGCAGCGCGGTGCTCGGGGCCCCTCGGCTCCCGTGCCCGCGGATCTGCTGGAACGCGGCTCCGCCGCTTTGTGCGCGCCGGGAACAGCTGACAAACGGTTTCATCTTTCACCGCCGAAACCACGGGCTGTACTTGGTGTCCAACTTTGTGCCGTAGGAAGCGGCCTGTCCGCGGGGCTGTGCGAGCAGGATCTGCTCCCCCCGCTCCGCACGGGACTGCTGCTGCCCTCGGAGAATGACCCCGCGCTGATCCCTGCTGCCCCGGCAGGGAGCTTTCCTCTGCTGCTCTGGCAACTTTGGCGTTAAAAATAGTCAGAAATATGCACCCGAACCTCACAGTGTGTACCTCTGCTTCAGGGTGCAAGCAATATGGGCACTGCTGCATGCTGAGGGCTTTTTTCTTTCTTTTTTCTTGGTTCAATTTGTGATTTTGTACCAAACTCGAATGAAGAGTTGATTATTTGGAATCGTAATTGTAAAATATTCTCCTACTCCCTAATCTATAAGCATGAAAAATCAGAGTGGGGTGACTGAGGATGAGGGTTTTGTCTGCCATCAGTTGTGGATTGCAGGGTTTGTACCCCATTTTTTCACTGTTCCTGGTGTAGGGGCTTTGCCTTGGAACCAGCTGGTGCCATGGAGAGCAGGATTTCAGTGATGCTCTAAAGACTGAACCCCGGCGTTCCTGGGGAGTTCCTCTGTCACCAGTTTGGGATATTTTCTTCTCCCCTGCTGGCGTATTAGGTAGATCATCAAAGCAGAACAGTTGGAAAAAAACAACCTGCAGGTCCTGGATGAGCAGCAGTAGTGGCTGGGGGGGTGACCTGAAGTCTCTCCTGCTTTCATGTGTGGTGGAGAAGCCCCCGTGTCTGGGGCCTGTCCAGGTGCAGAGTGACACTGGTGGGGGCCCAAATGATCCTCTGGGTGTTGCACCCACTGGAACTCACTGGCCAATCCTGCATTTGCCTCCAGGGCAGGGACTAGTTACACCTAGCAAGACTTTGCCAAAGAGTTGTCCTTCCCCCAGGTACCAGATTTCTGTGAATGAGCTCAGCAGGACACTGGAGTGCTTAGAAAAAACCTGGCTCTGAACTTGCACAGGAATCTGCCCCATGATGTGTGAATTTGGTTTTCCTTTTTGTTTTTTCCCCAGCATCATGTTGTGCACAAAACCTCCCAGTGCTCCTCTTGCTGTGGGGTTTACTGAGTACAAAAATCACAGAGGCATCTCAAGGGGAGAGCAAGAAAGACCCTGAGGAGGTTTTTTTCTGTCTGCCTGGACTGAGGAGCCTCCATGGGAGTGATTGCAGGAATTCAAGCAGTGCTTTACGGTGGTTGTTTCATCTTATGCAAGCTGCCAGGGCCATCAGAGTGACATAATCTGCAGGAAAAGGAAGGGACTGCTAGCGGCATCGTCAAAAGGGACTCTGTTCCTCCACCTGCTCCTATTTGCTTTTTTCCTCCTACATTCAGTCTTTGTTCTGCATTTGCAATTGAATTTTGCTTTCCATGAGCCATATGCAAGCCTGGCAGGATCAGTGGCAGCTGCAGAGCCTGTGGTGGCCCGTGTCCCTTCCTTGTCAGCAGCACACACACCAGGCTCCCCTGGCACAGCTGGGCCGTGCTGACCTGCCCTTCCACCTGCAGCCTTCTCACCTGGGCCTCCCCTGCACACCTGGGCTGGGGGGAGGAGCAGGGAAGTCTGGGGGGTGGCTGCTGCTCCTGTTTTGCTCTGGGATTTGGAGCTGTATTTGTATCTGAATGAATTTCCCCGACTGTCCCGGGTGCAGGTGAGGGGAGCTGTGGTGGCTGTGCTCTCCCAGGTGAGAGCTGTGGGTGGGTGGGTGCCCTGGTGGGGGGCACTTCCCCTCTCACAGCCCCCTCTGCCCTCTGGCAGCAGTGCCAGGGCATTTGGAGACGCAGGTTTCTGGGAGCTGTTCTCTGCAATTTGCAAATTATTGAATCAGCTCAGAAACGGCTGCCCGAGGCTCCTGGCTGGGCTTTGGCAGGAATAGGATCAGACGAGCCTTCTGGTCTGAAAATGTCTGCAAGTGCCTTGGCTGGTTTACCCAGATCTGCAGGAAATTGCCACTTTCTCTGTTCCTGCGAGGGAGAGTAGGCAGCACATTTTGTAAAAGCTTAAAACTTCTTTTCACCATTACTTGCATATGGAGCCAGGCTGTCCTGGGCTGGCCCGGCCCAGGGGGAAGCCCGTGGCCAGGGGAAGGACTCCAGTGTCTGTAGAGGTGCAGGCATGGTCAGCCTGGCCAGAGCAGGCAGCAGGGATCCTGCCTGCTCAGCGTGGGACACTCTGAACTGTTCAGCAATGTTTATCTGCTGCTCAGGGGGGCAATTAAAGCCAAGCCCACTGGCAGTTAAATGGCACCTTTCTGTGAGCAGGGCTGTGGTCCTGCTCCAAGGGCAGTGTGTGTGTGCAGGTGCAGCCTGGCAGTTTGCAAACACGGAATTTATTGCAAGAAAGGTAGATGAGAAAGTGCTGCACTTTTTTTTTTTTTTATTCTTGCTGACTCTCAGGCTTTGATGTGAGAAGGCAGCACTGTGGATAGGGCTAGGCTGAGCCAGGGCATAACAAGGTAAATCAGATTTTAGGGAGGATGTTCCACAGCCCGAGGGTCTGAGCACTGCAGCTCCGAGTGCCTGGGCTGGACCCCACGTGTGGGGGACTCTGGAGCCCCCCACGACTGTGTGAGGTGAGTGGGAGCCTGCAGCAGTGCATGTCCTCTGCTGAGGACATCATCCTCGCTGGGATGAGTGATGATGCAGCGAGATGTTGCCTGCCTGGCATCCTGGGATTGGGTGGAGAGCTGCTCAAAGTCAGGGCAAGGTTCTTCATTCAGGCACTCACTGCAGATTTCCAGGTGTAAACTCACAGCAAGGTGCCCTTGTCTGTATTGCAAAAACCCCACAGTTTTGGTTGAGTTTTTTTTTTTTTTCTCTCAATTTGTGAGCAGCTGGCAAGGGCTCCTGGCCAGTGCTGCTGTGTCAGCAGGTGCTCGTGTCCCAGGAGCCAGGGGCTGGTCCCAGCTGTGTGGGGGATGGAGAGGGGGATGAGCAGCCTGTGCCCCACTCCCACTGTGGGCAGGGCTAAACCCAGGCAGGGGGAGGATGGAAAGTGATATGGGAGCACAGTCCCCTCTGAAAACTTGTAAGACTGAGCATGGAATATTAAACAAACTAAAAAGGAAGCAGCTGGCAAGGTGATGGCCATCAAGGATAAAAAATGATGACTCCAAAAATAGAGGCTGTTAATTTACAGGAGACTCATTGCTGACCTTCTCAAGGAGGAGGCATCTGACAGGCAGAACTTGTTGCTGCAGGAGTTTGGTGCCTCCTTAGGCCAGGTTTGGTCTGTGGAATTAAGCACAGGCATACAGGTAGCCTGGGATGCTCCCATCTCGTTTGCACATCTTGGCAGAGCCAACACGAGTTGTGGAGCATTTCACCTGTCAGGTAATGTGGTGATAACTCCCCTCCCCACCTGAGATTCATCGAAATGTACTGATTTAGAGCCTGTCTGGGAAATAAATCAGAGGGACAAAATGAGGAGGTGGGATGCATTAGGGGCTTTTCATGAGGCTTTGAGGCAAGTGTGCACTCAGAGTCAGGGTCTGGCTGGGAGCACTGCAAGGGTCCAGGCAGCCTTGGCTCTGTGCTGAGCAGGACTTTCCAATCTGAATTTCAGCATGTCTGTGGGGTTTACCAAATACAGGATATTAATTTGAAGGTGCTTTAGGACTGTAGTCAGGGATGCTTTGAAGAGAAATAACTCACCTGCCCTTGCTGTGTTGGTATCTCACCAGTGCCCACACTTTGCCCTCAAAATGGGGGGGAAATCCCCATTTCCTCCCCCTTTGGAAGGAGCCAGGAGCCCTTGGCAGGTGGGATTTGCCTCCCTAGAGCTGGTAACAGGTGCCCCTGGCACGGCTGGGCTGATCTCAGCCTCTGTTCGGAAACCCTGCAGTCGGCCCTGCCATAACCACATTAAGGTATTTCCTTAATTCCATTTACTAAGTATGCAGGATTCTAATTCTCTCTTTTCCTTCTCTCTTAATTTGCCTAATGAGCAAAACAAATAAATGAAATTATGAAAGAGATGCCCGTGTGTCCTTCTGGAGAGGCTGGTGTCCAGCTCTGGAGGATGCTCTGGCCCTTCCTGTGCTGGTGCCTGGCTGTGGCCAGGCAGAGCCCCTGGTACCTGCCAGGTGCCCGCTCAGGGGGTGAGCACAGCACTGGGACCCTTGGTTAGGTGGTCAGTGCTGGAGCTGTGTGTGTCCTGTGGTGCCAGGGAGAGGCGAGTGTGGGGAGCTGCCCAGTGACCCCAGTGCCCACCCTCACTGGTCTGGGCTGTCCCCAGTGCCCGTCCTGGCTGCCCTGGGCTGTCCCCAGTGCCCATCCTCACTGGTCTGGGTTGTCCCCAGTGCCCGTCCTGGCTGCCCTGGGCCCCTGCTGTGCCCCAGGCTTTGCATCACTCGCACCCTCGGTGCCAGCTGGGGACTGGGTCACTGACGGGATCCCCCAGGGCAGCACCCTGGTGCGCACACAAAGACATCCTGATCCTCCTCCTGATTCGTTTATCACCCCCTGGGGGCAGTCGGTTTGGGAAATGGGCCGGGCCTTGGCCCCAGCGCTGATGGAGGGCTGAATCATCGGCGTCTGTGGTTGGACTTTAACACAACACTCAGAGCACAGCCCCGTTCCAAGCAGGCGTTGGGGATGGGCTTGTTTTGCTCTCCCGGAACTGCAGGAGCAGTTCCAGCAGTTTGGCCCCAAAGAAGCAGCCAGCATGTGACAGAGGAACATGTTGTTAAGTTGGGTGATTTTATAATACTTAGAATATGATGCTATGGCAACCCACTACAAATCCCAGATCAAATCAAATTATTTGTGCGCATCCCTGTAACTTTAATCTTTTCGAAGCCGTGTCTGTTTTATGCCTTTGAGGCCACTGTGCAGCTGAGTGCAATCAGGCAGAGCTCAGGGTTCAAAGCAAGGAGAGCAGGGGATGAGTGGTTTGCTCCAGATCAGGCTGTGCTTTAGTGTCCTAGAAAGTCAAAGAGCAAATAAGGAAAATCTGTCATCCTCGGCGTTTTTCAGCAGTAGAGGTTGTGGAGAGCAGAAGGGAAAGGAGCCTGATGTATGGGTGGGCAGGACAGGAATTCTGCTATTGCCCCACACTGCTCCAAGTAATTTCTTGCACTGAAAAACTGGAAGATGCCAGGAGTTCAAATGAGGTGTATCAATGTAAATTTAACCCGCTGTGACATGAAAAAGAGAGAAAGATTTATTTTGGTTTAATGTGAAACATCAGTTTGGTAATGTGAAGCATCAGTTCTGGATTCACGTTTGGACACAGTGCCATGGGTGTTTCCCCCAGGGCTCTGGCCAAGTCTGTGCTCCTGGCACAGCCCAGGTGGAGCCGTGGCTGTGAGGATGATGATGCTGCTGGTGCCACTTTGCCTTCTCAGCATCCCTGCTCCCTCCTTTCTGCCTTCCCACCTCATCCCCTCAGCATCTCCATGCACAGGGCCCTGCTGGGGAGGGGCTGCAGGCGCCGCAGTTCCCCGTGATCGTCACCTGCTGTCACCAGCACGGGGGCTGGGCAGGAGGGAGGGGAGGGGAGGGCAGAGGTGGGGCTGGTGGCAAGGGCAGGTGTTGGCAGAGCTCAGAACCCCTGGCAGGAGCTGGGTGCCCTGCAGACCCCCGCAGGGGTCGGGATCGGGATCGGGGTCGGGTTCGGTGCCGGCGCTGCGCTCAGCGGAGCCATCCCGGGGCGCGCTGCCATGGGAACCAAACCTCGTTACCGAGAGATAAACAGTTGGACATTTTGGCCCGGTTTCTGCAGGACTAACCTGGCAGGGACACGAGGAAACTAAATTAAATCTCAGATTTTCTGCCTCCCGGAGGAGCATCTGGCAGCGGCGCTGCGTGCTGGCGTGGCTGCCTGCCCGGGCGCCGCCGGGAGACAGCATGGGAGCTGCGCTCAGGACAGGCTGAGCCTGCTTTCCCAAAGCTCAGGGGCTTTTGAGGGGAGCTGTCTTGACGGCTCCGTGCCACAGGGGCTGACTTCTGCTTTCCTGGGGTCTTGCATCTTCGTGGTGGCTCTTGGTACTTCCAAGTCTGGTGCCAGGTGCTGTGTTGGCAAAGGGGCCCTCAGCTGGGTGCCTGCAAACCCGTGCTGGGGTGTCCCTGGGTGTCCCCGAGCCTCCTTTGCTGCCGCCGGGCTCTGGGCTCAGGTGGGGATGGGCTGTCATGGAAACCCAGCCCTGCTGTCCCTGCAGCAGCAGCACACACGAGGACTCGCAGCCCACCCTGGGCAGGGGCTCTTCTGGTGGCTTCTGTCACCCCCTGGCACTGCCTGCCGGGCTTTTGCTCAGATTCCAGATGTTCTGCACAGGCCGCGGCTCTGCCAGGGAGATAAGCCGTGTCTGCCCTTCGCCGCTGACGTGCCCTTTTTGCCTCCGCAGGAAGCAGGAGCTGCTGAGCAGCGCGGATGTGCCGGTGCAGGAGCGGCCGCTGTCCCCGCCGCTCACGGCCCCGCCGACCATGAAGGTGAGCGCGGTGCTGCAGGTGTGAGCCGCCCTCCAGCGCGGCGGGGCTGTGCGGGAGCGGCTGAGGGGGCTCTGGAGCCGAGCCCGCTCCGCCAGCCCCTCCCCGGCCCGGCTCCGCTCCCGTTACACGGCGCGGGGCTGCTGAGCTGCCTTGCCTTGCCTTGCCTTGCCTTGCCTTGCTCCGTGTCACCACGAGGCACACACCGTGTCCCGTGTCCCTCCCACGGGGCCGGGCATCCCGTCCGAGCCTTCACACCTTGATCTGTGCATCCCAGGGCACCTGCCCTGCACAGCCTCACCTGCTTCCTGCCCAACCTGTTCCGGGCGCTTTGCCTCCCGGGGAGCCGCCCTGAAATATCAGGACAGCCTCTGGCTCGGGGAAACATTAACAACGGGAGGTGTGGGGCTGGGCAGAGATGTGGGGCCAGGCAGGGGTGTGGGGCTGGCAGGGGTGTAGGTTTAGGCAGGGATGAAGGGTCAGGCAGGGGTGTGGGGCCGGGCAGGGGTGTGGGGCCAGGCAGGGGTGTGGGGCTGGCAGGGGTGTAGGTTTAGGCAGGGATGAAGGGTCAGGCAGGGGTGTGGGGCCGGGCAGGGGTGTGGGGCTGGCAGGGCTGTGGGGCTGGGCAGGGGTGTGGGGCCAGGCAGGGGTGTGGGGCTGGCAGGGGTGTAGGTTTAGGCAGGGATGAAGGGCCAGGCAGGGGTGTGGGGCTGGCAGGGGTGTGGGGCTGGCAGGGCTGTGGGGCTGGGCAGGGGTGTGGGGCTGGCAGGGGTGTGGGGCTGGGGCCCAGCCCTTGCAGGGTGCCCGTGAGCAGGTCTGGCTCTGTTTGGGTGATGCCAGGAAGGCAGTGGGTTTCTCCCAGGGCTGGCTGGTGGATGCTCTGGCACACGGGGCAGAGTGCAGGGGAGAGGTGCTGGCACAGCTCTGGCTGCTGCCCTCCATTCGTGGCAGCCCCACCTGGTGCAGGGTTTTGTTTCTGCTCCTTTGTGGCCCAGCAGAGCTGGCTCTGAGTGAGCACAGCTCTCTGAGGGGCACGCACTGCTGCATGCCCTGCACTGGGGCATTTTCTGTGGGACTCACTGGAGCCTGGGGCCACCCTGGGGTCAACTCTGGCTGCTGCTAGGACCTGAAACTACCCAAGAACGTTTGTACCTGGAGACAAACAGGATTCAAACCCAGCTCAAACTAAGGAAAAGACTTTTTAAAGAGCATCCAGCTGTGGGCACAGAGCTGTCTGAGCCTGGGGTTTTTGCTTTTGACTCCCAAAGGGGCAGTAGGTGAGGACAGGCTTGGTCTAAAGCTGGAAACAGCCAGGGCTGTGTCCAAGCCACACCTGTGCTGGCAGCCACAGGCTGCTCATGATGCAAAACCGACCTTTGCTCACCACAAATATGAAAGGAAAAAAATCTCTCTCAGACTTTTCTTTTCCTTTGATTTTAATTTCTTCATCCCATCCTCTGTTATATCCTCTTTTTTGTCTTTTGAGAAATTCAGTCTATTCTAAGACCTCACTAAAAGTCACCCCCCATGCCTTTCCTCTTACCATGACCCCTTGTTTTTTTTGCCCCAAGTCATCCTTGTGTCTCCTTCAAGCCGGGATGGATGGATGGATGGATGGATGGATGGATGGATGGATGGATGGATGGATGGATGGATGGATGGAGGATGGAGGATGGGAGCTGCTGACCCCGCTTTCCCCTCTGCCCCGGGCTGGCAGCGCTGGGCTGGGAGTGCAGCCGGGCTGGAGGAAGGGACGGGACGGGGCGGGGGTGCCCCGCCTCCAGCAAAACCACTCAGGGTTCCCTGGGAGTGCCGCATCTACAGCCAGAGTTTGGCTGGGACATTTATTGGTGTGTAGCTGGGGCAGGCAGAGCTGGGGCAGGGATCGGGACCGTCCTGCTCGGAGCAGCTCCGGGGAGCACAGCAGGAGCGACCCCCGGGGCAACACAGGTAGATCGGGGGAAAAGGGGGTACCTGAGCTTCCTGTGGCCGAGGCAGAGCCCACGCAGGTCCTGGCAGGGACCTCTGGAGGGGTGAGGGTGCTGTGCCCGCTGGGGTGGGTCTCTCTCCTGAGCCCCTCTCTCCAAGAGCTGCTCACCCAGGTGTGGTGGCTGCAGCTCCTGTCCCCGGGCCCTCGCTCTGGGGCCAGGAGCAGAGACAGGGATTCTAATTGGAGCAGCTGAATAATCTCTTTATTTCCTTTGGCACATGGGGATTAACCCTGCAGTGGCAGCCCAGCACTGCTCCAGCTTCACCAATGCTGCTGTGATTCATTATTCAAGACCCCTGATCAAACCATGCACAAATCTCAGCTTTTGTGGGGGTCCAGGGCACCTGCAGCAATGATGCTGAGCTGCAGGTTGGGCTGGATGGCAGCTCCTGGTGCCACATTCAGGGGGCAGATGGGTGCTCAGGGCAGGGATCCTGTGTTCCTGCTGTAGTGTGCCTGGGACTGGCTCACCAGTAGATTTCCTTCTTTTCTTTTCAGTCAGCAGAATTCTTCGAAATGCTGGAAAAAATGCAGGTGAGCAGCAGTGTGCATGCCAGTAAAGTCTGCCCACAGAGCCCTGAGGGCAGGGCCTAGAGCAGTGCTGGGAGGTGGGCTCTGTTCTGGGACAGCCTCCAGCACTGCTCTGCAACCACTCTCGTGTTGGGGAACTGACCCCTGTCTTGGCAAAAGCATTACCACATTATTACTGCGTTATTTGATGCATTTGTTTTGTTCCAAACAGGCACCAAAACTGGAGGAGCAGAAGTCTGGAGGCCAGAAACACAAGGTTGGTTGATTTTTATTTCTTGAGTGGATCTTTTCAAGTGTCCCCCCCTTCTCAGAGGTTTAATGTGATCACCAGAGACAGTCAGTGACAGGGCTGGAAAGGATTTAGGTGTAATCTAAGAAGAAGGCACTGACTGGAGGGCAGGGATGGGAGCATGGTGCCTGTAAATCCCTAATCCAGCCCAGACTGGTGCATTTCAGCTTCCAGCTGTGCAGCAGGGTTGGGGTTTGCCCTGCACTGAGGAGCTGCAGCAGAGGAACTCCCACTGGCAGGACTTTGCAGACCAGGGAGCAGCAGGTGCTGCAGGCACTCCCTGGGTTGTGGCAGGGCTGGGGTTTCAAGGGACAGCTGCTGGGGAGCAGATGGTCATAGCTGGTGTTTTGGTTCCTTTTTCCAGGAGGACTACATCCCATACCCCAGCATCGACGAGGTGGGTGCCCTGGACTCCTTCTGGTGAATGCCCCTCCAAAATTGCTGATGGCAGAGGAACTGGGGGGATTCTGTTTCTGAGAGGAGCTGCATAGAGCATGTTCCATGTTCCCCCTCCCTGCCTTTGTGGTTTTTGGCTTTTCCTCAGGAGCATGTGCCCTCTCCTGTAACAGAGGTTTCAGAAGGGTTGTCCCTCCTGTGCCAGGGCTGGGGGGTCACACATGGGGCAGTGAGCTCTGTCCCCCCAGCCCTGCCCTGCCTGACCCCTCGTGTCCCTGCAGATCCTGGAGAAGGGCAGCCCATACCCGCTGATCATCCTGCCCCAGTTTGGGGGATACTGGATAGAGGACCCAGAAAACCTTGGCACGCCCACCTCATCTGACAGCAGCATCTGTGAGGAGGAGGAGGAGAGCCTGAGCCCCAGCAGCTACGGCTACAGGCTGGAGTGCAAGGGGGAGGCCAGAGCCTACCGCAAGCACTTCCTGGGGAAGGTGGGTGCCTCAAACTGGCACCTTTGGCTAAAAACCCCATCTGTGAGCAAAACGGGCAAGTTTTACAGTGTCCCTCTCTGCAAGGAGTGGAGGCACCATGTCCCAGCGTGGCAGTGATGGCCACGAGCCCCTGGCCCTGCAGGTGTCCTGTGACCCCAGGGGGGACACTGGCTCTGAGCCCCTGGCCCTGTGTGGCCCCTGCCCTTCTGCCCAGCCAGGGGTGAGGTGTGTGGGTGCTGGGAGGGTGTTGGGGTGCCAGGGTGTCCAGACAGTGTCCTTGCCATGGGTGAGTTGCTTCCCAGCTGCTAACGTGCAGTTTTCTATTTTTAGGATCATTTAAATTTCTACTGTACAGCCAGCAGCCTCGGCAATCTGATCCTTTCTGTGAAGTGTGAGGAGACAGATGGCACGGAATATTTAAGGGTTATACTCAGGTATGGGGAAAAAAGCTCTGTTTAACAAAATATTCCATATTTGGGAGTCCCTGGTTGTGTTTCTGCAGCAAGTGCTGCTGGAGCTGGGCTGGCAGGGGTGAGGGGTCCAGCTGGGATGGAGGCAGTGGCAGCATCCCTGTGTCTCTGCCTAAACCTGATAATGAACGTGAGACTTTGATCTGTTGCTAAACCTGCTGGAACTGAATGTAAACCTCTGTGTGTTTAATCCTCCCTGGGATAACAGCAGTCACGTCCCTCTATAAGCTGACAGGACCCAGCATGTCTGAGCCATTGTGTCATTTCCCCCCAGACTATGAATATTTGAAGAGCTGCAGAGACAAGAAGACAAACTGAGCCTTTGCTCACTAACCCCACAAACACAGCACAACAGGGTTTCCCAACAGTGGGTGTTGCTTTGCTGTAGACTCTGAATCTGTCTGCTCATTGTTGTTCCCTTGCTAGGTCCAAAGTGAAGACATTGCATGAAAAGATTCCACTGGCAGGATTCAGCAAACTCCCGAGTATCCCCCAGATTGCAAAGGTGAGACCCCTGGCTTAGCTGAACACGAGGCAGAGCCTGTGCCAGTGCACAGCAGGCAGTGCTGGGCAGTGCTGGGATGTGCTGGGCAGTGCTGGGCAGTGCTGGGCAGTGCTGGGATGTGCTGGGCAGTGCTGGAATGTGCTGGGCAGTGCTGGGATGTGCTGGGATGTGCTGGGCAGTGTGGAGATGAGCTGGGCAGTGCTGGGCAGTGCTGGGCAGTGCTGGGCAGTGTTGGGCAGTGCTGGGATGTGCTGGGATGTGCTGGGCAGTGCTGGGCAGTGCTGGGCAGTGTGGGGATGAGCTGGGCAGTGCTGGGCAGTGCTGGGCAGTGCTGGGCAGTGTTGGGCAGTGCTGGGATGTGATGGGCAGTGTTAGGATGTGCTGGGCAGTGTTGGGCAGTGTTGGGCAGTGCTGGGCTGGGTTGGGCAGTGCTGAGCAGTGCTGGGCAGTGTTGGGCAGTGCTGAGCAGTGCTGGGCAGTGTTGGGCAGTGCTGGGATGTGATGGGCAGTGCTGAGATGTGATGGGCAGTGTGGGGATGTGCTGTTGGTTCCCTGCTGATGCCAGGCAAGGAGAGGAATTGTCACTCATTTGACATGGAGAGACCTGGGGCTTGGCTCACTGCAGCCTCAGCCAGGCCATGGGGCACCCCAATGAGAGGGTGTGGAGTGGGGAGCTCCTCCTCTGGAGGCTCTATTTGGCTTCTGTATAAGACATGAAGTTTGGCCCAGGACCTGGCACTGACTGCCCTTTCCCTTGCCCACAGGCCTTCTGTGACGATGCCTCTGGGCTGAAGTTCAACCCTGTTCTCTACCCCAAGGTGAGGTAACCTGGTCGTGTGCTCTGCAGGGACTGAGAACCACACCCAGGGCCACTGCTGAAAACCTTTCAGCCTAATTATGTGTGAATTTGGCTCCTTTCCCCCTTCCCTCCCCTGGTGCTGCCCAGCTGCAGTCTGGTGGGCTCTCCTCACCCCCACCACGGATCTTTTGGCCATCACATTTTGAACCACCAGATGAAGCAACTGGCATTTTTCTTTCCTGCAGGCATCCCAGATGATAGTGTCTTATGATGAGCATGAGGTCAACAACACGTTCAAGTTTGGTGTGATCTATCAGAAGTTCAGGCAGGTGAGTTGTCCCCACGCTGCTTTTGTGGGGCACGTCCCTGTCACCACAGATCCCCCAGCACAGACCCAGCTCTGGCACTAATTCTGCAGCACCTCGTGTCCCTGGGTGTCCTCACTGTGCTTCTCATTGCTCGGGTGTTTTCCCCACTCATTTAAAAATTACGAGATACAAAAGTCTCGGGGTGGAAACCAGCCCACAGGCTGCTGCAGGGAAAAGCGGATGTGAAAATGGATTTTAGCAGGCGTGGTATTTTAATCAGATATAAGTTTAGACAGCTAAACAGCTATGTTTGTCTGGAGGGACTGTGGGGTTTCTGAAAATGCTGTCATTAGCAGGGGAGCTCTGGATGGGGAGTGCAGAGCTCAGACTCAATTACTCCAACAGGCACTAATTATCTTACATACTGCATTTTGGGATGGATTGAGTGACTCATGCAGGAATGTAATTAGGGTCTCATTGTTTTGAAATACAGCAAGAGCGAGATGCTGAGGGATTTTTCAGCACAGGATTCACTTCTGGTTTGGTATTTCCCAGATATTATCCTGAGGTCCTTGAGGAGAGGCTCTCAGCAGCTGTTGTGGGTGCTGGGCAGGCTGTGACAGCCTGGATGGGCTGGGGGCTGCTGGCCAGTGTGGTGGCCAGCTGGGGCAGAGGTGGGGAGCAGCCTGTGGCTGGAACAGGGCAGGAAACTGGGGCTGTCAGCAGATGCACCCTGTGCTTTGCAGACACAGGAGGAGGAGCTGTTTGGCAATAATGAAGAGAGCACTGCCTTCAAGAACTTCCTGAGTTTTCTGGGAGACACCATAACTCTGCAGGACTTCAAAGGGTAAGTTAGATAAAAAGGCTGATTTTACAAATACCTTAACAAGAGACCATGTCATATGTAAAAATATCTACGTGTGAGAACAGAAGTCATCTCGCTTACGAGCGGGATGTGCGGAGCAGAAGCAAATATAGCTTTGGCTTGTTTTTCAAAGCTGGGGGAGTTAAAAAAAAAAATTGAGCTGCCAAGAGAGAAAAACTTCTTTTCCTGCAGCTTTGAGGTTGTGATAAAATCTGGCTATATTCAGGCATGGGGGGAAGGAAGTCTGTGGAAATGTGCCGTGCCCGGTGTCGCAGCTCAGCCACGGGCACCTCTGGGTGGTCACTGCAGAGAGCCCAGGGCTGGGGAGGGCTGGGGAAGGCTGGGGAGGGCACAGCTGGTGCCCCTGGCAGTGGCCAGCCCTGGCTGTGGCCAGCCTTGGCTGTGTCCAGCCCTGCTCTATGGCCAGCCCTGGCAGTGTCCAGCCCTGCTCTGTGTCCAGCCCTGCTCTATGTCCAGCCCTGCTGTGTGTCCACCCCTGCTGTGTGTCCAGCCCTGCTCTGTGTCCACCCCTGCTCTGTGTCCACCCCTGCTCTGTGGCCAGCCCTGTGTCCAGCCCTGTGTCCAGCCCTGCTCTGTGTCCACCCCTGCTCTGTGTCCACCCCTGCTCTGTGGCCAGCCCTGTGTCCAGCCCTGTGTCCAGCCCTGCTCTGTGTCCACCCCTGCTCTGTGGCCAGCCTGTGTTTCAGGCAGGCAGCGATGCCGTTACAGCCCATGACGCACGAAGAACAAGAACAAATGGTTTGTTCTTTGCCATTTGCTGGCTGCTAGATAAAGATAAATGAGCTGGGCTGTTCCCCCAGCCTGTCCCTGACAGCCACGGTGCTCCCTGTGCAGCTTTCAGTTGGTCTCTCGTGGTTTCTCTGCAGTTTCCGAGGAGGCCTGGATGTCAGCCACGGGCAGACGGGAGCGGAGTCGGTGTACACGGTGTTCAGGGACAGGGAGATCATGTTCCACGTCTCCACCAAGCTGCCTTTTACCGAGGGAGACACGCAGCAAGTAAGAGAAGGAGGTGGCTGGCACAGCAGGCTGAGTGGGGATGCCCTGGCGCTGGGAGGGCTCCCAGCCTGCAGCACAGAGCCCCTGGTTTCCCTGACCCAACGCTGCCCCTCTGGCCTCAGCTCCAGAGGAAGAGGCACATTGGCAATGACATCGTGGCCATCATCTTCCAAGAGGAGAACACGCCCTTTGTGCCAGACATGATCGCCTCCAACTTCCTGCACGCCTACATCGTGGTGCAGGTGGAGAAGCCCGAGGGGGACAGCACACTGTACAAGGTGAGGGCAGCCCCCCACCCACCAGCTCTGCCCCAGCCCCTCCTGGCAAGAGCAGGCAGTGACAGGACAGGGCAATGGCAAAAGGCAAAAGGCAGGCTTGGTTTAGACATTAGGGGGAAATGCTGCCCTGTGAGGTGGTGAGCCCTGCACAGGCTGCCCAGGGCACTCAGACTGTGCTCAGGGGTGCAGGCAGTGTTAGTCCTGCTGGGACTGGTACCTGTGTGCTGAGCACACACAGGTGCACACAGGTGTGTTATGTGTGCACTATTGCATAATGTGTGTGTACATCAGTGCATAAAATGCATGTGTGTAGAACAGCTCATTTGTTAGAGTTTTGTTGGTCCTCAGGGTCTGAATGTGCCTTGGAGCAGTCTGACACATCACACTGCCATCCTGCTGCACCCTGACAAACGTGTCCCTTGCCTCCTCAGGTATCAGTCACAGCCAGGGAAGATGTCCCCTCCTTTGGTCCACCCCTGCCGAGCCCACCAGTGTTCCAGAAGGTAGGAGCTGGGAGGGAAGCATGTTCCAAGCTGTAAAAAAATGTAGATGTGCATGTCCGAGATGTTTCCATGGCTTGGGGAAAACAGGACTCCTGGAACTGATCTGCATTAGTTTTGGCATTACTTGAGCAAGGCAGCACAGTGGCTCTGGGGCTGGGGCACCTGTGTTATGCAGGTGAGCACCTCAAACCCATCTGGAGGGGCTGCTGGTGCTGTGAGCTCGGGTTTGGGGTTGGTGCAGCTGTGGCACCAGAGACACAGAGAGTCTGGAAGTGGGGAGTGTTCTGCCCCTGGTTGTCTCCCTGCAGAGCCCTGAGTTCAGGGAGTTCCTGCTGACCAAGCTCATCAATGCTGAGAACGCCTGCTGCAAGTCTGACAAGTTTGCCAAGTTGGAGGTAACACTGCCCCCATGTCCCTGCCAGAGCAGGGCTGGGGACTCAGAGCCACCTCTCCCTGTTGTGCTGGGTCAGTGCTGGTGGGGACGGGGGCAGGGTGACCATGGGCAGGGCATGGTGACCATGGGGAGGGCATGGTGACCCCAGTGGGGACACTGCCCTGCAGGAGGGCATGGTGACCGTGGGCAGGGCAGGGTGACCAGGGGGAGGGCAGGGTGACCACAGGCAGGGCAGGGTGACCCTGGTGGGGACACTGCCCTACAGGAGGGCATGGTGACCATGGGCAGGGCAGGGTGGCCAGGGGGAGGGCAGGGTGACCATGGGGAGGGCATGGTGACCCTGGTGGGGACACTGCCCTACAGGAGGGCATGGTGACTGTGGGCAGGGCACTGCCCTGTCCAGGAGGAGCTGTGTCAGGGGTCACTGCTTCTCTGGAGCCTGGCTCAGCCCCTGGTGTGCCCTGCAGGACCGGACACGGGCTGCCCTGCTGGACAACCTGCACGACGAGCTGCACGGGCACACGCAGACCATGCTGGGGCTGGGGCCCGAGGAGGACAAGCTGGAGAACGGGGGGCATGGAGGCTTCCTGGAGTCCTTCAAGGTAAAGCCTGCCCTTGCCCACAGCAGAGCTAAAAGGCACCTCTGGGGCTGGCAGAGACAAGAGGTGTCCCCGAGGGGAGGGGGCAGGAGGAGGGGACTGGGGCCAGCACTGCCTGCTCAGCCTGCCAGGTGCCCAAGCTGGTCCCAGGGGCAGCAAGCATGAGCTGGCACTGTCACATTGTTGGTGAGTGTTCACTCTGGAGTGACTTATCCAGAGCTCCTGAGCACCTCTCCACCAGTGCTGCAGCATTTCTTGTGTGCCCAGAGGGGTCTCAGTCCAGGCTCTGCTGTGGCAGGACTTGTCCTGCTCCTGTTCTGGCTGTCCCTGCTGGGATCAGGAGGGTGCCTGGGGCAGACACGGGTGGGACATGCTGGTCGTGTTCAAACAGAGAAGGAAAGAAAGGCCCTGGGTGTGTGTGGGGGGAAGTGGAGCTGAGTGTGCCAGGGACACTGGGTGAGTGTGGGGGGAAGCAGGGGATGTGGGCTGGAGGAAAAGGCATGGGTGACGTGCTCTGGAGCAAACTCTGGGCAGCCCCTGGCTGCAGGGGCAGTGACTGGCTGGGACATCCCTCGAGAGGGAGGCTTTGAGCCATTCCAGGTGTCTGTGCTGTGGAGGGGCTGGCACTGGGTGTGCCAGTCTGGGCAGGGGTGTCCTGGCTGTGACTGTGCTGGAGCAGCCCCTGCAGTTATCTCAGGCACGGTTGTTTCTATGGCACAGAGAGGTGAGGCTGGCGAGTGAGTCACCTCATCCTGTCCCAGGAAGATGGGCAGGGCAGGAGGGTGCCCCCAGACCCCAGTGCAGGGGCTCAGCTGTGTCTGCTCCGGGGTGGGACATGCAGGGATGGAGCTGCTGTGCTCATAATTCACACAGGGTCCCAGGCCGAGGTCGGGCAGGGTGCTGTGGCACACTGGGTGTGTGTGGGGCACACACCATGCTCTCTTGGCCCTGCAGGGAGTGCTGAGGTGGGAGGTGAGCCCCTTGCCCCGTGCTGGTCACCTGGGGGCCGTGCTGCTGGGCTGCCTGCTGGCCCACCTGCTGCCCCGAGCCCTGCCCGAGTGACGGGGCACCCGAGGGGCAGGAGGGCTGGCACCTGCTCCCCGCTGCACCCTGTGCCCTGCACCTGGACCCAGCCCCAGCCCCCTGCCAGGGACCAGTCCCAGAGGTGAGCTCAGTTCTGCTGGGCTCTGAGGGCTGAGGCGCCTTTGCCTCCTCCAGGGGAAGGAGCCCTGCCCAGGGCTGGGTGCTGGGGAGGCTCACAGAGTCCAGCAGCTGCAGGTGTGAGTGCCTGTGGCAGCTGCTGTGAGAAGGGTCACTCTCACCTGAGAAAGCATCACGTGTATGAATTGCTGCTGACCCCAATAAATTCGGTCTGATGGACTCTTGCTTGATGTTCATTATTGGGTGGGCACGAGGGGCTGTTGGGGCTGTGCTCTTCAGCACTGGGGGCTTGGTGAGAGCTCAGGGCTGCAGATTCCTCTTACCCTGGTGTGGATCCACCTGTGGCTCCAGCAAACCTGCATGCTGCCATGGTTATTTACTCTTTGTCCAGGGGCTGGAGGAGCAGCAGCTGTGGCTGAGGGGATAGCTGGGGAGACAGTGGAGGAGGTGGCTGCTGTGAAGAGTGAGGGAAGGGGAGAAGGGAAGGTCAGAGTGAGCAGGGAGAGCCTGTGGCTGCACTGCTCACCTCCAGTGCCTTCCAGAGCTGGAGAGCAAACCAGGAGCCACAGCAGCAGTTCAGGCTGAGTGTATTGTCAGGCAGTAGCTTGCTGAAGAACAGCAGCATCTCTGTGGCTGTGCAGCCTGCAGCTCAGGGGCTGTTTTGGGGCAGGCTGAAGAGGTGCAAGAGAGGCAGGAGAGGATCTCTGAGTGCAGGGAGAATTGTGAGAGGCGTGCACACACCTGGCCTGTGGCTTGGCTGTGGTCTGGGCTTGGGGCCTGTGTCTGCATCTCCTGGTCCCAGAGGAATCACAGGGCAGCGGGGGGCAATGTGATGCTGTGGTGGCTGCGGGGGTCCCCAGGGGCCCCTGCATGGCTCTGCCAGCAGCGTGCTGCTGTCGGGGTGTGCTTGCTCTGGGGAGTCGTGGGGAGGGCAGGGGCGTGGGTGGGCTGCCCTGCTGGTGGTGATGCCCTGCTGTCCCTGTGCACAGAGAGCCATCCGGGTGCGCAGCCACTCCATGGAGACCATGGTGGGCAGCCAGAAGAGGCACCACGGGGGCATCCCCGGCAGCCTGAGCGGGGGCATCGCGCACAGCAGCGGCGAGCTCACCAAGAGCACCTTCTCGGTGAGCCTGCCCCGCCCTGCTCCGCCCTGCCCCTGCCCCACCCTGCCCTGCCCCGCCCCTGCCCCGCCCTGCCCCGCCCCTGCTCCTGTCTCACCCCGCCTCTGCCACGCCCTGCCCTGCCCTGCTCTGCCCTGCCCCTGCCCTGCCCCACCCCACCCTGCCCCTGCCCCTGCCCCACCCCACCCTGCCCCGCCCCTGCCACGCCCTGCCCTGCCCCTGCCCCCGCCCTGCCCCACCCTGCCCCTGCCCCACCCTACCCCGCCCTGCCCCGCCCCACCCCACCCTGCCCTGCTCCGCCCTGCCCCGACCTGCCCTGCCCCGCCCTGCCCTGCCCCGCCCTGCCCCACCCTGCCCTGCCCCTACCCTGCTCCTGCCCTGCCCTGCTCCTGCCCTGCCCCGCCCTTCCCTGCCCTGCCCCGCCCTGCCCTGCCCCTGGCCCTGCACTGCCCCTGCCCCGCTCCACCCCTGCCCTCTGGCCGTGTGTCCCTGTGTCCCTGTGTCCCTGTGTCCATGTGTCCCTGTGTCCATGTGTCCCACTGTCCCTGTGTCCCTCTGTTCATGTGTCCATGTGTCCCACTGTCCCTGTGTCCCTTGTCTCTTCCCCTCCCCACTCCTCACAGCCCACAGGTCACTGCTGATGCAGCCTGGCTGTCACCTGCATGGGCAGCAAGGGTAAGGCTGGGGGGGAAATTGAGCAGGCTGTGAGTTTGGATGCCTTGTTCAAGTTGGGCTCATTTTGTGTGAGAACTAGGTAAAAGCCTCCTGGGGTTTTGGTCCCATGGTGAAAGGAGACAGAAGATAAATTCTGGCTTTATGTGGTTTTGGATGTGCAGGCAGCGCAGCTCCTCGCAGATGTTTGGTGTCTGAGCTGCCAGGAGAGCTGTGCCCTCAAACCCGGCTGTCCTCTGCTTCCAGCCCCCTGTCCCAGCTGCAGCTGCCAAGAACCAGTCCAGGAGCCCCATCAAGCGCCGCTCAGGGCTGTTCCCTCGGCTGCACACGACCTCAGAGAGCCAGGCCGAGAGCAGGACGAGGTGGTGAGTGTGTGCCGCTGGCTCTGGAGCACCCTCCATGAACCCTCACAGCTTATATTTTACTGGGCAGTGCAATCTGACCATCCTTTTTAAGTCTCTTGCATAACCCGTGCAACCTGTCCCTTTGTGCCCCAGTGACAGCGTTTCTGGAGCCCAGAAGACACCAGATTTAGGACATTCCTCCCAAGAGATGAAATCTGAAACCTCGTCCAACCCCAGCTCCCCTGAAATATGCCCCAACAAAGACAGGTGAGCCAGGAGGAGCCCCCTCCTCTTCCACCACAGCTCAACAGACATCAAGGAATTTGCCAAGGAAAACCATATCTGAATTTGACCGTAAATAAGTTTGATATTAAGAGAGGGAAGATTCTGGTGAGCACAGTTCCTTTTTGGTCCTTCCAAAGAAGAGCAGAGAGCAGCGTTTGTCCTGCCCAAACTCCCAGGGCGCAGGAGGCTGTGCCCATCCCTCCCAGAGTCAGCCGGACCTGGGCGCCCCCAGAGCTCCCCCCCGCCTGCTGTGGCTGTGTGCTGAGCACCCCAAAGGCTATGCACTCCTGCGGGGAGTGCCGAGGGTCCCTGTCCCTGTCAGCCCCCGGGGACCCTGCCCTGGTGACAGCCCCCGCCCTTCCTTCCGTCCGCCTCTCCCCAGGCCGTTTCTCAAGCTGAAAGAGAACGGGCGCTCGAACATCTCCCGTTCCTCCTCCAGCACCAGCAGCTTCAGCAGCACGGCGGGGGAGAGCGAGACCCTGGAGGAGTACGACAGCCTGGTGGGTGCCGGAGCCCCCCCGAGCCCCCCGAGCCCCCGAGCCGGCTCTGCGGGGGCAGCCCCCAGGGCATCTCGCCGCTGGCAGGAGGGGCTGCCCCACTCGGTGTGGGGAGGAGGGTGGGTGTGCTGGGGGGACACCAGGGCCAGGATGGGCAGAACTGGGAGAGGCTGGTGCAAGCTGCCACTGCCCAGGGAGGGTGTTTGAGGTCCCCCCCAAAGCAAGAGCCCAAAGCTGCGGTTCTGACAGCCCGGGAGCCTCGGGGTGCCCTGGGGCTGCCCCGTGTGCCCAGGCGGGTGGGCAGCAGGTAGGGCAGGGGCGCTGCAGGCTGGGGCAGGCTGGCTGCAGGAAAGCCATTGCTCTGTGTGTGTGTGTGTGTGAGCAGGGGAGCCAGCCCTCCACGGCGTCACCCTTCAGGCAGGACGTGTTTGTGTACAGCGCCAGCCCCGGCAGCGACAGCCCCGGCCCGGGACAGGCCACCCCTGTCATCATGAGCAGGAGCCCCACAGGTGGGGACAGGCACTGCCACCTCTCCTGCAGCCCCCCGAGCCCTGGGCCCTGCAGGGGTGGGCTGGGATGGAGCTGTGCCTCTGGGCTGGGATGGAGCTGTGGCTCTGGGATGGGGCTGTGCCTCTGGGCTGGGATGGAGCTGTGGCTCTGGGATGGGGCTGTGGCTTTGGGATGGGTCTGTGGCTTTGGGATGGGTCTGTGGCTTTGGGATGGGGCTGTGGCTCTGGGATGGGTCTGTGGCTCTGGGATGGGATGGATCTGTGGCTTTGGGATGGGTCTGTGGCTCTGGGATGGGTCTGTGGCTTTGGGATGGGGCTGTGGCTCTGGGATGGGTCTGTGGCTCTGGGGTGGAGCTGTGCTCACCCTGGCAGGACAGGCACCCTCGGGTGTGGGGCAGCCCCATGCTGGTAGAACGTTCTGGAGACACAGCCCCACAAGCTCTAGTTCTGTGCTTGCATGGGGAATTTGTTTCCTCCCTCAATCAGAGTGCAGAGCTGGCTCTTGCTGTGCCTTTTTCCCCCTGTCTCCCCTGACAGTGTGCAGTAGTCCTGGAAACTCTTGTCTCCAGAGGCTGAGCCATGACTCACAATTATTTAATCAACAAGCAGCTTCCCGTGGTCCTGGCTCCAATCCTGTGCTGCCAACCAGCACCAGCTCCATCCCTGTCAGTGGGTGATTTCCACACTGAGGTGCAGCTCAAGGAATGCTGGCCTGTCCTGGGGTGACAGTGCAGTGACACAGGGGTGGCCCTGCTCACACATCCTGATTCCTCGAGCACAGGGAGCCACAAGGCACCAGCAGCCACGTGAGACACTGTCAGCTGAGGAGCTGAAACAGCCAGGAGGCACAAACAGACCCAAACAGCTCTGAAACTGGAGTAGTGCAGGCAAAATGGGGCCACGGAGTGCAGGCACCCACAGGTCCTCCTCCTGAATTAATTCATGATTTTCTGAACCCTTAAACCAGCCCCTTTTAATGCTTGAAGTGTTTATTTTGTATTTTTCCTGCCAAGAACATGAAAATCCACCCATACATTATATGGATCAGTCATTCTTTGTAGACTTTTCAGTGGCATTTCCAGGAGAAGTGAAATGTAATTAAGCCTCAATTTGTTCCATGGCAAACACTGAACATACAGCTTTTGCTAAACATTCAGCCAAGGCAGACTAAATACTGGTAGCACTCCTGAGAGCCCATTGAAGTGCCTGTCTGGGCCAGTGCAGCCAGCACTGCAGCAAACATTTCTGCTCACAGTTTATAATTTTGGTTCTTTCTTTGTCCTCCCCCTCCAGCAGATGTAAAGAACAGGAACTCTCCAAGGTCCAACCTGAAGTTTCGTTTTGACAAGCTCAGCCACGGCAGCTCCAGCATGGTGGGTGCCCAAACAGGGTCTGGGGGTGCTGTGCTCTCATCCCCCTGCCCAAACAGGGGTCTGGGGGTGCTGTGCTCTCATCTCCCTGCCCAATCAGGGTCTGGGGGTGCTGTGCTCTCATCCCCCTGCCCAAACAGGGTCTGGGGGTGCTGTGCTCTCATCCCCCTGCCCAAACAGGGTCTGGGGGTGCTGTGCTCTCATCCCCCTGCCCAAACAGGAGTCTGGGGGTGCTGTGCTCTCATCCCCCTGCCCAAACAGGGGTCTGGGGGTGCTGTGCTCTCATCCCCCTGCCCAGCACGGGCTCTGGGCTCTGGGGCCCCTGAGGGAGGAAAGAGAAGGGGTTTTGTGATTTGTTTGCAAACCCAGACCATGTTCTGTTTTTGACACAGAGCCACTAGCAGGAGGGAGCCATGAGCTTGCAGGTGAGTGTTGATCTGCTCTGTTTGCTGCTCAAAGCCTCTCTGGGGCTGCCTGTGTTCAGCCACCCACAGCTGCTCACACTCTGGTATTGCCTGTGGGACCCATGCTGTACCCTGGGGCATTAAATGCTGCTGTAGGTGGGAGAGGGAGAGGCAGGGTTGGTGACAGGTCTGCCCCAGCAGTGCTGCTCTGCAGCTCCCCAGCCCTGCAGCTGCACTTTTCCCAGTTAACCTTTAACAGACACTGGTGCCCATCTCTACAACTGCTGCTGCTCTGGGCCCTGGGGTGGAAGGGCAGTGCATTACCCATTCCCAAAATCCAGGGGGAAATGGAAGATTCACGAGATGGATTTCATGGGCAGAGGTAAAGGGAGCTCAGTGGGATTTACCTGGGGTCTGTTCCATGAAATTAAGGTGTCATTAGGAAGACCCAAGCTAAGCAGAAGAGCCCATGGAACCTGAAATGAGAGAAATGTACATTTCTGAAAGCATGGGTCTCAAAAAGCTGGGATTTTCACCCATCACTGAGTTTCCTTCTCCTTTCTCTTGGGGGAAATCACTTCAGCTGCCTGCCTGGGACAGGTGCTCCAGCCCCTCAGGGGTGGGACCTTTCTTCTCCCACACTCCTGACACTTTCACCCTTTTCTTCTTTGCACAGAACGTTTCAACAAAGGGAAGAACCTGCAGCACCCCAGGGACCCGGCCTGGGCAGCGAGGTGCTGCTGCTGCAGCCCTGTCCCCAGGGACAGCCACCCTCCCCTGTGCCCCTGCCCAGCACTCTGCAGGAGGGGCTGTGCCTCTGCCTGTGCTGCACACTCCTGGCCAGGCCACGTCCCCTCCTGCTGCTGGGCTGCTCACCTGTGCTTGCCCAGGTGTGCTGGGCACTGTCCTTCCCTGTCCCTGGGCTGCCTGGCAGCTCCTTTGGGCAGAGGGGCAGCAGGAGAGACCTCTGCAAGTTCAGGTCCCTCCGTGCTTTATTTGCAGTTATCAGTGGGAAGCTGGTTTGTGTTTGTTTTTTGGAGGGTGGGGGGGTCAGGCCAAAGTTTGTGTTAGTGGCTCTGGGGCAATCTGCAATTGTTTGCTGTTCTCTTCTCTGGGACAATGGGGCAAAACCTCCCTGGGGGAGTCCTGGGCTGCTCTCCCTGGAGGGGGTTCTGCAGTGTCTCTAGGATGCCCCAGTTCCTACCTACCCCCAAAACCCCTGACTCCAAACCTGCTCAGTTCCTGCACGAGAGGCAGGTGAGTGACTGGCCCAGGCACTGGGGCTGGGCCTGCAGCCAGCCCACCCTCCCTGGCAGGATCCTGCTCCCTGCTCTGTCCCTGCCTGGCACTGGCACAGGTGACCCAAAGCCAGGGCTGTGTCACAGCTCTGGCCTCCCTGAGCTCTGCAGGGCATTGCCCTGGTGCCTCTGCTTTGCCCTGTGCTTGGATCACCAGGTGAGCCAATGCTCAAACCCCAGGGGTTTGTGAGGCATCAGGCTGCTCCAGCCCTTGCAGAGTCTGTCCTGCTGCTTTTGGGCAGGCTCTGGTTATCCTGAAAGCATTAGAGATTCTGCAAGGTAACTTCCCCATAATGCCCTTTCCCAGAAAATACCTCTCTCAACATGCCAAGAAATCCTTTTGCTCCTTTGTGGAACTTCACGTGGAGTTTCCTGTCCATAAATTTCACACTGCTCACGGATTTCCCTCACCCATTTTCTGGGAGACAGGCCATGATGCTGCAGATATTCCCCCCTCCCCACAGCCTGTGACCCTTGGAGACCCTCATGAAATCAGGTTCTCAGTCTCAAGGGAGCACAGTTCTTTGAGTTTATTTCTGCTGAAAACAGGACTTTGAGTGCCAAAGTCCCCTTCCCCCAGTGGTGCTCCAAGGGGCACAGAGTGCCTGCAGCCTGTTGGAGGGGCAGAACTGCCCCTGGAGCAGCTCCCTGGCTGTGACTGAGGGCTGGTGGGATTCAGCCATCACCTCCCCCCTCCCTGCCATCCCCCTGGCCAGGGCAGGGCAGCAGCAGCTGCTCTGCTCCCTGGTCCTGCAGGGAGCTGCTCCTGGGAGCCTCACAGCCTGCTCACACCAGTGCTCATCCCAGAGCCACAGACCCGTCCCTGCATCACAGCTCCATCCCATCCCAGAGCCACAGCTCATCAGTCCCCGTGGGGAGGCTGGAGCTGTGGCAGGAGGGGAGAGGAGGAGAGTTGTGAGAGGGCAAGGAGCAGTTTCAGGGGCCTGAGTGCTGTGCAGGACGAGTGAATGCCGTGGGAGATGCCTCCTGCTCCCAGCCTGCTGCATGTGCTCAGCCCTTGGGGCTGTGGGTGTCTCAGGATCACGCCCTTTGCTGTTCAGCCTTGTCTGATGATGCTTCAGCAGCACTTTCCAAGCCACCCCCGGCTCTCCTCTCAGAAGCTTTGGTTTCCCGAGGCTGCACAGTGGGACTGGCTGGTGCCATCCTTTGCTCCCAGGGTTTGCTCTGGGTTTGTTTCCCCAGCAGTCACTTGTTTCTGTGGATGTTGTCATTCCCGTGGGTGTTGATCTCCGTGAGATCTTTCAGCAGAAGATGCAGTGGCTACTGTCAGCTGCTTTGCCATTTTGGGTTGTTTTGTTGCTGCTTTTTTCACTTGAAACCGTGGCTTTCCTTTTTGTCCTAGATTGGTTTGGGAATTATTCAAACGAGCAGGCAGAGGAGTGTGAAGCCTCAGGGAGAGTTCAGTGCTCTGGATTTGTCTCTCCTGTGCTGGGGCCGGGGTTTGTGGCTCCTGTGGGACATTTCCAGCAGCTCTGCTGGCCAAAGCCCAAGCCTGGGGCACTGCTGGGGCTGGAAAACGCTTGTGCTACATCCCGGGGACCTGTGCACTTCCAGCAGAGGGGGAAGCTGCTCCTGTATATATATTTTGCAAAATGTTTTGTGCTTATAAGTGACTCTTACACATCTATACATATATAAAAGGGATATATATATATATGTATAATATATATATATATATCTATATATACAAAGGAAAGGATCCTGAGCTGACACTAGAATTACTGGGCAGTGCATTTCCCCTCCTGGTCCCGCTGCTCCCCTACTCTCAGCCCGTGCCTCCTCAGCAGTGGCGATGCAGAGGGAGCAGGGGGGGCTCGGACCCGCCTCGGGGGGTGGGGAAGCCCCCGTGAGGGGCGGCTGTGCTGCGGGGGCTGCCCCGTTCCTTTGCTGCGGGCTCTGCTCGCTGCAGCCCCGGGCAGCGGCAGCTCCGTGCAGCTCCACATCTGGCACCGCTGGCTCCGAGCGCAGCTCCACATCTGGCACCGCTGGCTCTGGGTGCAGCTCCACATCTGGCACCGCTGGTTCCGAGCGCAGCTCCACATCTGGCACCGCTGGCTCTGGGTGTAGCTCCACATCTGGCACCGCTGGCTCCGAGCGCTGTGCAGAGCGGGCTGGGACCCTCCTTCCTCCCCAGCGCCCCCTCCCCAGCGCCCCCTCCCTCGGGGCTGCTCTTCCATCCCGGGCAGCGCTTGGCACGGACCTGAATCCTCCCGACCCCCGCACAGCCCTGAAGTGCTTTTTTGGAGGGAAGCAGGCGACCCTAAGCACAAACTCGGTTCCTTTGCAGAGTTCTGAGGGTCCCCAGGACGGACAGGCAAGGGGCCAGGCGGTGTTTTTGCCCGGGGATGTGCTGGGATGTCTGGTTCTCCCCAAAAGGGGTCCCCAAAACGGGGCAGAGCCCGGCTCCTCAGTGCTCCCAGCTGTGCTCCAGCTGCTCTATCAGTGCACATCTGCCCCAGCTGTGCCCCAGCTGTGCCCCAGCTGCTCTATCAGTGCACACCTGCCCCAGCTGTGCCCCAGCTGTGCCCCAGCTGCTCTATCAGTGCACATCTGCCCCAGCTGTGCCCCAGCTGTGCTCCAGCTGCTCTATCAGTGCACACCTGCCCCAGCTGTGCCCCAGCTGTGCCCCAGCTGCTCTATCAGTGCACATCTGCCCCAGCTGTGCCCCAGCTGTGCTCCAGCTGCTCTATCAGTGCACATCTGCCCCAGCTGTGCCCCAGCTGTGCTCCAGCTGCACATCTGCCCCAGCACGCTCCCATCACCTCCCTGAATGTAGCACCGCCCGAGCCCTCCCAAGGGAAATCCTGGATTTGTATCAGGCAATGTGAAGAGAGTTTATAGAGCGACAATAAATCTTGAAGAAACGTATCTGACAAAGTTTATTTTTGATGTAGAGAGGCAGTGCTTTGTAGTTCCTAGTGACCTATGTCTGTTGTAAATAATGTATATTTAATTTATTGCTATGGTAGCAGATTGTTATGTATAAAACTAAAGGTTCACAAATGTATATTTTGTTGCTTAAATGTGTCTTTGCAAAATTCACAATAAATAACATATTTTGTGTCCATATACATGCTCTGTGTGTGTGGCCATGCAGTGGCAGCTCTGGAGGAGCCTTTTGGGAGCTTTGAAAAGCAGTGAGAGCAGGGAATGGTGCAAAGTTACTGACAGCTCCTCGTGGTCACAGCAGGGTCAGCCTCGAGAGGTTTAAAAAGTTAAGCTTTGAAATTAAATAGTGTGAGACAATGTTGACAGATAAACAAGCAGTTTAGACATATGTTTCAAAGGATTTAAAGAAATCTCTCCTAGACCTGGCAGATGGGCAAGTTGGGAATTAATGTTTGAGTATTCCAGCCAGAATTTGGAAAGTTTCCCACAGAGTCTGGACTCTAAAATTTGGTGGGAGGGAGACTAAAATGCTGCAGACAACTGAAAAACAAACTCGAAACAGGCTGCTCAGCCAGAACTGCTTCACTCACTTCTATAGCTTAAACAAACTGTGAGTGTTGTGGAAACAATAAGCTAAATCCAGGTTTCAGAGGAGTTTGCTTGGAGTCTCATTCACTGGGTTCCAGCTTCCCACAGCTTTGCAAAGTGCAGGAGTGGCCAGAGCCAGAGCTGGGCACACAGGGCTGGGCACAGGGCTGGGCACACAGAGCTGGGCACACAGAGCTGCTGCCCAGGGTGGCTCTGGAGTCACAGGAGGGTGTTTTCAGCACTCCTGTGTCTCCCTGTGCCACTGTGCCCGTCCCCATTCAGAGCAGAGGAATTCCATCCTTCAGCCACAGCAGCACTGCAGACAAACCCACCGACCCCAGCCAAAGGCAGCTGGGTGTTCTGAGGCTGCTCCTCATCATCCTCAGAGCGTCAGATCCTGCAGGGCAGCCTGGGGCAGCTCCCAGGGCAGATAAGAGCTTGTCTGTGTCTTTAATGAAAGGCTGGAGGCACCAGATAATCATGCTGAGTAGTGCTTAGTGGAAAGCCTCCTGAATGTAATTAATCAAGTAATCAAGTGATTTTCTAGGCACTGTAGGGAAGCAGAGGGATGAATGAAACCACAGAATGCTTTGGGTTCGAAGTTTAAAGATCAGCTACTGACCCCTGATAAGGGCAGGGAGACCCACTGGGCTCAGGTGCTCAAAGCTTCTCCAGCCTGGCCTTGAACATTCCCAGGGATGCAGCTCTGCAGAGCTCCTGCTCTGGCTCTGCGGGGCTCAACCAAGCAAGGCACCAGCTGATAAAACCAGGTTTGTTCTTAATATTTGAAATTGAAATTAGGGACAAGAAAAATCCAACATGTTTTTGTTAGTGGGGTTTTTTTGTTTTGTTTTTTTTGTTTTTTGCAAATGTTTCCTGCAGTCCTGTGTGTGGTTGGATGCCGTGTAGTCTCCCAGGATGAGGTGTGTGTTCCATGGCACAGCCAGGACACTGAAAATCTCTGGGAAAGGCTCAGGATGACACAGAGAAGAAAAACAACTATTGCTGATCACATCCTTTAATCATGATCCCATGAATTTATTTGACATGAGGTTTTGATATTTATAGCCAGACTTACGCTTTACTATTTTCAATAATAGTGGATGTTTATTTCTCCCACCCGTTACATCCCATCCCAGAAACTGCACGAGTTTATGACAAACACAAAGGGAGGCTGATGTATTCTCTTTGTAAAATTGGAAGGTTTTGGCACCTGTGGGTGTCTCTAGCACTCAACTCAGTGTGCTGTTGAGCTACTGAAAATGTAAATCCCTCAAGTGTTTAATTTCAATAGTGACTGAGTTTTTCCACGTGGGTGGGGAAGAATTTTCCAGTTTCATTTCTCGGAGCTGCAGAACTCAGAGGCTTCCCCTTCTGGACAGAAGGTGGCAGTGGAAACACAGGAATGGGGTGTGATCATCTGTCGCTGCACAAGCTGGTGTGTGGGTCCCCATTCTGGGCTGTGCCCATCCCTGTGCCCGTCCCCATCCCCACCCCGTCCCCATTCCCATCCCCGTCCCGGGCTGTGCCCATCCCCAATCCCATCCCAAATCCCATCCCCATCCTCATCCCATCCCCATCCTCATCCCATCCCCATCCCCATCCCCATCCCCATCCCCATCCCCATCCCATCCCATCCCATCCCGGCCGTGCCCATCCTCATCCCATCCCCATCCCCATCCCCATCCCCATTCCCATCCCATCCCATCCCATCCCATCCCATCCCATCCCATCCCATCCCATCCCATCCCATCCCATCCCGGGATGTGTGTGAGCCTGCCTGGCACTGAGACCTGCAAGGGCAATGGTGTGGGACCACACTCCAGCCACTGACCACCCCCCTGCCCCCCTCTGTGCCCCTCCAATTCCATCCAACCCTTTCTGGGGAGGCCCCAAACCTCCTGGGATGCTGCAGGAGGTTATTCCTGCACCCTCAGGCCTCTTCCTTCCTGGTCCCTGCAGCCAGGGGCTGGCTGCAATCTGGAGTGGAAATGGTCACTCAGGACACCCCAACCATGCTCTGCCCTGCTCTGGGGCTGTGTCTGATTTTGGGGACTGGGCTGTGTCTGCTGTGCTCTGTTTCTGTTTGCTTTCCTTGGAGCCTTCCCAGAGGAATCATTTGTTAAACAAATCAAACGTGTTTGGAGGAACACACATTGGTCCACAATTGCCTGTCGTGCACCACTGACACCAGTGGGGTTTCTGCTGCATCACCAGCACAGTGTGGGGCTGAAGAGAACACTCTGGGAGCTGCTTCTGCTGCTCAAGACATGACCATGCTCATTGACAGGCAGAATTAATTTTCTGGGTTTTGTTTGCATGGATTTTGCCAGAGTAAAATCCCACTTATTTTCCATTTCAGCACCATGAAAAGTGTATTGATTTTTCTTCACTTCTGATTGTTCACATTACTGGATTGCTTTTAAATAGTTGACAGAGATCATTCATTTTCCAGCTCCAACATATTTTGCAGCCTGTTCCCTGTTTTATTTGTGTGTGCCTTGGGGGAGTTCCATGGTTGTACCTGATCACCTTCTGCAAGCAGCCCTGGCAGGAGGGAGGAAACTCTTCCCCCGTGGGGTTTTGCTCCCTCCTGCCTTTTCCCCAGCAGCTTCAGCACCTCTGCTTCCCTCTGAAGCTGCAGCTGAGGCTCAGAAACCTTCTAAGCCAAAGATCAGAACAGGGCAAAGAAATGCCAGCAAAATCAGTGGTGTTGTAAGAGAAGAGCCACCCTGGGTGTTCGTGGGTGAGGGGCAGGACCCTTCCAGCCCCTCACAAAGGAAACGAGGGAACCTCTGGGCATTTCTTCAGTGCAGAGCCCAGGGCTCTGGAATGCTGCCCCCACAAACCTCTCCAGCCTCTCCCTGAGCTGCCTCCCCTCTCAGGCTCCCTTTGGGAGCAGGAGCTGCCTGTCCCTGTTTGCTGTTCCTAAAGCAACGGGGTCCTGATTGCACAGAGGGAGACAGTGCTCATAATGAGAATTAATTATTCATTTATCACTTCTCTCTCAGTGAATCATCTCCAATAATCATGTATAATTTGCTGCTTCAGTGAATACTTTGATACTAAACAGAGCTGGTAGAATAAAGTCACAGGAGTGAAAACCCCATGTAAAAGGAGTGAGAAAATGGTGAGGACTGAAAAATAACCTAAGAAATATTTGTGCATAATCATGTGCATGGTGATGCATCTGCTGGATCCCACAAAGCTGAGGGAATTCACACTTTGGAAGTGTTTACCTCCCCTGTTATTGACATTCTGTCAGCAGCACTGGGCTAAAATTCTCTACAGAGAAACTAAAGGTACTGACAAAAATCACTGAGCTTCTCTTCTCTAAATCTCCATGTAAGAAATGGCATTTCTGTAAGTGAACAGCACTCTTTGGTGACACAAACCCTTATCTGTTTTCCCTTTGAGTTACAGGATATTTTATCTTTTTTTTTTTTCTTTTTTTCTGGACAAACTTTCTGGTGCATCACTTGGCAGATTTTATTTATCCCTGCTTTCCTCTCATATCTATTTCTACAGAAGAATTAAAGCATTTAGCTTCCATTTATACATTCATAAGTGTGTGACTGAAGTCCTGTTGATGGGATGAACAGAGTCTGACATCCTAAAGCTATAAGGAATTCAGATATCTCATATTTTGGTTTGAATCCAGGAAGGATTTACCCATTTTTCACTAAGCACCTGAAGCAAAGCCCAGTGTCTGTGAGATGCTGCCAGTGGAGCACACAGATGTTTGCCAGGCTGGCACAGCTGGGCCAGGGGGGAGCTGCAGCTGGGAATTCTCCTCTCTCCCCCACCTGGCACCTTGGTGCTCTGAGATCCACAGGGCTGGATCCAAACTTCCCCAGCCTGCAGCCCCAGAGCTGCTCTCTGCTGAGTAAATGCTCAGCCTCCATCCCACAGGCATGTCCTGAGACTTAATTAATGCTTCTGGAGTATTTTAAAGCCCTCAGATGGCAAGCAGGCTAAAATACTGCCAGTCCCTGAGGAGCCCTCCCATTCAGGGAGGAATCTGGGTGTTTTATTTAATGAGCAGCAGTGCCTGAGACTGTCTTGACTGATTATTTCTGAGGCAAAGCAGCAACACATTTACACAATGCTGCTGAATTTTAAATGGACTCCAGTTCATCATGGGAATGCAGCACTGGAGCCAGCACTCCCTTTTGCACTCCTACAGCTGCTGCACAGGAGGCACCCACAGAAACCATTGCAGCATGAATGAGGATCCTGCCTCTTCTCCCCAGGAAAAGTGCAGGGAGCCAGGGGATTCACCTCTCCTGAGGGATCTTGCTCAGCTTTCCGTGTCTCTGAGCCAGACAGCCTTGGCTGCCCTGGCAGCATCTCTGCTTCCTCCCTGGGACTGCTGGGCAGCTCAGCCAGGCTGATAAACAAGTTTACGATAATGCAGATTATGCAAATGCACCAGTTTTCCTATCGTTTCTCGTGCTACCCACGGGAGCAAGTATTTTCTGGTGTGTGAGCAGGCTGCAGCATTCAAACTACTGCTTTTTAAAAATTGCTTTACAGCAGCAGAGCTGTCTTCAGAGGTTCTCGTGCCTGGTACCTGAACCAGAGGCTGTGAACACGACATGTTCACTGTGTGGAGCCAAATAACCCTCCAGGAATTCTTTCTGTTGGAATAATTGCCAGGGCAGGGCAATACTGCAAACAGCTGTGGTTCCTCCCATAAACATATTCTGGCTCCTTTTGGAGCCTCAGTCTCCAGCTGCTGCCAGAGCCTGTCAGCTGCAGGAGCAGTGGAACATGTTTCCTCTGCAGAAATGAAACGATTACTGTTGAATAAATGTGTTGTGCACAGACCTGAACTCCCCAGTGCACGCTGCACATGCAAAAGGGAAAGGTGCCAGTGCTTCACCCTGCAATGAGCTGCAGAGACAGCTCATCTGCTGAGCAGGCTGGCTGTGCAGCTGCTGAGTGTCAGCAGCAGCAACACTGGCAGGGAGGAACAAACCCCAGAGCAGAGCAGCCCTGGAGAGCAGCTCAAAGGATGGAGAACAGCTCAAAGGATGGAGAACAGCTCACAGGGTGGAGAACAGCTCACAGGATGGAGAACAGCTCACAGGGTGGAGAACAGCTCACACCTTGAGGAACAGCTCAAAGGATGGAGAACAGCTCACAGGGTGGAGAACAGCTCACAGGATGGAGAGCAGCTCACAGGATGGAGAACAGCTCACAGGGTGGAGAACAGCTCACACCTTGAGGAACAGCTCAAAGGATGGAGAACAGCTCACAGGGTGGAGAACAGCTCACAGGGTGGAGAACAGCTCACAGGATGGAGAACAGCTCACAGGATGGAGAGCAGCTCACAGGATGGAGAACAGCTCAAAGGATGGAGAACAGCTCAAAGGATGGAGAACAGCTCACAGCATGGAGAGCAGCTCACAGGATGGAGAACAGCTCACAGGATGGAGAGCAGCTCACACCTTGGAGAGCAGCTCACACCTTGAGGAACAGCTCACACCTTGCAGAGCAGCTCCCACATCCCTCTGGCTTCTGCTCAGGGACAGGAACACATCTGGCACCAAGAGGAACAACTCCCAGGCAAAACTTTTCTGTGAGACACTTTTATTCAAATCCACCTCAGGAATCTGGTGAAAGAAATATTTCAGGCAATTCTTGTTGCTTTTATACTCAGCAATATCTGCTCTTCCTGTAAGATCCCTGGTGGCACTGCAGGGGATGGTGGGATGGTGTTTAAATATTGATGTTTTAGAAGCTTATGGTTTTAATATGATTTAAATTATGCACATTTTTATTGGACTCATAGGTTCATCAGCAATTAGTCTCTCCCAGCTGCACAGGAGGGTGTTTAGCAACTCAGTATTGATTTCTGCCTCAGCCTCTGAATTTCAGTGACTGGCTAAGGTAAACAAATCCACAGGCCCTTACTGGAGATGCTGGTGAGCAGCCCGAAATGTGTAATCAGCAACTCAGTATCCTTGGAATTGCATCTTCTTAACTATCATTAGTTTCATCCCTTGCTGCTCTAATAAACCTCTTGGTAGCAGGCCAGAGCCAATTATACTCGTGCTTGGAAAATTATAAGAGAAGGAGAAAAAGCCTGTGTTGCCACAAATAAATGAAAATTTAAACTGGCCCAGACCTGTGACACATCTGTTGTTTATGGGGCTGAGCATTGCAGCAAGAGGAGGGAAATGTGTGTTTGTTCACCCTGCTCCTTCTGCTGTGGGAAATCACAGATAAACCCCCTGCTCCAGGGTTTGCTTGCATTCAGCCTCTGTTCACTCCGTGGGGCTTTGCAGGTGCAGAGAGAACAGAACATGCACCAAATCCAGTGGTTTGTGGGCTCCTGCTAAAGAAAATAATCAGTAACAGGTCACCCATCCTTCTCCAGGGGCTTCTCAGCCATCCTGCTCAAGACATTTTCTTGAGGGAGGTGCAGAGTTTCTGGGATGTGACACCAGCTGTGCAGTCAGGCTGCTGGCATGAGGAGAGCAGAATGGGAATGTCAGCCACAAAACCCATGGAAATAACAGATGGGAGGCAGATGTGATAAACTGGAAGCACAGGCAAATTATAAAACCATTCCAACTGCTCATGCAGATAAAACCAGGAAACAAAATAACCTCTGAAATCACAAGGACTGGGTGCTGCTTTGAGAAAATGAGTGTTTGGCTTGGCAGTTTGTGGTGCTGCTGGTGGGGAGGGGGTGGGCTCAGGTCCTGCAGGAGCAGCAGATTTCTGCTGCAGGGAAATTTGGGCTGTGCCCCTTCACTTCTTGCTGAGGAGCATTTCTGCTGGGGAGGCTTCAATATGCTGTTTTGTTATTTTTTTTCTCAGCCCACACTGCAAATGTTAAATGTTCATCTTGTGCCAGTGCAATTACTTTATTGCAGTAATAAAATATAATCCAAATAATTGGAAAAACACAAAGGGGAAAACACCCTTGGAGCACCCAAAGGGCAGAAGAACATGGAATAGAAACATACAATACAGACATATAAATAATAACATAATAATATATAAACATACAAACAATATAATAACATGATTATAAATGTATAATTATAAATACAATAATGCAATAACATATAAATAATGCAGAACAATATGGGATGGAAACATATAATATAAACATATATATAATAACATATAAACATATAAATAATACAGTAACACAATTATAAATTTATAATTATAAATATAATAACATAATAACATATAAATAATGCAGAAGAACATGGAATGGAAACATATAAATAATAACATATAAATAATAACACAATTACTAAATTATAATTATAAATTTAATAACATAATAACATATAAATGATGCTGGGATGTTCTGGGGCAGTGCAGGCACAGCTCAGAGCCTGGGGGAGCAGGGAAGGCTCAGCTGAGATGATTTTAAAGACCCAAACAAAAGGCCTGTGGTTCCTCTGGAGTGCCCTGTCCCCAGCAGAGAGGGGGCAGCTCTGTGCCTGCAGATCAGTTTCTGTAATTAGCAGATTACACACTCCTGAGCCATGGGCTTGAGCACGCAGACAGGATTCTCCTCTGAATCAACTGATGCTCTTTGGGACCCATTTATGCTTCTGACTGTCACACATCTCACCACTTAATTACCCAGTGCCTGGGTAACTAAATAATTAATAATAAATAAATATTAAACAATAAATAAAGAAGTAATCCAGAGCCTCACCTCCTCACAGCACTCACACACCTCACCCAGGCTTTGCACAGCCTCTGGTGCTCATTGAAGCTTTGATTTCTGATTCCCCTTTCTTAATGAGTTTTTAGCTTTTTCTTCTTTTCCATGTCCCAGGAAGAGGGGTGAGGTCTGGGTATGACCTGAAAATTGTCCTTGTTGCTCCAAATTCAGCAGCTGCTCTGGCCCAGGGCTCCCTGCAGGGTCCCAGCATCTGGGGTTTGCTCTGGCACTGGCAGCACAGCAGCTCCTGCCCTGCCTGGTGTGGGCAGAAATGCAGCTCCAGCAGAATGGGGCAAATGGGACCACAGGGAGGAATTAAACTCTCCAAATGCTCAGGGCCTCTTATTGACTTTGTAATGATATTCTGATTTATGGCAGCACCAGGTCAGAATTAGGATTTTTCCACCAGTGTTGAGGATGATGCTGAGTCCCTGTCCTGCAGAGCAAAGGGGTGATTCAGGCTCTCAGTGACATTATGTTCTGCTTTTCCCTCATCAGCCATCAGCCTCTCAGCAGCACCAGGGGCTGGATTTGTTTGTTTGTTGGTTGGTATGGGGTATTTTTTAGCTGGGATTACAAGGATAACAATTAGCTTTTTATCAGAAATCCATAGTGTTCTGTGGTTCTTAAAACATGTCAGTGTATTTTACATTTAAATAGAAATGAGGCCTTCTTGAAAGAAATTCATTCTGGTAGGCTTTGCACATTGATGATTAAAGAATATGGTTCCATTTTTTTTTTTGGTCTCATTCTGAGCAGTGTCTCATTAGATTTGCATTTTATTTCTTTCCATATCCATCATGATTTGTGTCAGCAGAATGGTTACAGAGATGGACAGCTTATTATCAGCCTTAAGTGAGGAAACAGAACACAAGAATGGTTACTAAAAAAAGGGAAAGGTGATTAACTCTGGGTGCCAGAATATAAATGAAGCTTGACATTTCCATTTTGCTAATCCAAATTAACCCTCGCCCAAAGTTCCAGAGTGCAGGGGGGGATTCTGGGCCCTGAGCTGGGGCTGCCAAAGTCTGGGGCTGCTGCAGAGCTGCCCACCCAAACACTGAGAGCCTGAGCTGGGCACAGCCCAGGAGAATTCAGCTGAGATTCACAGAGTCCTTGCAGGGCACTCTGCTGTCCCCCTCCTTCTCTCCAGAGCAACTGGGGTCCAAAATTTGGCACATGAGGGGAGTGGGAGGGAGGATGAATTGAAATGAATTGAGACTCTTCATGTGGAGAGGAAAGAGACTGGAGGGAGCCAGGACAACTCTGAACAGCCCTTAGAGGGGAGTTATGGAGAGGACAGAGAGCAGCTGGTGTCAGCAGTGTGAGCTGCAGGTGTGCAGATGATGTGCAGATGATGTGCAGCTGTGCAGCTGTGCAGGTGTGCAGATGATGTGCAGATGTGCAGATGTGCAGATGTGCAGCTGTGCAGCTGTGCAGATGATGTGCAGAGGATGTGCAGCTGTGCAGCTGTGCAGCTGTGCAGCTGTGCAGATGATGTGCAGAGGATGTGCAGCTGTGCAGCTGTGCAGCTGTGCAGGTGTGCAGATGATGTGCAGATGTGCAGCTGTGCAGATGATGTGCGGCTGTGCAGCTGTGCAGCTGTGCAGATGTGCATCTGTGCATCTGTGCAGATGTTGTGCAGATGATGTGCAGCTGTGCAGCTGTGCAGGTGTGCAGATGACATGCAGATGTTGTGCAGCTGTGCAGATGATGTGCGGCTGTGCAGCTGTGCAGATGTTGTGCAGCTGTGCAGATGCTGTGCAGCTGTGCAGGCACACTGGGCACAAGCTGCTGCTGTTCTCATGTCCACCTGGCACATTTCCTGCTCCAGCATCAACCCTCAATTACGAGGTGACACCCCTGGAACCCACCTGCAGCTTGTTGCTGCCTTGGATCACACACCTCCTGTGGAAATGGGAGGGAACAGGAAAAGCTGGGTGGGAATCAGGGGGATTGTATTAGCATTCACTGGGCTGGGCACAAGAATCACTCAGGAAATTAAAAGCAGGGTGATATTTTGAGGTGATAAAACATTAAAGTACAAAACTTGCATTTGACTCAGATCCAGCCTCAATTTTTCCTTTTTAAGCTGCAGTTTAGGAAAAGCTGAACCCTTGCCAGGGACAAGTGCAGGCTCTGGGCTCTTGGAAAAGGGAGAAGGAATTAAATTATGTTAGCTGGTGATAAAAAACAAGAGAAATGAAGAAAGAGGACAAAGGAAAAAGGTAACCACGGAGGTGAAAGAAAAAGGCCCAAGAGATTCCTTACACAAAGGGGTAATTAGGGCAATGTGGTGATTTCCAGGGTGATCAAAGCCTGATCCAAGGGGTCAGCAAGGTCCCTGCCCTGGGGGTGCAGGGTGTGCTGAACACCAGTGCCCTGCTCTGGGATGAAGCTCAGCTGAACTGGTAAAGTCACAAACCCTCTGCTCTGTGGGGTTAGTTTGGCTGCTGTGCTTTTCCTGTGGCCTTTTCCTGTGGTGGGAAATGCACCAGAGAGGGTGGAGGGCCTGTGGCAAAGGCAGCACCTGTTTGATAAATCAAACACCCCAAATGCAATGTAACATAAAAACCTGGGAGGTTGGTTGGAGCTGATTCTCCTGTTCTGTGTGTGTGTCAGTGGTAAGAAACAGTGAAGAGTTTACTATACAAATGGGGAGCAGCACCCAGGGCCCCCCATGCCCATGTCCAAACCCAAACCCAAACCCCAAAACAAAACACAAACACAAACCAAACCCAAATCCAAACCCAAACACAAACCCAAACCAAACCCAAGCCCAAGCTGACCCCTCCCTGCTGGGACATCCTCCCTGTCCTTTTTCATCCCTCCATCCATCCCTTGAGCAGGATGACCCCTGAGCAGGCAGTGATTCCATCACTGATTTCCCCATCCCCTTGCACAGCAGTTTTTGGGGCTGCAGCTGCCACTGCACCCACTCAGGGGATGGTCCAGGGTGGGAAGAGAGGAAAACCCATTTAAGAGAGAAATGCTGAGTTGTGATGCCTCTGTTTGCTGAGAAAGAGAGGTTTTTGTGCAGCTTTTGGCATTTACAAATCCTTTGTGAAAAGGTCACCCTGTAGTTGGGATCTTATTAATACAGAAGAACCCAGAAAATGTCACATCTCTTTACCCTGATATTTGCAGAAGGAGTGACTCAGCAGCCTGAGCTGCTCTGGCATGAACCAGTGGGATGGTGACAGTGACCCTGGAGTGACCCTGGAGTGACCCTGGAGTGACCCTGAGGGTCCCTGTGTGCACACCCTGCCCCCTCCGACTGTGAGAGGGGCCCGGGAACTGCCCACTGTATGCAATGTGTATAAAAAACATCTGTAACAAGAAAACGAAACAAAACAAAAACCCACCAAAAAAAAAAAAACCAAAAAAACAAAAAACCCAAAACAAAAAAACCCAAAAACCCAAAAAACCAAAAAACCAAAAAAACTAAAACCAAAACTAAAACTAAACAAAACAAACCATAAAAAACCAAAAAACAACCACAAAAAAAACCCCAAACAAAAAAACAAAAAAAACAAAACCAAAACCAAACCAAAACAAACCACAAAGAACGAACAAAACAAGACAAAAAGAAAAACAAAAACAAAACACAAAAAACAAAACCAAAACCAAACCACACAGTCACAGCACCCTCTGGGCTCTGTCCCTCCTCAAAATCCTCCCCAAATCTTGTCTCTGCAGGCACAGGGGGTGCTCAGAGAGCGTGTGCTCCCCTTTCTGCTCTGTTCCACAGACACAGTTTGTTCTTTGCAGAATTAAACATTATGCAATCTCTGAGTGATATGTTTTGTCCCATGAGATATTTGCTTCAGAAATACAGAGAGGGAAGTGCTCATCTGCCATTGTCATGCCAGATTTTAATCAGCTGGGACAGGCTGCTTCTTCCCCAAATGAGCAGCCTGGGTGGAAACAACCTTCTCCCCCTACACCTCTGCCTTCTCCCACTGAAATTTCCCATTTTAATTACATTCCTTTATTACCACCCTCTTTCCCAGCAAGCTCTTCTTGCTGTTAAACTTTTTTCCCTCTACACATCTATCTTTCATTTTATTCAATTGCCAAGAGCCACAGCGTGTGTCTGTGTGCTGGGGGGAGAGAAGAGAGAGATAAGAAAAGAATAAAAAGAGAGAAAAGATGGGGGAAATTAATCTGATAATTGTTGGGAAGAATTGTTGTCAGCAGCAAAAGTGTTGGCAAGGCCCTGCACTCCCAGCCCAGAGCAGCTCTGCCCTGCTGGGGAGGGGCTGCCCTGAGCAGGACCCTGCACCCCGGGACGTGCTGCTTGATCCTTCCAGTGCCTGGCAATGCTCACACTGCCATTCCAGCTCCAGTGAAAAATGTGCCACTGACAAACTTCCCCGTGTCACAATTAAACACTAACAATCGTTTCCAAGTCACTGTTTGCCACCCTGCACGTTCAGTTGTGCCATCCATCCCTGCCTCTCTCTCCTGGCAGATGAAGGGAGGTGGGACTGCACCCTCTGACCACCTGCCCTGGGAGGAGGCAGGGCCAGGTGAGCAGGGACCCTGGGGGCTGCAGGGGGACTGGGGGCAACAGGAAGGGGCTGAGGGCTGCAGGAGGGGGCTGGGGGGAGCAGGAGGGGCTGTGGGGAGCAGGAGGAGGCTGGGGGCAGCAGGAGGGGGCTGGGGGCAGCAGGAGGGGCTGTGGGGAGCAGGAGGAGGCTGGGGGCAGCAGGAGGGGGCTGGGGGCAGCAGGAGGGGCTGGGGGCTGCAGGAGGGGCTGGGGGGAGCAGCCCATGGGCTCTGTGCCTCCACCAGCAGCTGCCAAGGGGTCTGGAGTGCACTCTTTAGATCCAGAACTTTCCAATCTACTCTGCAGGATTTCCTCCCCAGGCTGTGGGTTCAGATTGTCCCCAGTCAGTTCCAGGGACTGGGAGCTGTTTCCACCCAGTTTGTGGAGCTGAACCCTGTCCCAGCCTGGCTGCCCAGAGGTGTCTCTGCAGCTGCAGCCCCTGCTCATGGCACTGAGCCCTGCCAGCTGTGCCAGCTGTGCCCCACATAGCAGCCAGCAGGGCTCCAGGTGACACTGGGGGTGCTCAGCTCTTCCTCAGCCAGATTTCAGCTCTCTGGGCTGACTGACTCCCTAATTAAATTAAATTCTTTAGCAGTATTTAATGTTGCGTATGCGACATTAATTTTTGTGCTAGCATGATCAGTGCCATATTCACACTTGTTTATTTTCAGAGTGCTAACCCAAACTCTGTTTAAACACATTTTCACAGGTCAAAGGCAAAGCATAAAAACCAACAAAACATTTTAATCATGAAAATTTACAATTCTACAGTAAATGCGGTGGGAGAAAAAATGTCTTGAGAGCAGGAGAGGCTGTTGGAGGGCCCTGCTGCCCTGGACTTGTCATCCTCAGGGGAGCTGCTCTCACAGCCACAGCCAGCAAACCCTTCCTGGGAGTTTAACTAACCCCAGAACACTGTCTGACCTTCAGGCTGAGCCATGTCCTGCCTGGGCAGGAGGTTTCACATGGGCTGAAAAGTTTAAGGGCAGAAAAAGGCTCTGCAAGGCACAGAACCCTGGGGCTGCACAGATCCAAAGAGACCCCACTGGCACCTCAAATACAACTTATTGTCCCTAGCAGAGCTGTTCCATCTCTGGGGAAACCCCTGGAGAAGTGTCAGCATCACCAGGAGCCCTGGGAAGGGCAACCAGCTGAGGCAAGTGAGCAGGCAGCAGAGCAGAGCAAAGGGGTTTCATTTCCCATCATCAGGTTCTGTTAGTCTGACAGGCAGGTGTCCATCACAGCACCCAGCAGGCTGGGATGGAAACTGCAGAGGAGCTGACTCTGAACTGGATTTACTCACCCCAGCTGGGCAGGGCAGTGCAATTCCCCCACAGACACCCCTGTGAGTCCCCTGGGCAAAGCCCTCTGCAGTGCTCACCTGTTTGCACACACCTGGATGCACATCCAGGTGAGATCACGCTGCTGCTGGGAAGGTTCTTTGTGCCCTGCTGCTCCCCTCAAACCCCTTTTACCAGCCCAGCTCCTCTCCAGATCTGTGGGTAAACAGCTGAAACAGACCCCAGCCCCCTGAGCAGCCTCACAGCTACTGAGCACCACCAGCAGGTGAGGGCAGGAGAATTTACCTTTCAATTGCTCACAAGGCCTGCATTTCCTTGCTAGCACACCAACAGGGGATTGGGCTCTCTTGCTGCATTAATGCCACTTGTGAAAACTAACCTGGGAGCTGGATGTTTGTTCCAGGGTGAGGAGATGTTCCAATTAGCAGCAAATTGCCAGCACTTGGAACAACGCTGCATATTAACTCAAAGCAAGTGAGTGCTCATTGAATTACCCAGAGGAGTAAACAGCTTTTTGTGGGGTGTGTAAATAATCCCAGGGTAGCAAAGAAATTGGGAAAAGAGATTTTAAAAACTAATTTGCCTGGGCAGAGAAAAAAAAATATCAAAGGAAGTGAGAAAAAGGAAGGGTTAGCAGCGAAATGCTGTTTTATTTTGTTGTTACAAGCTGGGCCATTGCTCCAGAGACTTTCCTGGAACAGAGAATGTGGGCAGCCCCCTCCCTGCCCCACACTGGGGCTGCCCCAGGCAGGAGGAGCATGGAACTGGGGGCAGGGGGGCTCAGGGGCTGCTGCTGTCCCCCTGGGCCAGGCTCTGAGCCTCTGCAGCCTCAGAGCTTCACAAACACTCCTGCCTGCACAGCCTTGCCCCCCGTGCTCCTTTCCCAGCTCCCTATCCCTCAGCTAATGCACTCATGGACATTTCCATTTCCCAACTTCCGACCTAATGGGCACAGCAGAGAACTGGAAGGCTCCTAAAATCAAATTTACTGAGCATCATTCCTTTTGCTGTCCATTAATGAAACTATTCATCAGGTTAGGCAGATCAGGCTGTGGAGCTGTGCTCCTCTTGCATTAATGAAGAGAATATCATCAGTACTTAGGGAGGATGTCAGGAGTGTCCCCAGGGCAGAGTTTGCAGAGGACACAGCTGCAGGTGCTGCTGTCCATAGCCCCAGGGCTGTCCCTGCACCTGTGGGTGCTCCCTGCCACACCTGGGCAGGTTTTCTCTGAAATGGTGTTTGGAAGGAACCCACTGCTTCCTCCAACACTAACCATCCACTTGACTGTTTTCTGAAACAAGACTGCACATTGCACCCCAGCAATGGCATTTCAGGCTTTAAGGCCATCTGTGCACACAATTCCCAGTGACCCACCAGCCTCCACCATCTCCTGAGCCACTGCTCAGATCCCTCACTGCATCTGCTCAGAGAAAACCCCTGCTGGCATTAAAGCACTCATGGCTTGTGTCCAAAGGGCACAACAGAACCACAAACCAAGAGAACTGCTCCTGGCAGTTTCAGTGGTGTGTTTTACCTCCAGGACAGGAAAAAGCTTATTAAACTGTGAATTATCCCACCCCTGGGAAGGGCTGGAGCCTCTCGTTGCAGAGTGGTGCCTCCCGAGCCAAACCCACACTCTGAACAAAGTTTTCTTCCTGTAAGGGGAGAACAAGTTAATTCCCTGTGCTGGCATTTCACAGCAGATAGAGCAGGGCTGCCCAGCCCAGCTGCCTTTTCTTGTTTCAAATACTGCTGCTCCTGACTGAGGCAGGTTAATCAGTGCTTTTACTGACAAAAATCACTTCTTGAGACACCCCAAACCCCCCAGGGACGGTTGTGCACAGAAGGCAGGTGTGCCCAGGCAGGAATCTGGCCCTGGTGCCCCAAATTCAGAGTGTCTGGGGGCTGCAGGCACAGAGGATCAGTGCTGGGCATCTGCTCATTCTCACAGCACCAGCTCCTCCTGAGATTTGCTCCTCTGTGAGTGACAGGGCAGAGCCCAGAGGGATTTGCCCGTGTGCTCACTGCCTGCTGCTGTGTCCTGAGCCATCACTGGCTGGGAAACCTTTCCTCACCAGTTAAAATTTGAGTCTTTGTCACTGTTGGGATGTTCCTTGTCAGGAATCAAGGCTCAGGGATGACCAGAGCCCCTCACAGAGCTGTGCAGAGTGGGGATTTGCATGGAGCTGATCCCTGACATCCACCAGACAAAAACACACATCCAAAACCACACAGCTATCTCAGCATCACTGCTTTTCAGATGAGCTATGGCTCCAAAGATAGCACTGAGATAGATTCACAAGAAGGTTGTGGCTTCTGGTATTTGCTGCATGAGGGTGACATTTATGGTAAGAGAAGTGGGAGATGTGGAGCAGCAATGATGGCAATAGCACCAATGATGGCAATAACAGCAATGATGGCAATAACACCAATGATTGATGGCAATAACACCAATGATTGATGGCAATAACACCAGTGATGGCAATAACACCAATGATGGCAATAACAGCAATGATGGCAATAGCACCAATGATGGCAATAACACCAATGATTGATGGCAATAACACCAGTGATGGCAATAACACCAATGATGGCAATAGCACCAATGATGGCAATAACACCAATGATGGCAATAGCACCAATGATGGCAATAACACCAATGATGGCAATAACACCAATGATTGATGGCAATAACACCAATGATTGATGTCAATAACACCAGTGATGGTAATAATACCAATGATGGCAATAACACCAATGATTGATGGCAATAACACCAATGATTGATGGCAATAACACCAGTGATGGCAATAACAGCAATGATGGAAATAACACCAGTGATGGCAATAACACCAATGATGGCAATAACACCAATGATTGATGGCAATAACACCAATGATTGATGGCAATAACACCAATGATGGCAATAGCACCAATGATGGCAATAACACCAATGATTGATGGCAATAACACCAATGATGGCAGTAACACCAGTGATGGCAATAGCACCAATGATGGCAATAACACCAATGATTGATGGCAATAACACCAATGATTGATGGCAATAACACCAGTGATGGCAATAACACCAATGATGGCAATAACACCAATGATTGATGGCAATAACACCAATGATTGATGGCAGTAACACCAATGATGGCAATAGCACCAATGATGGCAATAACACCAATGATTGATGGCAATAACACCAATGATGGCAATAACACCAGTGATGGCAATAACACCAATGATGGCAATAGCACCAATGATGGCAATAACACCAGTGATGGCAATAACACCAGTGATGGCAATAACACCAATGATGGCAATAACACCAGTGATGGCAATAACACCGATAATTGATGGCAATAACACCAATGATTGATGGCAATAACACCAGTGATGGTAATAACACCAATGATGGCAATAACACCAATGATTGATGGCAATAACACCAATGATTGATGGCAGTAACACCAATGATGGCAATAGCACCAATGATGGCAATAACACCAATGATTGATGGCAATAACCCCTCTCTGGGGCCAGAGGGGGATATCAGGGGTGGGGCTGGGAGGCAGGAGGTGGCCAAGGCAGAGCAGCAGCAGTGCCAAGGTGGGCTCAGCTTTGGGGTGGGATGAGCAGAACAGCCCCAGCTCTCTGGGGGACCTGGAGGAGCCCCAGGAGACCCCCAGGGCCTGAGCACAATTGTGGGTACCAAAGCACAGCCACTTCCTCATGACTGCTCCAACTCCCTCTCCTTTCCCCCACATCACTCTTTCTCCTGGAGATTTCCACTGGATCCTACACAAACCTGACTGTTTCCTTCATTTGTGAGGCATCTTTGATCTATCTGTGAAATGCTGCAAACACTGTAATAGAAAACTGTTCTCATTACAGTCTGAAATTAAAATTTAGTAGAAGATGCACAAAGCAGAATAAACTTTCAATTAAAATCTAAACACTGTACTGAAAAAAGAAAACTGGAGGGAGCTCTTAGGTTTCTTTGCATTAAAAATGCCTGAGATTTAATTTCACTGTGACATCTCCTTGGAATTACACTGCTAATTGATCAAATTTTGTCTGTCTGTTATTTAAACTTTCAATAAAACTTAGATTAATGGAAGGTGTAATCCTCCCGGGCAGAACAAATATTCCCATTGTTCGTGTCAGGTGTGGAATAGCAATGCCCTCACTAACAGCTTCTGCATTCTCCCTGGGAACAAGAAGTTAATCATAAAAGTGTGGTGATTCCTTAATTGCCTGAATGAAATTTGCTCTGTGTGCTGTTCTGCCCAGCCCCAGCTGCTGCTCAGATCTTTAAACCACTCAGGCAGCATTTCCAGCACTCCCTTTGCTCCTGGTGCAAACCCAACCTGCTCCAGCCACGGGCTCCCAGCAGGATTCCAGCAAAGAAAAGAAGGGAGAAAAGGAAGCAGTGTAACTGTGAATGTAAAAGTGTAAATGTACATATGAAAGTGTAAATTAAATGTAAAAGTGTAAATGTAAGTGTATATATAGAAGTGAAAATGTAAATGTAAAAGTGTAAATGTAAGTGTAAGTGTAAATGTAAAAAGTGCAAGTGCAAATGTAAATGTAAAAAGTGTAACTCTAAGTGTAAATATAAGTGTAAATGTAGATGTAAGCATAAATGTAAAAGTGTAAGTGTGAATGTAAAAGTGTAAATTTAAGTGTCAGTGTGAATGTAAAAGTGTAAATTTAAGTGTGTCAGTGTAAATGTAAAAGTGTAAATTTAAATGTGAATGTAAGTGTAAATGTAAAAGTGTGAATGTAAGTGTAAATGGAGATGTAAATGTAAAAGTGCAAATATAAATGCAAGTGTGAATGTAAAAGTGTAAATTTAAGTGTAAATGAGCCTTTGGTAGCTCAGGCACCTCGACCTTCTCCTTCTGAAGGTTTGCTGATTTTCCTACGCAGTGCACTTGCTGGCACGATGTATTTTGGGATGTTTCTGGGGGTAAAACCATTTCTCTATTTCAAGCTGAGTTTGAATAAATTACAGAAAGCCTCTCCAAGATGCAGAATGCTTTCCAAATTGCTTATTTTAGTTTTCCATCTCAGTGAGGACTGAAATCTCTTGCATTTTTAGAGGAAGTGATTGACAGCCAACGTGCCACCTGCTCCAGAAATCTGGGATCAGTCTTGGGCCAAGGCGATGCTACACAGACCTGACAACACTGACCCTGTTCACAGATAATATTAACATTCTGCAAAGAGTTAGAGCCTATTATTTACCACCCTCTTCACTGGAGAGCAATGTAATATCCACAAGAGGAGGAAATCCTGCAGTATATTTCCTGATTTCTGCCTTTCCAGAAATTCACTCTCTGCCATACTACGACCTTTTGTTCTCCATCTGATAAAAGTGGAAGGGGAGCACCAGCAAGAGGGAGGAAGAATTCAGGAAGCAACACCTACTTTGCATTCCTGCAGTGGTCCTGTTTGTTGTGAAGTGCTAAATTAACTCCCATTAATTCACTGTGAAAACAAGCTGTAGAAAATAGCAAAGAACTTCTAGTTTCTCCTGAATTAATGCTGCATGGTAGCACTTTATTTTAGGAATAATTAACGGTAACTCAGCGGTGGAAAAACCATCTTTTGATGCCTCTGAAGCACGTCAGCACTAGATGGTTATGGTTGTACCTGCTGGGAGTCCTGCTTAAAATACAGCCAAATATTTTCATAGCTGTGATTCATCCCCCTGGGCCTGTGCTATATTTATTACACACACACTTTGGGAGGAGAAAAAGGAAAAAGATGAAATAGGAATGAAGGGTCAGCCTCAGGCAGTGCCCACAGCCAGCCAGGTGTCACAGGGATGTCACTGTGGACAGGAGCTGCCAGGGGGATGGAGACCCTCAGGGTGGACAGCAGCCCCTGGGAGCTGGCAGAGGAGGCAGCTTGAGCTGGGATGGCTGAGCTGAGCTGAGCTGAGCTGAGCTTTGGACAGGGCTGGGATGGCTGAGCTGAGCTGAGCTGAGCTGAGCTGAGCTGAGCTGAACTGAGCTGAACTGAACTGAGCTGAGCTGAGCTCTGGACAGGGCTGGGCTGAGCTGAGCTGAGCTCCCTGCAGGGCTCTGGAATATCTCAGCCGAAACCCAGCAGGGTCCTCTCAGTGCTGGGGGCTTGGCAGGGACCTGCATCCATGGCTGAGCCAGGTGAGGGGCACCCAGCACCCCCATTAAACCATCAGTGGGAAGGATTCACCTCTGCTGCAGGAGCTTTCAGGGATCAGTGTGTTACAACATATGTTTTAATACTTCCCTGGTTCACAAACGTGTCTCGTGGGATTCCTTTATTTATCTTTTTTCCCCAAGGTTATGAAGCCAACTGTTTTTTTATGTGCTCTGAGGCAGAGAGCTGATTTTCACAATAAATCTCTTTGCTGGAGGGTGAACAGCACGGGGCTGTATTTCCTATCCTGGGGCTGGGTGCTCCTGGCCCAGCTGCAGGTCAGCACTCCACAAACCTGTCCCTGGCTGCAGGAGAGGTGTCAGCTGGGCAGGGAGGGGGATGAGAGACCGTGTTCCCCTGCCAGGCTGCAGCTGTGCCCATCCTGCTGCTGGCAAGCTCAGGCACAACGTGTTCACACCTGCTCTCACTAGTGGGGAGCCTGTGCTGCTCTTTTCTGCAGCACAGCAAAGCACAGCACAGGCAAGGAGCACTGCTGAGTCCAACTGAACCAGCCCTCTGCTGCAGACACAGGGATGGTGAAGGTGACACGGTGACACGGTGACATGGTGACACAGTGACACAGTGATGGTGAAGGTGACACGGTGACATGGTGACACGGTGACACAGTGACACAGTGATGGTGAAGGTGACATGGTGACACGGTGACACGGTGATGCTGAAGGTGACACAGTGACACAGTGACACAGTGATGGTGAAGGTGACACGGTGACACAGTGACACAGTGACATGGTGACACGGTGATGCTGAAGGTGACACAGTGACACAGTGACACAGTGATGGTGAAGGTGACATGGTGACACAGTGACACAGTGACACGGTGACACGGTGATGCTGAAGGTGACACAGTGACACAGTGACACAGTGACACAGTGACACAGTGACACAGTGATGCTGAAGGTGACATGGTGACACAGTGACACGGTGACACGGTGACACGGTGACACAGTGATGCTGAAGGTGACACAGTGACACACCTCCTGGCCCTGGCAGCAGGCACCCCTGTTTGGCCACCCTGCCTGAGAGACCATCTGAAAACAATGACAAGATGGGGCCTTTCATGTGGTTTGTGATGCTTTGATCAAGGTTTTTAATTAACCTATCTTGCTTTCAGCTGCTGCAGGTTCATTTGGCCCCCCTGGCTGGGATTGACTGTAACCCAGTGGGGACTGAGCCACAGAGCTGCTGTGCAGCTCCTTTAACCCCTTGGGCACCAGTGCCCTGCCACGGGCCCTGAGGGACGTGGGGCTGCTCTGGGGGCTGGGAGCAGCAGGCAGGGCAGAGATTTGGGAGCAGGCAGGGCAGAGATTTGGGAGCAGGAGGCAGCAGGAGGCAGCAGCAGTGCTCCTCCTTGGCTTCCAGCAAGGTCACAGTATGACCCTGGCATTGAACAGGAGCCTCACGCAGCTTTTGGCAGGTGAGGAGAGGGCAGGGCTGTGCCAACAGCTTTCCAAGAGGCTTTGGAGGAGGCTGAGCCAATAAACCCTGCAGAGAGCCACTGCTGGGGGAAATGCTGAATCACTGCAGCTCCCTCTCAGAGAAATCCATTTCAGCAACTTCTTAAGGGAGTCTTTCTTAGAAAAGTGTTTTTAAACAAATCTGAAAGTTCTATTTCGTACCATTAGCTTAAGGAAAGGCTAATTAAGCCCAAGCTCTTGGAATAGAAAGATTTTCTGAGTCTGTTTCCAAAACTGTCATAAAAATTTGCATTTTCATGATGCTGTTGTTTCTTTAAAAAAATTAAAATCTTCACACTGCAGTCCCTCTACCCTGAGACATTCCCACAGACAAGTGGTTTCATCTGCTTTTTTGTTCCCCCAGCTGGATTTGCCAGAAAAATCCCAGAGGGGACTGGGACTCCTGTCCCACTGTATTTACACAAAACCTGAGCCACATTGACTAAAAGATTCAGGAAAAGACAAAATTAAGTTGTTTATAACAGGAGCTTTCCTTAAAGTCTTGAATACCTGTGGAAAATATGAGAATGAAATACGAAAAAGATTTATTGAGTCTCAAAGCCTCCAGTTAAAATTAAATGTGGTGAGAAAAGTGGCTTTCCACTTTTAATTGTCTTTACCACAGTAACTGTGTGTCAGTCTCTTCTAAAAGCCTATTAATTCTGAAATTTAGCGCTAGCAAGAGCTGGGAGACAGACAGAAGCACCACGGTTCTTTTCTGCTTAATTCATTGACTAAATGTCATCAGGCATCAATACCAGAGGGGGCTTTCTCCTTCAGGGCTTTAAACACGAAAAATTTAAAACTTTATATAGTTTGCTGAATAAAAACGAGCTGGCACATCAGTTATCAGAAGGAGTGCTATGACATGGTGTGTTAAAAAAAAAAAAAAAAAAAAAAAAAAAAAAAAAAAAAAAAAAAAGAAGCAAAAAGTCCTTAGAGTCAAGATTCCAGAGTTCAGGACTGATTTTGTGCATATACTTTGTTCCTCTCTTTAGAACCATCAGGTTTTTTTTTGCTCCTGGAGAACATAAACAACTGAATTTTAAACCAGACTCAGCAACTACCATGACATTGTGGAGGACACACCAGCACTTATCATCTCTCCAGATGAGTTGGTGAGTATTTATAGAAACATTTCCTCCCTGGCACAGCTTTAACTAAGCAATGGATCTAATTTCCTCTGGAGAAATGTGCTGGAGAAATCAGGAAGAAAAGTCTCATCACAAATAGTAATATATAACTACTCTGGCAAAGTTATTTGAATATTAATGGTTTTACAGGTACACTCACAGGGTAAAATATCCATGAGAGTAATGCCCCAAAATTAAATCCAGGATTCTATGGGCTGGATAACAAGGCAGGATGTGGATGAGGTTGCTGGAGATAACAACACATGGAATAGCCCAAACACAGGGAATAACCCAAACACAGGAAATAACCCAAACACAAACACAGGGAATAACCCAAACACAGGGAATAATCCAAACACAAACACAGGGAATAACCCAAACACAAACACAGGGAATAACCCAAACAGAGGGAATAACCCAAACACAGGGAATAACCCAAACACAAACAGAGGGAATAACACAAACACAGGGAATAATCCAAACACAAACACAGGGAATAACCCAAACACATGGAATAACCCAAACACATGGAATAATCCAAACACAAACACAGGGAATAACCCAAACACAGGGAATAATCCAAACACAAACACAGGGAATAACCCAAACACAGGGAATAACCCAAACAAACACATGGAATAACCCAAACCTTCCCTAAAACATCAGGGGCTTGATGGAGTGCTGCTCCTGGAGAGCACTGGAGCCCAGATCACTCAGAGCAGGCAGCTGGAACTCCCTGGAACTCCCTGGAATCCCCTGGAACCCCCTGGAACTCCCTAGACCCCCCTGGAGCCCCCTGGAGCCCCCTGCCCCCCCAGCGCTGCCTCTGCTGCTCTGGTGCCAGCAGCAGGAGACATTCCAGCAGTGCTGAGATGCTGATTATCCCCTTGGGTTCTTTTCTTTTATTCGTCATGGGTTCCAGCCTGCTGTATAATGCACATTTTTCAAGTTAAGCATCAAAACAATGAATACAAATGAGCGAGGAAGTGTTCACTTGCTGAAGGAGGAGAATTACTAAGAGCAACACTGCTCAGGATCATAATGCATTTCCACCAGTACAGTTTGTATGAATGTGTTAGAGACATCTCCAAAGACAGATTGCAGTTGGGTTCAAAGGGAGGAGCATTCCAGGCTCCTCAGAGCTGCTCCCTGGAACAACACCTGTGTCTGATCTCCCCTGGCATCCAGGACTGTGCTCCTGCTCCCAGGCAGGGGCTGGGGGCAGCCTGAGCAGGGGATGGCACTGTCCCCAGGCAGGACAGAGGCTGGCTGTGCCACCCTGCTGGGCAGGACACACAGCCTGGGCAGGACACACAGCCTGGGCAGGACACACAGATTGGGCAGGACACACAGACTGGGCAGGACACACAGACTGGGCAGGACACACAGCCATGGACAGGACACACAGACTGGGCAGGACACACAGACTGGGCAGGACACACAGCCCCCCAGCAGCTGCCCCCAGGGAAGGCTCTGTGCTGAACACAGAGCAGCACCCAGAGCTGCAGGAAGGTGTCCCTGGCACCTCCTGCCCCTCAGCACGGAGAGACTCTGAATGTCCTGGAGAGGATGGACAGACAGCCCTCGGACCGTGGGACACAGCCCTGCTGGGGCACAGCCCTGGGAACGCCCTTGCACCAGCACAGCTTTGCACCAGCCCAGGCTGGGGCACAGAGCTCACCCCGTGCAGTGAGAGCTCTGGGAAACATGAATCAGATGAGCCATTTCCAGGACATTAAGATTGTTTACAAATCCAGTCAATTTTTATTTCATTTTGAATGAATTTGTGTACGTATTTCCTTTGCCCTCTGCAAGCACTGTCATCCTTTCTGATCTCCTTCCCTCTGCCCCTGGCATATGGTATTTTCATCTTGCTAACAGGATTGCATTTACCCTGCCAGGCTATAGCAGCCCCACTCAGACTTGCAGTGCTTCTCTCACAAATGTGCCACTATTAGCAAATGTCAGCCCTGAGCAGGGAGGTGTGAGAGGAGGAAAGAGCGAAACAAGAAAAATAATTGAAAGCAAAGAGAGAAGAGTGTTAATAGGAGGTGGTGGGAGCTCCTGGAGTGGTGTGGGGGACAGGGACCCTCTCCACACCCTGCTGCCCCTCGGGGGAGCATCACCCATGATTTGGGAGGGCTCAGTGGGACCCAGGGCACCCATCAGGCTGCACATCCTGACACGGTCCTGGCTGGGAGACACCAGCAAATACAGTTTATTTTCCCTGGCTGTCTCATTGAAAAGCAGAACAGCAGCTCTGTTCTTCCCTGGGGCACCATCTCCCCCAGTGTTTGTGGCAGTGGAAAGGGACAGGACAAACGGGCTCTGCTTGCTGAGTGCCAGGTCTCCCCAGCTGGGATCACCCTCCCTGCATCTGCCACCTGTGGCCACCTGGAGATGCATCTCCACACACCCATCCCTTCCCTGCACATCTTGCAAGAAGAATTAATTAGTTCAGATGATAAAGCACCGTGGGGAAGGAGAATCAAGGTTAATAACATATATTAATAAAATATCAGCAAGGAAAAATGACTAGCTGTGTCCCAGCTAAGCCATCTCCATGACCATAATCTGTCCCTGTCTTTGCAAGTGGTTATATCTCAATAGATCAGGAGGGAAAAATAATGGAGATGAAATAACACTGCAAGGTTTCAGCTCCACACGACTGCTCTGCTCGCTGCTCCACTGGCAACAGCCTGGTGAACAAAGAGCAAACTGGGGCTGGCAGCACCCTGGGAACTGCTCCCAAAAACTGCTCTGAGGGAGATTCCAGCCTGGTGCAACCGTGCACACAAATGAGGGACAGGGACAGGGAGAGGGACAGGGACAGGGAGAGGGACAAGGAGAGGGACAGGGACAGGGATAGGGACAGGGACAGGGACAGAAACAGGGACAGGGATAGGGACAGGGACAGGGATAGGGGCAGGGATAGGGACAGGGATAGGGACAGGGGCAGGGACAGGGACAAGGACAGGGACAGGGACAGACACAGGGACAGGGATAGGGACAGGGACAGAAACAGGGACAGGAACAGGGACAAGGACAGGGCTGGGACAGGGACAGGGACAGGGACAGGGACAGGGATAGGGACAGGACAGGGACAGGGATAGGGACAGGAACAGGGACAGACACGGGGACAGGGACAAGGAGAGGGACAGGGATAGGGACAGGCACAGCCCCTCCACGCTGTCCCTGGACACTCCAAGGTCCAGCCCTGGGCACAGTGATGGTCACACAGCCTCCAGTTCTGCCTTTGGGTTTGCAGAATGGGAGATGGGGAGTGCCAGACTCCAGCTGTGGTTGTCCCCAAAACATCACCCAAACTCTCCTTTCAGCTTGTTCAAACCCACCACTTTATCATTCCCAGTAAGTTTCCCATTAAGTGTTCCCATCAGCAGAGAAGCCATGGGAGCAGACATTTATCTGAGGGTTCACTACCACCCAAGCTAATCACCTGTCCCCAGGCCATGAAGCAGCCAGAGAAGCAGAACAGGCACCTTCTGTGACAGGCAGGTGGGAAAAACATTTCATCTTCAGTGCTGCCTCTCATTCTTGCCCAGGAGAGGAGCCGAAGGGCAGGAACACAACAGCAACAACAACAACAAGAATAACAACAGCAACAACAATAGCAACAGCAAGAACAATAACAACAGCAACAACAACAATAGCAACAACAACAATGACAACAATAACAACAGCAACAACAACAACAAGAATAACAACAAGAATAACAACAGCAACAACAATAGCAACAGCAAGAACAATAACAACAGCAACAACAACAACAACAATAACAACAGCAACAATAACAACAACAATAACAATAACAACAACAACAGCAGCAGCAGCAGGAGGAAATGCAAAGTCTGCAGAGGTGCCTGCAGTCTGCACCTGCCCATTAAATTGCACCATCAGAAGGGAAACTGACATTCCTGTCACCAAAATAAGAGGAAAGCCTCAATCCAGGATTTCCTTTCCAGCCCCAGCCCCAGCAGCTCTAGGGGCAGGGTTTGGTTTGCCAGCCCATGGGGGTGATTTGGACATTGCAGCAGCTCCTCCCCAGTGCCAGCAAAGCAGGAACCTGCTCTCTTCTCCAGCTCCTGTTAATTTACAACACTTCAGAAACCTCTCACTATATAGTCTTTTAATGCTGAGCTGTGAAATGAAAAGACATTTTCACACCATTAAAGGGAGGTTAATGTAAGATGAAAAAGAGAGTATTTGCATTTAATGAGTGAATTTGAAGAGCTCTGCTGGATTTCTCACAGGCTGCCCCTGGAAAGTCAATTCCTGCATGGAGGAAAGTTTCTCCCTAAAAACAGGTGTGTCCCCTCTGCAATCCCAAAGCAAAGGACGTTTTTTGTGTCATGCTGAAGCACCTGTGGTCTGGTTTCAGAATAAGAAGCAGCATCTGCAGAGAGCTGAGGGAGCAGGAGGAGCCTGGCAGGGAGGTGACTCACACTGCTGCTGTGGGGCTTGTGTGCTGTTTTCAGAGTTTTCCATTTTCTGCACCCCAGGAGCTGCAGCACAGCACCAACACATGCACTTTGTGCATGACTGAGTCACAGGGAGAGTTCCTGTCCCTCTCCCCTGCCTGGGTGCTCCTGGTGCCCCTGGCTCTGCACCCAGCCCTGAATCTGAGCAGCAGCTCCTGCCAGTGCAGCAGCCCCACGCTGGGCTGTGCTCCCTCCAGATCCTCTGGCAGCACAGGATTCCACGAAAAAGGGCTTTCCACTGAAAGGACCATAAATCTCAATGTGTTTACAACAGGAGACTGACCAGAAGAGTTTATTAAATCTCCCAGGGATTTGATGTATATCAAACAGTTACATAAAGTCAATACTTTGGGAAGAACTAGACAATAAATACCCTACAAGAGGCAATATTTCTATCAGGGAGAAAGCAATCACATAAAGATTAGGAGACCAATTTCAATACTGAATGTCAGTCTGCTCTAAGAAGACATTTATTGTTTTTCTGAGTTATCACAGGAGAGTGAGATAAGCCATAACAATATTCTGAGCCCAGCTAATCATGCTATCAAAGTCAAAAATACTCTTTCACCTTTTTCAAATCACTTTTCACTTCCCAAATAAAAGAAACAGCCTCTTGCAGGGCAAAGGGAGGGAGATTTCTCACGGTGGGTGGTGAAAGTCTGGAGCTGCTGCCCCTCAGCTACAAACACAACTGGAGGTGCCCCTGTGGTGCCCAGGGCAGGGGGACCCAGCCCAGGGACCCTGAGCCTGCCCCAGCTGCTGCAATGGGTTCAGGGAGCAAAACATCCCCTGGACAAAGCTGGGCCAGTGCTGGGGCTGGGGACTCTTTAATGACTGATGGATGACAACACATCAACATCCAGCAAGAAAAATGCCACTTGTCTCAATTCTCCCCCCATAAAGAGACCTTTCCTTTAACAGCTCAGAAAGGAAAACTTCAACAGTTCAATTTCAGCAGAAGCCAAAGAGCAGATGTCCCTGGGAACAGCAGTGAGCCCCTGGTGTGCCAGGGGCAGCTCCCACTCCTGTGCTCCCACTGAGGGCTCCTGCCTCCCCCTCAGCATCCCCCAGGGTCTGTCCTGCCCCAGCTGAGCCCACAGCAGGGTTTGGGGTGGGTGTCCCACTGAGCCAGCCCTGCTGGGACAGCACAGCCCCCTGGCAGGGACACTGGGAACAGGGGTCATCCCAGCCAGGAAACTCACTGGGAGCTGCAGCTGCTGGGACAAGCCTGAGAGTTTGGGTTTGTCTGGCTGAAGCAAAAATGTCAAATGTGAGTGCCAGAATGGGAGCTGAGAGCGAATGTGGTTTTTGCTGTGGTTTTTGCTGTGATTTTCCCCTGGCACCCCAGCAGGCAGCAGAGAGCAGAGGAGCAGCAGAGCCCCCAGATAAACCCCCTGCAGCCAAAGGCAGCACGGCTATTAATAATGACCTGCTCCAGAAGGGAGTCATCAGTTACCCTTATCACCCCCAGCTGGTGTTTCTGCGAGATGGATCCGGCAGATTGGTGTGTGCAGGGCACAGAGGGAACCGCAGGGGCTGTGCTCGTTGTTATCGAGGACTGGAAGCTCTGAGATGGGAGCAATTATCAGCGATTTTAACATGACTGTGCCAGACGCATCAACGCCCTAACACTGAGCACCAGTGAGCAGGAGGCGCAGGAGGCACCAAACGAGATTTTTAGTCCAAATCAACCTTTTAATCTCTCATAGGATCCACACAGCCGTGCTCAGAGATCTGAAAACTCATCTGAGAAGAGCAGTGAGTCAGTCCTGTGAGGTTATTCCTCCAGTGGGCACTGCCCTTGCCCCAGGGACTTTCTGAGAAGTTACTCTGCACTCCACCCAGGGCTGCTGTAATTGAAATTATTCACAGGGAGCAGAGACAGGGGATGGTCCAGGTGAGTGATGCCCCCAGAGGGAGCAGTGGGGGCACCTGGCACCAGCACAGGGCTCTGGCTCTGCTTCCACCTCCCCTCTTTGCCTAAGAACTGCTCTGTCCCATTTCTAACAATAATCTGCACTTTATGGGCTGGAGAGGTTGGGGTTCTGAGGGAATTTGACAGCATCTTTACTAGTTTATGGCAGAAAAGAAAAGGCACTTAAGGGGATTTTGTTTGTCACTTGAAAATTAGCCTGGAGCAAAAAGAATCTTCAAATTTAATTAAAAACTGATGAACCAAAAGCCTTGTAGTGGCTCTGTGAAGTCCCATTCTTACAGCACAAGAACATAGCCCTGATAAGCAGCAAGAAGAAAATAAACACAACAGATTTAAAGCAAAAACCTGCACAGAAACATTCATTATTGCCTCCTGCTGTTTTTATTTCAGAAGAACCAACTGGCATTTCACCAGGTCAATATAATGCAAAACAGCCACTAACCCCAGCCTGAGCTCCCACCCCTGATATTTTAGATTGATGGTAATTTCTTTGCAGCTCTTACTGGCAAAGAACAATTTTTAAAATGGTCCCAAATACCAGACCAGCCAGAGGAAAGAAATTTCCTCAGATACTTAAGAGCTTCTGTTTATCACCCTGTGTAGCATGTGATGCTCATGGTTGTACATTTTCTGTCACCAGTGATTTATGAACAAAACACATTGTTCAAATAAGCCAAATTCATAAAGAACTGCAGTGTTCTGTGACATGGCCCTGAGGCAGGGAGGCAATTGCTGCCTCTGGACCTCCTGCTCCATTCTGAGGGGCTGAGGGGCTGCAGGAGCAGAACATCTGGATTGTCACAGAGCAGAACATCTGGAATGGAACAGAGCAGGAACACCTGGAATGGCACAGAGCAGAAACACCTGGATTGGCACAGAGCAGAACACCTGGAATGGCACAGAGCAGAACACCTGGAATGGCACAGAGCAGAAACACCTGGATGGGCACAGAGCAGAACACCTGGAATGGAACAGAGCAGGAACATCTGGAATGGAACAGAGCAGGAACACCTGGATTGTCACAGAGCAGAACACCTGGATGGGCACAGAGCAGGAACACCTGGAATGGAACAGAGCAGGAACACCTGGATTGGCACAGAGCAGAACACCTGGAATGGAACAGAGCAGAACACCTGGATTGTCACAGCCAGTGTCACACAGTGATTGTCACACTCACCTGCAGCCCCCAGGCTCCCCTCCACTGTCCCCTGCCCCACTGGGGCTGCAGAGCCCCCAGCAGCTCCCACCCCTCCCACTAATGGGCACATCCATTTCCCCCAGCTCCTGCATTTCTCTTTGCATGATTATCTCCTCTAAAGAGCAGGAATTGGAAATGAGCTGCAGAGCCAGAGGCTCCTTTGAGCTGTGGTTATTAGCTGTGAGCAGGATGAAAGTGGAACGACTCCCCAGATAAATAGATAGTTCATTAGAAGTGTTGGGGATCGCTCTGTTCTGCTGATCAAAAGCCTAAATCACACAGTTAGCAGCATTAAGGAGCTGGGTTATGGTTTGAGCTGTTTCTGGCTAACCCAGGGGGATGGAGGGAGCCCAGCAGTCACACTGTGGCTCTGATCCCAGCACACCCAGCCCAGGGCAGGAAAAAACACAAACCAGGATTTTATCCTGTTTTCAGCTGCTGAAACCAGTCTGGCTGCTGGGAGCAGCAGGCTGCACACACCAGGAGCTGCTTTCCTCCCCAGACTGCAGCACCAGGCTCCTCTCAGGTTACCCAGGCAGCAAACCCAACCAGCTCTGCCCAGCCCCGGGTATTCAAAAGCCAGAGCTGTGTTTCCAGTGTCCCTGTGAGTTGGGACGCATCCTGTGCCCTGTCTCCCCAGCTCTGCAGTGTGCTCAGGCCAAGGAATGTGTGGGTCTGGAGGGTGCAGGGACCTTGCAGGCTGTGTCTGCAGCCAGGGGACAGTGAGTGCTGAATGCCACAGTCTGGGCTTGCTCACCCAGGGGTGTGAAATGCTGATTGTGGAGAGCAGCTGCACGCTGAGTCACCCAAAGCTACAAAGGTGATTGTCCCATCCCTTCTCTGCAAACACTTCTTCCATTAAGCACACAGCTTAATAAAAACCCACAAACCCTGTGCATGACCAGGCTCTGGCCCTTTTGGGCACAGACCTGTGCTAAGTCCAGCCTGACCTCCTAAGCCTTGGCTCAAAACCTGCTGCTCTCCGATTTCCCATCATTTCAAACCTGGCTCAATAAAAGCCATCTGAGACTGAGGACATGAATACTGATGACAGATTTTACATCCAAATGATGTCTCAATCAGTCAGTTTTGAAGAGAGCACAAGGCTCTTGTCCAGCTTTGTCAAGGGCAGCACAGAGCCCAGGGAGTAGTGGTGAAGGATGCTGAATCCCAGAGCTGCAGCAGCTCCTGTCCCACAGCTCTGCCACATTTAGGAGAGCTCACACTGTGCTCACCTGCTCAGGTGCAGCAGCTTCTGTCCCTTTAGGAGAGCTCACTCTGTGCTCACCTTGCTCAGGTGCAGCAGCTCCTGTCCCTGCAGGTGGGCTCACTCTGTGCTCACCTGCTCAGGTGCAGCAGCTCCTGTCCCTGCAGGTGAGCTCACTCTGTGCTCACCTGCTCAGGTGCAGCAGCTCCTGTCCCTTTAGGTGGGCTCACTCTGTGCTCACCTGCTCAGGTGCAGCAGCTCCTGTCCCTGCAGGTGAGCTCACTCAGTGCTCACCTGCTCAGGTGCAGCAGCTCCTGTCCCTGCAGGTGAGCTCACTCTGTGCTCGCCTTGCTCAGGTGCAGCAGCTCCTGTCCCTGCAGGTGGGCTCACTCTGTGCTCACCTGCTCAGGTGCAGCAGCTCCTGTCCCTGCAGGTGAGCTCACTCTGTGCTCGCCCTGCTGCTCTCTCCTGGCTGCTCCTGCTCCCCGCTGCTCCATTAGGAGGGCTCAGCTGAAGGATCCTGCACTCAGCTAAACCTGATCCACAGCAGTTCAGCAGCCCCGGGAGCTCTTGGCCAGCCACTGATAAATTAAACTCGGCAGCTCCTGTGACTAAGATGGATGGCAAGCTTAAGTGATATCCACTGAACAAATGGCTGATTTGTGTATTCTCCCATTCAGGATTAGGCTAATAAGATGTTCATTTATGGATCTATTACTCAGTCATTTAACTGCTTAAAAGAGAGGACCAGGAAAATTTCACTAACCGGGAATTGATTTCCATCTTTTTAGGCCAAATTTTAGCAGAGGGTTTGCAAAGGTAATTTAGTGGGACATATCAACACATCATGAAGGTGATTTTAAAAAACCCCAGGTGCTTGAATCCTCCAGGCTCCATCGCAGAGTGTGCTGGGGCAAGACCCTCCCAGAGCTGGGCTGTGCTCAGCCCCACTCTCACCTCCCTCCTCGGCATCTTGCACTAGGAACCGGATCTGTTTCTATTGCAGAATAATGTCTGCTTGGTCCGTTTGCATCTTTGTGACAGTTTGTGCACATTCGCAGCTCACCCAGGCACAGCTGCTCTCTGAACACCACCCTGTTATCATCTTTCCAGCCACCACTCGCTTCATTATCTGAGCGAAGATTTTATCTCACCTGCCAGGCAAACCTTCCAAACTCACAGCTGGGCAGGTGTAACCTTGGATATTTAGCTCAGACTTAATGGCAGCTAATGTTCCTCTTAACTGCTGCTCTCAAACAGTTTCATCCTATCATTGTTAATCACATTAAAAGGTATTGGATATATAATTTCCTTTAATTACGTGAAAATATTGGTTGCTTCCTTTCTTTGGAGCACAGAGCAGCAGTGATTAATTAAAGGCAGTCACAGAAAGCTCCTAATTGTTGATTTATGCCCTAATTGGAAGACACCTGTTTTTTCCCCATCCTTTTGATCTTTACTTTCTGTTTGAGTCCAGAGTGGTCCTGCATGTGTCATCATTACATTAATCAATACACGTTTTGTCCTTCACATATCTGCTAATTGCTTTTCTTTAGACACTGATTTGCTAATGAGCACCAACAGGAGGATTCACCGGATTTAGGAGGGGAAAGACATCATTGTCATGGGCAGTGGGACTTCAGATAGCTACAGGAAAGGGAAAAACAAGTTCAAAAATTAGTAATTTTGTGTGAGATTTTCTACTCCCCATGTACCCAAACATGGGTTTGTGTTCTGACTACGATTCCTGTTATTTTTTTGGAGGCCACAGATGACACTGAGCCTTCTGTGATACTGTAATAGGAAGTGCCTAAAATGACAAATTAGGAAGAAGAGTGTTTGTGACAGTGATAAAGGGAAAGTTTAAGGCTTGTATTTAGATAAATTGGCTGGAAAATTTGATCCACATAGTCTTTCAAATACGATTATACAAACATAATTTGCATAAATATTATAATTAAAATTCTGCCCATGGCATAATAAAGAAGGGAAAATAGTATTAAATGATCAAGGCGTTTGAATGTTTGAAATATCACTGTGTGATGCTTCGTGCTATCCATTAAATAAGTAATTTATTGCAAAATCTATCAAAGCAAAAGGAAATTAAGTCAGATAAGGCTGGCTTTTTACTTTGCATGGTTTTTTTCGGGGGTATCTTTCCTTTCAGAGCACATTCAATTTTTCCAAGGTGCTAACTCAGAGCAATTGCAGTGCCAGCTGCAGAGCCCTGGCAGGGACTGGCTGTGCCACAGGTGGGCAGCAGGTCAGGCTCACCTGTGCTCACCCCCCAGGCTGGGGGTTTATTCTGGCTCAGCCTGGGGGACACCAAAGGGGGACAGGGCCAGGAGGAAATGAGCTTTGAGATGCACAGAACAGTTTCCTTATCAGCCACTGCCTCTGCCAAGATCTCTGTAAGCAAAGCACAGAGAAAAATGGGATAATAAAGGAAAGAAAACTCGTGAACAGTTTACTGGAGCGTTTAGACCAAACTGCTGCAAGGTACGTGGATCCTTTGACATAAATCCTGTGCCTTGTGCCCCTCCAGGCCTGCAAACAAGGCACTCACTCCTCGTGTCACTGTGCTGCTGGAAATTTGTGACATCAATAAAATCCTGGTTTGTCAGTACAAATGGAATTTTAAATTGAATTCTTATCAAATTAGCCCTTCATCAGGGTGGTGCAGTGTGGTGTGAATAACCTTTGTGGGGCTGTGTACAGGGCTGCTGCAGGAGGTGAGAACCACACCAGTCCTAATGAGATTTCCCAGCTGGAGCTCTCAGGACCAGGCAGTGGGCAGGGGGTGGCAGTGGGTTTGGCAATAATTTAATAAATGGCTACAGCAGTGCTGGAAGCACAGTCTGAGCTGAGAACCCACAGAGGCAGCACCTTCCCAGGGGAGCCCCAGAGCAGCCACAGCTCTGACAATGTCCTGAGGAGCCAGGGGCTGGGCTGAGCCCAGAGCCCTGCAGGACACTGCCTGGGGCACCAGCAGCAGGAGGGGTGACACTGGGGCAGCACTGCCAGGGATGGGTGACACTGCCAGGGATGGGGTGACACTGCCAGGGATGGGTGACACTGCCAGGGATGGGTGACACTGCCAGGGATGGGGGTGACACTGGGGTGACACTGCCCTGAGTGGGGTGACACTGCCCTGGGAACAGCAGGACCCACCTGAGGAAGCTGTTCCCACCAGGATGGAATAATCTAATAAATGAATCTGAGCTGCTGCTGTCCCTTTAGACAGCATCTCCCTGAAATGAAATATGCAGATCAAATTGCACAGTCAAGAAATGAACTACCCAGCTGCTGAAGTCTCCCTCCCAAATAACAAAATAGCTGCATATTTGTCAACTCCAGAAAATATTTCAGCAAACATAATAGAGAAGATAATGATAATTAGGCTGGTATTTTATGCCACAGCACTCTTGAATGCCTACAAAAAATACAATATTTTCAGCAAAAGATAATTGAAAAGATTATTTGGCTTATCTAAAATAAGTTTTTCCCATCCTCAGCACATCTGTTGCAAGAATTGCTGCAGACACGTGGTGCAGAGCTGTTGGCTCAGTGGGCTGTTCCTTGCTCTGGTCAGACACAGGTTTTGCTGCTGACAGTGCCCTGGACAGGAGCTGCACACAGTCACTCTCTGGCAGGTCCTGGAAGATGGAGGGGGCAGAATGAGCCCAGGATGATCCAGGGGCTGAGGGGCCCCTGCTCCACGTTCAATGTTCAGACACACCAGGCACAGCATGTGTGAAAGTGTCAAATGCAATAATACATTCCTGTGTTTCACTCCAGGCTGCTCCCTCACCAACCACACTGAAAAGGGTGAGAATTGGACAAGATTTCCCAGCAGTAAGAGAAATTCATGTTCATATGCTTATGAAGGCTGACAGGTGAACAAACTCTTCTACAGGGCAATTGCAGATGCTCTAAGTGACATTTTAAATCCTTAAGAATTTTCCATTTGCAAATAGAAGTTGTCTTGCAAAATGACAAGCAAACCAAGCAGACTTCCCAGGAACTGGCCCTTCCTGTTGCCTTTTAGTGGTTTTATTTTCCAAAAGAGAGAAAAACGATCAGTGGCCCCTCAGAAACAGGCTTTTGCATCTATCTTTTTAAATTTTTAATATAAAAAGAGCAATAGGCCAGATACAGCACTAATTTTTATTGTAAACTACTCAGAGCCCTTAGCACAGAAAGCAGATTAACTGGCCAAGCTGATGGTATAGTGCAGTATAAATATTTACACAAACGTTCAGCTAAATCCTTCATTAACAGGTCAAGCTTTTTCTGAAATTTTCACCTTTTGCTATGAGATTTTTAATGGGTTGGTACCTTTCCAGGCTTTAAAACTCCTCAGGGGAGGAGCAGAGCCCCCCCAGCTCCTGCTGCTGTGCTGTTTTCATCCCCCTGGCTCTCACAGTACAAAATGCTCTTTTTTGTGGCCCTGAAATGGAGCTGATTTACCCCAGCAACAACTCTTACCCTGCAAACGTTCAAAAATCTGCCTCCTGTCTCATGGTTCTCCAGTCATGCAGATAATTCTGCTCTTAATTAAACAAATTCCACAATGACAGCTGGGAATTAGCAGCTGCAGTTTGACCAAGGAAGTATGATACCTCCTCTAATTAAAAGAAAACCTCTCAAAAGTTCCCTAATGAAATCTCCCCTCTGATAAGATGGAGCAGCTACAAACCCAGACATAGCAGGGAAACACAGGATTCAATTTTCTCTCAGGAAAACACTCCAACTTCCAAGAAAAGAAAAGCTGTGGAAGTTGCAAGAAGTCAGCTTTGCAATTGATTTTCAGCTTGACTTTGTAGAGCATCATTCCCAAGAAATGACTAGGAAAATGTACAAAATCCCAATTACATCCAGGAGCACTAGACACTGAACTGAGCTGTGACAGCTCAGAGTGTGTTAAACAATATCTGTCATTTCCCAAGGAGGGAGGCATCTGCAGCAGAGCATGTGAGGCAGCCAGAGAATTAAATCTGTTTTTTTAATATTGGCTCTTTTGCCAGCCTCAGAGCTACTCAGTATATTTACATATTCTGACACACCAGACTTGCTCTCCTGATAGATAAAGTATGCAGCTCTATTTAAAGACAGAGAATATCTCTCTGCATATTTTGCTAAGTAACATCAGATACGTAAGAGACTGGTCTGAAATTTCCTCTTCCTCATTTGACTCTTGCCACTGCCCCTCTGTGCTCAGCCCTCAAAACTCTGCTCAGACAGGGCAAGGCTCTGTCCCTCTCTGTGCCACGGGGCAGGGACAAGCTGGAGCATCTCCCTGTGCCAGAGCTGTGCCTGGTCCCAGGGGCTCAGGAAAACAAGCAGCAGAACCACGAAGGGTTAATGCAGAGTGGCCAAAGACAGAAATTACTGCAGAGCTGAGGCTGCTGCCATCTGAAACGGGGCTTTGCTCAATCCTCTGCAGTCTTAGGAAATTATCGTTTGCCTCCAGACAATCATTTCACAACAAATTTGGAAGAGGACATAGACAATCTTTGATGTCTTGTGGACTCTGGGGTTTGCCACAGGGAGAGTGGAAACTGGGTCAGGTTACCGAGGACAAGTGCAAAAATAAGACAAATGTGCAAGAACAAACCCAGAAAACCAGTGGGCACCAAATTAAGTAGAAATCCAGGGTGCATCATCCACGACCAAGAGGCAGCCTGGGCGCTGTGGGAAGGGCTGAGCACTCTGCCCAGAAAGGGGAGCAGAGATGGGACCCCAAATGGCCAGAGGCAGCCTGGGCTTGCTGAGGCCACCCTGAGCTGTGGCACCCCCAGAGGGACAGAGGCATCAGCCTGGCCAGGGCAGCCTGAGCAAAGCTGTGCCAGGAGCCAGGGGCTGAGCAGCTCATTGGAATGACTGCTGCAAAAACAGCCTCTGCTGGAAATCACCTGGAAAAGGTGATCCTCAGCTGACACCAGCTCTGATGGAGCACCATTTGTGAGAAATGAATATTGATCAATATCAGTAAATAGATGTGCACACGTAGAGAATGGCAGTGGGTGATGGCCACTGGCTGCTGGTGAATGTCCCAGCACACATGGACCTGGAAACAGCAGAAACAGATCAACATCACTATACTATATATCTATATCTATATCTCTATATATCTATATCTGTATCTCTATATCTGTATCTATATCTGTATCTATATATCTATATATCTATATCTGTATCTGTATCTATATAATCTCTATATCTATATCTATATCTATATCTGTATCTATATCTATATCTGTATCTATATCTATATCTATATCTATATCTATACATCTATATCTATATCTATATCTATATCTATACATCTGTATCTATATCTATATCTATATCTATACATCTATATCTATATCTATACATTGTATCTATATCTATATCTATATCTATACATCTGTATCTATATCTGTATCTATCTATATCTATATCTGCATGTAGCCAGCCCAGCTGGAGCCCCAGAGAAGCTGCAGGTCAGAGACAGGAGGGCTCACAGCCCCAACAGGAGCTGTCAGCAATCACCGTGTGCCACCGTATGTTTTAATAATTGCAGATTTCTCACACGTCTCCAGGGAGCCTCAGAGGGGTTTTCGTGCTCTTCACTCAGTTTTCAAACTTATGGCTGTTCTCATCAATAAAAGATTTGGTTTACACACTGTTGCAACTGTATAATGAAAACCAGGTGCAGCTATGTAATATTTCTCTTTAATTACTATTTGTGGCATGAAAAAGAAGAATTAATCATTCTGCATTGTTAGAACAGGATGAACCACCTAATCACAAGCTCGATTTTCATTCAGGTGATGTTGCACAACATTCTGTTAGTCCAAGTAAATATCAACACTAACTTTAATTATTCCTTTGGTCTTTCTCCCTGCATGAAACATCCACCTGATGGGAACAGATACACATAAGGTAAAGAGTTATGGCTCTTTCCTCTCACACACCTGGTCCACAGACATAAAACACTTTCTCTCCACACCCTTGGAATGAAAGAGATGTCCTTGTCTCCCTTTCCAGCTGTTTTCTCTAGCATCAAATTTGTTTTCATGACTTACGGGTAAAAAGTGTGAATTCAAGGGAAATGTATTCTTCCATCATTTATTCATGCCACCCTCCAAAGCCAACCCACTCCAGGATCCACAGTCATTTCTTTATTTTGGCTGTGGGCACACATGAACCAATGTGCCAGTGAAGTGCCTGCCCTGCCACCATCCCTCCTGATGGTCAATTTTAAATTCCTGGCAGGGGCTGATGGCCAAGTCCTGCTGAAAAACAAGAGACCCACAGAAACATCTCTGCACAAAGGAGTTGTGTTAGCACTTCCTGAATGCCATTTTGTGATGGGATGCACAGAAGGCTCCTGCCCTCCTAAATTATGCATGGCTGTGCATTCAGCTGATCCTCTCTTTATCTGCAGGAGTCTCACTTGCCAGAGCACTCCAGGGAAGGAGGAGAGGCTCCTGTCAGAATGAATACAGTCAGCCAGAGAGAGAGGATTTCACCAATTCACTGATGGGGCTCCTTTACTCTGGTGCTTTTCCTCTCTGCTCCTCCCTCAGGACAGCAGGGAGGGAGCACAGCCTGGGCTGGGAAAGCAAACTGGGCACTTCTAATTACATATTTTAAGATTATTGTTTATGTGATTATGTAATTTTTTCTTGGTGTTTTTATGTTGTCTGTGTGTTTTGTATGAGCTTTTTATTTACGGTGATTGGTGGTTGTTTAAATTATTTTTTGGGGGTTTTTTAATTTTGGTATTTTGTTTTTTGGCTCCTTCTCTCCCAATTTAGCACAATTTATGTTTCAGTGGCCTTGAAGGGTCTCAACAAGTGGTAGAAAAACATTTAAAAATGGCTTATTTTGTGCACTTGTTATAAACATTGGTCTAAACCAAGAAATATGCAGAAAAACAACTAGGCAGTAAAATATGGAGAAAAACAGCTAAATACAGTTTGGCTGGTGCACAGAATACAGAGCACAGCTTGGATTTGTTCAGACATGGCACAGTGGCCCAAACTTGTTCAGTATTACTACACTTTCCTTTGCTCAATTCCTTTATTTTATTTTATTTTATTTTATTTTATTTTATTTTATTTTATTTTATTTTATTTTATTTTATTTTATTTTATTTTATTTTATTATTTTATTTTTTCCAGATTCTGTGCAGGGGTTACTCTCAGACACAGCAGCAGGGCAGGGCAGCACAGTGCTCAGGCTGTGGATGGAGCTGGGGCTCTCTGGTGCTGGAACCACAGTCATGAATCCCTAACCCTGGAGGTTACCTGTGCTCTGTGCACTGTGCTCTGTGCACTGTGCTCTGTACACCTGTGCTCTGTACACCTGTGCTCTGTGCACCTGTGCTCTGTGCACCTGTGCTATGTACACCTGTGCTCTGTGCACCTGTGCTCTATACACCTGTGCTATGCACCCCTGTGCTCTGTGCACCTGTGCTCTATACACCTGTGCTCTGTGCTCTGTGCACTGTGCTCTGTACACCTGTGCTCTGTACACCTGTGCTCTGTGCACCTGTGCTATGTACACCTGTGCTCTGTGCACCTGTGCTCTATACACCTGTGCTATGCACCCCTGTGCTCTGTGCACCTGTGCTCTATACACCTGTGCTCTGTGCTCTGTGCACTGTGCTCTGTACACCTGTGCTCTGTGCTCTGTACCCCTGTGCTCTGTGCTCTGTGCTCTGTGCACCTGTTCCCAGGTGCACTCCAGTCACAGCTCTGCTCCAGGAGGGGTGGAAGTGATGCCATTTGCAGCACACACACCACAGAGCCACACAGCTCCCCCTGCACAGCCTGGAACAGATGCTGGCATCCTGTCAGGAAAAGCAGTTTCCTGGATCCAGCACATTAATGCTCACCCTAATGAACTCTCTGGAGGAGCTGCCAGGAATGACAGAACTCCAGAAAAGAGTTCTGCAGCCAGCAGACCCAGGGAGGGCACGGGCTGGCTGCAGCACGGGGTGAGCTCTGATGTTCTTACTGATATTTCTGCTTTATCACTTATTCATTGGGGTAAGTTCGCTGCTTTTATCTCTGCAGGTGCATTTGAAGTAGGATTCATGGAAAAGAACTTAAAAGATTTCCTACAAAGTTATTAAAGATAATAACTGAAATGGTTATTTTGCCTGATGATAAAGCCAACGGCTAAAATTATTCAAGCTTTTAAAAACCAGATAATAAACTAAGTTTCTTCTTACCGGTAATCAGCACATTTCATTGCAAAGATTTTTTTCAGTGCCTCCCTGCCCCCTTTGGGCTCCTTTTGCTGTTCCCTCTTCCCACTGCAGGTGGGCAGAAATGGGGCACACAGCATTCCGTGTCACCCAACACAGCAAGAATAAAGGAACAGTGGGATTAGTGATTAGCCCAAACCAGCCCTGGCATTTCTTGTGGCAAAGAGGGACTTTATACCAACTGCACCTGCAGCCTGGTTTCCAGAGAAACAGGTGCCCAGGTTTGGTGAGTGCAGCCCCCTTGTTCCCTGGAGCGGGATGGAGCCCAGCCAGGAGCAGCCTGACACGGGAACTGCTCCATCCTACAGGAACTGCTCCATCCTACAGGAACTGCTCCATCCTCGCCAGGAGCAGGGACAAGCAGAGCTGCACAGCCCCGAGCCAAACCAGCCCCTGCACCCCACAGCTGCTGATAAATGAGCTCAATCCTCAATCAGCTGCAATTCCCCCTTCCCAGGCTCTGCCACAGCTTTCTGGGAGAGCAAACCCTGCTGCAGTTTTACAGCCTTTGCTTTCTTCTCCAGCCCCCACAAAGGGGGGCAGCAGCAGCTAATAGAGTTCCTGCAAGATTAAAGTAATTTAGCAAGTCGGAGGTGTCCTCCTTTAACAACCCCCGGGTCTCCATCACCCTGACAGCAGGTCTCCATCAAACCATTACAGACTGGAAGGGAGTGGGGACACCAGGCAGGGAGGATTGTCACGGTCACTGCTGAGCTGGCTTCACAACTTACCTGTCAGCTGCAATCAGGCATCCACAGATTGCTGCTCTGCTGCAGACCTGGAAAAAGGGAGAAAGAATCAATCACCATCATCCTGATGTGATAAAATCCTCAGTGCTGCAGACATGCCAGGTAATTGATCACTTCCTCAAAACATTCATCAACCCCCTGCTCTTCATCAACAGTGAGCCCACCAAAAAATGAAACAGAATGCAGCCCTGCCCCTGTGAAGGGATCCCAATCCCTCTGCCCCAGATCCCCAACAATCCCTCTCACTGCCCACCCCAAGAGCAAGAGAGCTCCAGCTGAGACAGCACGAGCTGGGCACGGTGTCATTGCAGCAGGACTGCTCCGGGTGGGAGTGGGGGCAGCTGAGGGCACAGGACCCCCCACAGCTGCAGGGGGAGATGGAGATGGTGATGGTGATGATGATGATGGTGATGGTAATTATGATGATAATGATGATTATGGTGATGGTGATGATGGTGGCAGCTCAGCCCCTCTCCCCAGCCACATTCCAGTCGCTCAGATCTCATGTACAGGCACATGGGATGATGATGATGGTGATGATGATGATGATGGTGATGATGATGATGATGATGATGGTGATGATGGTGGCAGCCCAGCCCCTCTCCCCAGCCACATTCCCGTCGCTCAGATCTCTTGTACAGGCACAGGGGATGATGGTGATGGTGATAATGATGGTGATGGTAATGATAATGGTGATGATGATGGTGATGATGGTGGCAGCCGAGCCCCTCTCCCCAGCCACATTCCAGTCGCTCAGATCTCTTGTACAGGCACGTGGGATGATGGTGATGGTGATGATGATGACGGTGATGATGATGGTGGAGATGGTGATGATGGTGATGGTGATGGTGATGGTGGTGATGGTAATGATGATGATGATGATGATGATGGTGATGATGGTGGCAGCCCAGCCCCTCTCCCCAGCCACATTCCCGTCGCTCAGATCTCATGTACAGGCACAGGGGATGATGATGATGGTGATGGTGATGGTGATAATGATGGTGATGATGGTGGCAGCCCAGCCCCTCTCCCCAGCCACGTTCCCGCTGCTCAGATCTCTTGTACAGGCACAGGGGATGATGATGATGGTGATGGTGATGGTGATAATGATGGTGATGATCATGATAATGGTGGTGATGATGGCGATGGTGATGATGATGATGATGATGATGGTGATGATGGTGGCAGCCCAGCCCCTCTCCCCAGCCACGTTCCCGCTGCTCAGATCTCTTGTACAGGCACAGGGGATGATGGTGATGGTGATAATGATGGTGATGGTAATGATAATGGTGATGATGATGGTGATGATGGTGGCAGCCGAGCCCCTCTCCCCAGCCACGTTCCCGTCGCTCAGATCTCTTGTACAGGCACAGGGACTCCCCTCCCGCGTTTCCCCCGGTTTTTGTCCCTCCCAGCTGCCCCAGCCGGGTTTGGGGTTTGGCTGCTCCCCGTCTGTCCCAGCTCTCGGCCGAGGGGCAGCAGGGCCCGAGGGGGGTCAGGCAATGAACAGGCTGAGCCCTGAGCAGGGCACAGTCACCCCCATCCCACCCACCAAAGCGCTGCTGAGACACCTGAGGGCAGAGCTGGCTGCCCCTTCAGAGGAGCTCCCATTGCTTGGATCCTCAACAGCAGAAATACAAATGCAGGCAAAGAAATTAAATGTTGTCTTGCTTTCCTTGAGGCTTGTTCCTGGAAAACAAACCAGTTCCTGTTAAAAATGGAACAGAATCCTCCATTTCCAGCTTTTTCTCACTGCTTGAACAAACACCACAGTGTACCCTCCCATCTGCTAAATGCTTGCAGAAATTTTGGGTCTCTGTTCATTTCCCATCTTAATTAACTGCCCTGAAGCTTTGCTGTCCCTTCTTACCTTTTGCTTGTTTATCAGCTCATTCTTGCCACGTTTGCTAATTACTGCAGACATTTTTGTTTAAGGAGGGTTTGCTCCTTTCCTGCCAATCTCTTCTTCCCACTTGACCCTGCAGTAACTTTGCCTACCAAAGTAAGCAAAGCTGCCTGTTTGTACAAGAGGAAGAAGAGGCAACTCCCGGGTGTGTGTGCAGTACTGGTGTTTCTGCCCCAGAGAGGGCAGAGGGGCTGGGTTAGAGGAGAGCAGGCAGCCCAGCCCCTGCTCCATCCCTGCCCAGGGCCTGGCTGGGGACACCCCTGCAGGAAGCAGCAGAGGTGGAGGCTGAGCACTGTTGGTGCAAAGCAGCAGATGGTGGCATTACATAATCTGAAATGTTGGATATGTGTGTATATATGTAAATTTCAGTGAGGCAATGGGACATTGCAGGGCAGGACAATGTGCTGCCCCTGCTGTGGGGCTCTCTGGGCATTTTGGCAGAGAGCAGAGACACTGCCCTGCAAGGGCTGCTGGGCTCAAAGTGGCCTTCAAATGCAGAAAGAGCAGCAGGCACCGAGTGCACATTAATTTAAAATGTAATTTTTATCCTCTGCCTGGGACTCACGTGGGATTTGTGCTATTAAATATTAAATACCAAGACCTTTATGCAATGAGGCAGCTTTACTGAATAAAATTACATTAAACAATGAAATCAGAAGCTTTGCAAATATTAACTGTGTAAGAAGTTCCAGCAAACAGGGTGAGGACCCAGAGGGGATGAGTCAGTGACCCCAGTGAGCTCCTGGCTCTGAACCAGGGGCTCTGTCCTGCAGCTGTGCCACTGTCTGCCCCTCCTGAGGGCAGGGCTGGACATCAAAAAGGGCCTGGAAGGGCAGCTCAGCTTCCAATTTGTAAGAAGTATAACAGCAAATTATGATTTTCTTTTGTTTTCTTTTCCCTTACATTGCACTTCAGGGAATTATTTGAATATTCTGCATGAGAATGGTGATTATTTTGTCAAGGCTGGCTGTTGCAGTGACATGGAGCTGATTCCATTCCATGTCTGGATGGGAAGAGAAACACTTCTGCAGCAACTGCCAAAACTGACCTCTAATTAACCCTGGCTAATTAAACCACTGCACCTCAGTTCTCTAGGACCTGCCACAGCAGAGTCCCAAAGGTAACAGCTATTCAGTAATCTGTTTTACTCCTAGATTGTTTTGGGATTTAAAACAATGGGATGTAAGTTATTATCCCACCCCAAGCCTGGCTGGTGCCCAGGTGTTAACTGGGCCACACCTGCTCTGGGAGCTTTGGTTTCAGAAAACCTGCTGGAATGTGCTCTGGGACACAGGTGAGCAACACAGCTCACAGCTCACACAGGTGAGGAGCTGCTCATGGCAGGCACTTCTCTGAAGTTCCTCTATCTAAATGTTTCCCTCACCCAAAATATCTGGTTCTTCTCTCACAAGAGGTGATTTGTCAGCAGGCATCCAGAACATGAACTGGGAGAGGCAGGAGCATCTTGTCATTAGAGCAGAGACTGTTCTGTTCTCCACTAATTCACTGAGGTTTTCTAAGTGCAGAGAGGAAAGCTCTTTGTTAAAATGCTCATCTTACAAAAATAGAACAGGAAGAAAAAAAACTCTTTCCCAAGTTCTCGAAATGGACTTGATGTTGAGGTTGAGATTTTCAGAGCAGAAGACTAATGTGATGAAAAGTAATTGCAAACCTGTTTGAGCTGCTTTAGGAAGATTGTCTTTGGGGAAAACACCCATTTCAGGGGGATGAAGGAGCGTGAGGCTGAGTGGGGTGCAGGGCTGGTTTGTGAGCCCAGCTGGGTGTGCTCCCTGCCCAGAGCTCTGTCCATCTCTGCTGCTGGCAGAAGCACCAGAGCAGCCCAGGAGCAGCAGCACTGACAGCACAGTGCCAATTGACATTCCTGTGATTTCTGAATTTCAGAAAGATGACTGAAGGAATTCCTGCTGTTCCATTTGCAGTTCCACATTTAACCCATGCCACCAGAAGGAGATTTCCAAACCCTGAGCACGTTTCCCATGAGCTGTGGAAGGACTCTGTGTTCCTCTGAAATTAGCTGTCTCCACCATTTCTGTTGCATCTGCTGATACCCCAGCAACCTGCCAAGGACAGAGCCAGCCAAAATAGCAATAAAATATCTGCCAAGGTCAGGGGAGTGCCTGGGGCTCGGGGCACTCACAGTGCCAGCTTTGCTCTAAGCTGCTCTAATCGCAGCAGGGACAGCAGGCAGGGCTGTCCCCGGGGCTGGGAGGCTGCTCCCTGCCCATATGGCTCACTGATGGTCTGCTCGGTTTTATTCCATGGTTGGAGAGATCAGAGCTTTCCTGGAAGAGCTGGCGGGTGAATTCCCACGGTGTTTTCTTTTTCTAGCAGCAAGGAGAGAAGTCCCTGCAGGGCTGTGGTGGGTGGGAGCAGCAGTGTCACTGCTCTGGTGTCACTGGAGCAGCAGTGTTCCTGCCCTGGTGTCACTGCTCTGGTGTCACTGCCCTGGTGTCACTGCTCTGGTGAGGTCTGGGAAGCTTTAGGAAAGGATATAAATGTGAATATTGACACCTCAATAACCACAGCTTCACACCACCGCAGCTATTCTTCTAGCAGTATTTTGATGTTTTCACTTACAGTCATTTCAAATGACTTATTCCTGTCCCCACACACCAACCAGAGCCACCATTTGTAACATTCTGACCACAGGCAGGTGTAATAAAATTGATCAAGGTGTTGACACTTAAAGATACAAGTAAAGGAACGTGATAAAGTGCCAAGGGCTGCGAGCAAGAAACACAATGTTCTTTCTTTGTGCAACAGCAGCTGGCAGGGATGGGCCTTTTGACTCTGCTTTTGTGGACAGCAGCTTTCCAAGCACCAGGTGACCCTGTCAGAGCAGGCAGGATGGTCCTTGTGCCTTGGACTGGGTGTCCCTGCTCAGGGCATGGCAAGGCTGGGGGCACAGGGGAGCCCCCTCAGCACTCCCAAACTGGAAATGACCCCAGTGTGTACAATCCCAGCAAACACCTCTGCACATTTCACTCCTGCCCCAAATAAATCCCAGTTTTAACTAAAATGAGCATTACATGCCAACAAGATCACTGTGTGATGCTCTCCTGGCCCTTGTGCTGCCACTCCTGCCAGCAGCCCCAGCTCTGTGATGGGCACAAAGCAAAATCAGGGAGAGGCAATTGCTGACACCTGGCAAATCACTGTGGCAAATTCCCTGGAAAAGTGGAGAATTCTAAAGGGCAGCACAAATAATGGATTGCTCCAACAGAGGTGGTTTGACAGCAGCTGCACAATTTGAATTCAATGAGAGGAAAACACAGCAGGGCCCAAACAGGAGTGCTGACCATGAAGCAGACTTTCCTGGAACTGAAGTGGAAAGGATAATTCATCAAGCTGTAATGAGAACCTCATTGTCATTCATCTTTTATGTGAACATTCTCAGGCAAGAGCCTGGATGTCAGGGGAAAGCCCTGTAATTAATTTATCTCTGTTGTGTAAAAGGTAACAGATCTGAACAATAGGTTCTGTCCCAGCACAGCTGCCTCAAATAAAAATCAAAGTGATTATTCAAGTATTAGTTCTACTTCCATCAAAGAAAAACTAAATAGCTGCAGCAAAGCTGGAACCATGCAAAATGCACTGTTTGACAAAAAAAGGTGCAGAAGAGCATTTCCAAAAATCATGAACAAGAACAAGTCAAGAGCAACCCAAACCCCCAGCAGCGAGGGGTGGAAATAAATATTTGTTTGCAATGAGAGAATTTTGTATTTACCTGAATGTACCAAATTAGGATTGAGAGCAAACAATGGAGTGAACAATCAAAGTTATTTCCCATGGATAATTTGCCCTCAGTGTTCAGAAGACCATGTCAGGACTCCCTACAATCAAAAAACCCTGCTTTCCTTGCTGTGCTTGCTTTAACCAAAACCCTTTATTTTTTGGAGCAGCAGACACAGGAGAGATGAGACTGGCCTGGAGCTGAGATCCTGTTTCACTTTATACATCACCATGCAACTCCTGGGATTAAACCAACAGTGCTCAGCAATGCACTGGTGAACCCACAAATCTGGAGGTCTCCAGGGCTCTTAAATTGTTTTTTTCTGTTTGCTGGTGTGGTTGGAGCTCAGCCTTTCAGTTCTTGCCAGCTGGGATATCCCAGGGGATTTGGTTCTTCCTCTGTTCTGCTGGCAGCCATGAGCAAGAATTCATAACAAATGATTTTTCTTTTCCCTTTTCCTTCTGCACCAGCTGCCTCTGATCCCTTTCCCAACCTGCACTTGCATCTTCTACCAAAACAGAATCTCATTTCCCAGAGACTTCTTCAGGCTTCTGGAAATAATGAAAAAACAGCATAATGGAAATACTTTGTCTGGGCTTTCCTCCTTTAAACCAACTTGCTTTTTAATTTAAAAGTGATTGGAATCAGTAATTTCCCTCTGTTCTGCTAATCCCAGCCTCCTGCACGGGAGACACATCCTGACTGGCCACAGTAAAGCATCAGATAATGCTCAGAAACAGAGCTCAGTGTGATTGCCCTGGATAAAGAGTTTGCCAGAGGAAAACCCTGAATGGGTCTTCAGAACAGAATGAGAATTTTGCTGTGACTGTTTCTCTTGATTCTTTATTTCCAGGGAGGATGAGCAGAGTGGATGTGCCTGCAGTGCCACAGGACACAGGCAGGGAGGGAACACCCCAAAAAGGCAAATCTCAGTCCCCAGCCCAGCCCAGAGGGTGGCTCTGAAAAATCTGGTACTTTCCCTCCTTCAGTATTTTCTTTTCACAATAAGTTGTCTCCAGTTGCAGCTGCTCTGCTCTGAGTCCAGTTTGCTCCATGGCATGACAGGTTGCTTTAAAGTTCGATTATTGTATTAATATTGATGCTAGCATTGCATGAATCATGACTCCTGTAGGAGGAATAATTTAAGTTTCTTTAAAATATTGATTTTGGAGAGGCACCAAAGTGGAGGCACAAGGGGCTGAATCCTGCTGGCACAGCAGCTCAATGAGCATCACCAGCCCTGCTGGGATGGAGACTGCAAAAGCAGATGGAAATTCTGGGATACTCTGGATTTTAATGGATCTGCCTGTCACAGACAGGCAGAGAAACTATAAAAGAAAGGCCTCATAAAATCAGGCCTTGCTCTGATGAATTAATAACTGGCTTGTCACTTGTTCTAAGTGCAGCTAAGTGGTTTGCAAGTTCCCAAAACAGTCTTGGTATGAAAAGTTCATTAACACAACAACCTATTCTGAGGGGGAAAACAAATGCATCTGCAAAAGAAAAAAAAAAATCCAAGAATAGAGAGATTTGATGGACAAGTAAAATGTCATTTACTAACCAATGAATTGGGTGGCAAGAAAACTACTAACCAATGGGAGTCAAACATGAGGTCTGTAAAAACTCCTAAAATGAATTATGTGAATAAAGAATTGGCTTTTCCTGCATGAAGAAAATGGAGTCACGATTTATCACAGCAGATCTGCCCTGCACTGGGGGCACAAACTCAGGACAATCCAAAAATGTTTCTGCATTCAAAGGAGTTGATGTTCTCATGTGTATGGGATAATTTGTTCTTGGAGCCAGGGAGATTTCCAAGGCCATAAATGTGAGAGCTAGAAATCTTATCTGGGCTCCCTAGAATATGATCAGAAGTCAAAAGAAGTCATGAACACAGAGTTCTGTCAAGAATCTCTGTATTCTCTCAATATTTTCCACATGAAACACAAAAAATGGGTTATATAAACAAGATTGTGTGACAATGCCCTTAATGGCTGTGCTTTGACACATTTTTAAGATCATAAACTTCACTCTTTTTAATGTTTTTGGTAAGAGTTGTAATAAGGAGAGACAATTCTGAAGTCCTGACATTAATAAGTCTATTGTAAAAAGGTCACCTTTGCCTAAGAATGTTTTATTATCGTGGAGCAGAATAGCTGTGAATATGTAATGACTTTTATCTGATGATTGCCTTGTATTCTTTCTGAGGAAAGACAGCTTTAGATGTTGGTAATTTACATATAAGCATTGAAGTGTTTGGCAGCAGAAAAACAAACTGGTTCAGAGAAATTAATTATAAAGCAGCCATAGGAGAGACATGAGAATTAAATTCTGATCTTTGTGTGTCTCTGAGGTTTGGGAGCCCAGCACAGACCTGCCTGTCCCTGCACAGCTCAGAAATGCCCAGCTCACCTCACTTGGGCTCGTGTCTCATCAGCTCCCAGGGGAAACAGCTCTGCAGGGCTGGTCTGTTATTGTGAGTCATTACATTTCACTTAATTACTCCAAATCCACCACCAGTGAAGGTTTTCAACAAAAGCTGCCTCTGTTGAGAAAGCATTTTTATATACTAATGATCTTATCCCAGGAATGTTTTCAAGGAGCAGTTAAACATCATGCTCCATTTGCCAGGGGGCACAGTGAAAAGTGTGTGAAAATAAAAATATTTCAATAAATATTGTCAATAAAAATTGAAATAAAAATAATTTCAATACATATTTATTGGTTTAATTAATATTGGTTTCAATAAAAATTATTTTCTCAAAGTGCTACCTGGGACAAGGCTTTTGTTGCATTTTAGGCTATAGGAGAGTGGCAGAAAGGATAATGCAACATAATTCTTTGTGCAATGGAGAAGCAAAAGAGACTTTATTTACAGAAACACTGCAGATGTACAGGGGAGATTGTGCAAAACAGAATAGAAAATGAAACATGCTTTGTGCAAGGACACTGACAGCTCCCACAGCCTGCAGGTGTGAGCAGTGCTGGAATTTCTCATCCCTGAGGAGCCCAGGGCTGCTCTGCCCCTGCCCCAGCAGTGTCCAGCTTTGTCCTTCTGTGTCATCCGGGGACCAAATCACTGCAGAGCCCCAGCAGAGCCCTCGGCACTGGGGGCAGGATGGTCTCAGGGGGGTTTTGCTGCAGGGGCTGGTGGCTCCTGGAAGGTGCCTCGGGGTCTGCAGGGCAGGGCCACCCTCAGCAGGGCTGAGCTGGTTCCTGTGCCAAGAAACTGCTCTGAGGGACAGGACAGGGGTGGGAAAGGGATGGAGGGGAGCAGCGCAGTGGGACAGGCAGAAATCCAGATTTTGTCTTTTGACAAGAGGCTGCAGAGACCTGAATTGATTGCAAACCTGAGGTGGAGGGCAGACAGGAGAAGGGAGGACTGAAGCAATCCAGGTGCAGTGGAAGGTTCTGCACAGGAGGATGTGCAGCTCCAGGGCCAGGGGAGCTGAGGCTGAGCCCTGCAGGAGCTCCAGGCATGTCCTGGGCCATTTGCAGAGCTCAGAGCTGCTGCCCAGCCTGCCCTGCTAGCATCAAACAGCAGCAGCCTTCCCTCCCCCGTGCAGGAAATGGGCATTTAACCTCATCTTTCCAAACCCTAATTGCATCCTTATTCTTCCTAATTGTGAGCTAATAAACGAGGCATTCCGGACTCCACCCTGGCATTTCAGCACACCACAAAAAAACACATCAGGTCGGGCCACCATCAGCTGTGCTGTGCATTCCCAGGCAGATCCAGCCCCACATTTTACAGATTTTACACATTTTACAGATGGGCTCAGCCCCTGCTGCTCTGTGAGGGCAGGAGCTGATTAAACCAAACTAACAGTCCCATTTGGGGCTGCTGCTTCTGTTTTACTGCAACAAGCTTCAGCTGCTTTGTGCTCTCTCCATTCCGTCACCAGTGCAGCTTTGCCAAGAGGAGCAATCCAGTTCCAGGGGTGGCAGCCCCAGGGCACAGCCCAAGGTGCTCATGGGGACAATGCTCCTGTCTGCATCAGAGAATGAACCCTGACTGATGGGAACATTCACAAAGTTGCTTCATTTCTCATCCTGTGGTGGGTGAAACACCTTCTTATTGCCCTTTACATCAAAGGAATGATTTCTTCATCTGGTATCATCCAACCTGCTTTCCATCCCCAATCTCCATTCCCTCAGAAACCAGAACACTAATTGGTATTCAGTAATTAATTGTCATTACTCCTATCAATTAAATCACATTGTTCAGCTGCCAAGATAAGGGAGTCACTGCTCTCAGTACCAAAGGATGGTGCTGCTCCTGTCAGGAGAGAGGGGTGAGGGATAAAAATTCCAGAATAATGCTCCACCAGTGAAAGGGAATTTTTCCAGCTGAGCCCCAGAGCCTGGTGGAGGGTCAGCAGCCCCCAGCCCTGTGAGCTCACAGCCCCCTGTGCCAGGCAGGACTGCAGCCTGGGCTCCAAAACCCACAGCTGCAGCTCACACAGCCAGGGGCATCTGCACCCTGTGCAAGAAGAGGCTGCTCCAGCTCCTACACAGACAGAATTTATTCCACCCCATCTCAGAGGAGGTGTACTGCTCCTTTTGTCTTGTTCTTAATCTTTATAAGAGGAAAATACTTGAAAAAGAATAAATCTGCACAGCCTAATTCCCAATTGACAATTCAGTTTTGAGTCCAGAGATGAACAGGATGCAGTGGTGTGAATTGTTGCAATAACATTAAAAATGCAGCAGAGCTCATTATCCTAAATTTAATCTCTCCCTCTGAAATTCTGTCAGGCTCATTATGTTGGTTCCCTTTTTGACATGGTTTAAGCATCTCCAGGGAGCAGCTGTACAATACCAATAATAATGATTAAATTGCTGTCTAAAGCTTCACCGGACATCAAAAATAAGTAGATTAAATTCACACTTAGACACTTTTTAAAGAAAATGATCAGTGTACAGACACTTTTTAAAAAAAATGATCAGTGCACCAAAATGGTGGAGCTGATGATTTGCCCTGTGGAGTGACTGAGGAGCAGCTGGCAGAGCAAATGTCCTGCAGAGCTCAGGGGCTCTGAGGGGTGCAGGTGACATGAGAGGGCAGCAGAAAGTGACCCTTGATCCAAACATGTCACAGCTGTGGAAAATTCCCCTCCTGCCCCTGCAGGACTGAGCTCACTGCCAGGCTTGGTTTGTGGAGGGCAGGGATTGAAATGGAGCTGCTTAGAGATGAATTTCATCAGCCAAATTTGTAAATAATTCCAACAGCTCATGAACTGTAGGAGTAAAGTCACTGGAGCTTCACCAGTTTGAGACCTTCTAGTGGGTGTCCATTCACTTACTAAAGAATGCAAATAAATGAAACCAGTTTTATTGGGAGGTGTGTTCACTAATATAGAGACTCTGTCCATCAGAGCTGCAGAGAGCCAGAACAGTTTTCACTGAAATTCCACATCAGTGCTCAGGAGTTAAGTGGGACACAAAAAAATTATAAACTTTGAGCTAATTCCTCCTTCAGCTTTCAGAATTCCCACTGAGGGTCAGTGAAGCTGGCCTCCAGCTGCCCTGAGAATTGATGGTTGAAGGAGAGCAGCTCCTGAGCTGGGCTGTGCCCCAGCATGCATCCCTAAACAAACCAAAATTCCACTCAAAAGCTGCTTTGAATTATTATTAACAAGCACTGCACTGTTTTAATTGGCCCCCTGGCGAATACTGGCCTAAGCATGGGGACAATAAATTGCCTTACTGTGTGAAATTCCTGTTTTGAGTCCAGCAGTAAAAAACTCAGAGGAAACCCTGATGAGCACATGGAGGAGAGAGCAGGTTTGGCACCAGCTCTGTGCTCTGCAGCTGCACTGGGATGGGCAGGGAACCTCCAGGGGCTCAGCATCACACCAGCAGGGCTGGCTGAGAGTTTAACTCCCCAGAACAGCCCAGGGTCTATCAGGGTGCTTGGGAACCTCACTGGCCTTCCACAAAAGCAGCTTCTTTCCTGGAGTTGAGGGGAAGCACCTTGGAGAGCCCCACTGGAATGCTGCACCTCCTGCTGGGTTTTCCAGCATCACTCAGAAGTCAAAGCAGGATTAAAAAAAAGGAGTCAATCCTTCCAGAAAGCAAGAACTGAGCCAAATCAGCCTCCAAGCAAGCCCCACCAGGGCTGTTGCCACCCTCTATTCATCAGGAACAATGAGTGCAGGCATTGAAATTCCACACTGGTTTGATAAACAGAGTGCTGCTTTTTTAGTATGTCACATTTAGGCAAGAGAACAGATTCTGGCTGTAAAAAAATACCCTTGGAACCTGCTTTTATAGTTCTTACTTGCAATATTTCTGAACAGTCCTCTCATCACATGCATTTAAACAACTGCAGCCTCAGGAGTGCAATAACCAGCAGCAAATCCAGTGATTTTTGCAGGGCAGAAATGCAAGTCCTACATGCAGGTCAGGATTTAATGAGTTCACAGACAACAGAGCTCCCAAAGCAGAGGGGAGTCAGTGGTGATTAGGACAGGGATCCCAGTCTGTGTGCCCCTCACCTGCAGCCACCAGCTGCTCACCTTTGGTCTCCAGGCTCAGCCCCGTGTCAAACGGGTCCCTCTGCCCTGGCAGGGACCAAACTGCAGCCACGGGCAGGGGCAGCACCCACCCCCCACTGCCACAAAGGAAACACAGGCTCATCAGTATTTAGCAGGTTTCCACACTCTGTGCGTGGCAGATGTATTTTGATTTTAAAGTGTTGAAGCCATTCAGTGCAGCTCCCTGTGAGATTAGAGGCTCCTTTTCTGGGGGCACTGGGTTTTGTGGCTCCATCCTGAGGGTTGGTTTGGGGCTTGAGCTGCTCAGGGAGCAAAACAGGATCCATACAGTCATCTTTTATTTCCAATTTTCATTCCAGTTACGTTTATCTTGGGGCTTTGAGGTTGTTTACAGTTGAAATCCATCCTTCAGGAGTTCAAGTGCCTCCTAGTCGTTGCTTACATCAGTCCTTTGGAAGGATTGTGGGGACAAAGGAGCCGCACTCAGCCACAGGCACCTCCCCAGGGCTGCAGTGGCCAGGAGACTGTGCCAGGGGCACACGGAATGCTCCACCGTGGAGTTAATGCCTGATAAAACACTTTATCCATTCCTAAGCATGGTGCTTAAATAGATGCTGTTAGTGGTTGTATTTCAAAAGTCAATGGGGCTAAATAAATCTAAAATTTACTTCTACTAAAAGTGTTATGAGGCCAAGGTCTTTTTATTCTTTAGGTGTTCAATTAAGCAAAAATCCAGAGAACTGCTGGAGAATTTAAGACTGCCATGAACAGGAAAGCTTTTTAGTTAAGCTTTCATCTCTTCCTGTGAAGAACTAAATTGATGATTTTTAAATAATTTACATCCCAGAAGTAGTGTTAAAAAAATGTCCCAAATGGAGCTAAAAGCATCGTAAATATAATTTCCTGTCAGGTTATACGAAATACCCTGATAAATGAGCAGCTCTTAAAAGGACACTAACAGTGGGCTTGGAAGGTCTGACTCCAGCTTTCTGAAAATGCCAGCTCTGAGCAGCTGCCTGACTCCAGCTCTGTGTGCCCTCAGCAAGCCACCAGGCTCAGAAGTGAGTCTGCACTTTTTCCCTTTCTCTGATTTATTGCATCGGCGCTAATGTTTTGAAGAGTCTTATCCATCTAAGAAACAAAGGGAAACCAGTCATCAACCCAGAATCTGGGGAAAGGCAGAGAGACAGGACTGTTTATCTGCTCAATAAGGATCCTTTGGAATGCATCACCAGCTGCCAACAAATGCAAATGTCTTTTATTTTCCTTTCAGTGAGTGTGTGGGAAGGGAGGAGAGAGGAAGGAGTCTGTGTGAGCTCTGCTGCACTGACAGTCACCTACCCATCATCTACTCCCCAGTCCCTTCTGATTTTCAGACACAACTGACATTTCACAGCCTTCTGTTGCCCATCCTGATTAAATGTTAATGCATCCAAAGGTTGAGGTGACTGCAGCCATCCAGAACAGAGAATCAGAAATTAGAAGCAAACAGGCAGAACAAAGCCGGGTAAGGAGTGCGTGGTTCTGAGCTGGCGGGGAAGGCTGAGATGAGCATGCAGTCAGCTTGAGCTGTGACTCATCCTTTCTTGTTATTAATGCAGTATTTATCAGCACTCACTCCTTTCACACTTTCCTCCTTTCCTGCCAGCTCTGTTTGCCCCTCGTTCACCAGCTCAGCTCTCCTGTCCCTGTCCCGTCCAGCCCAGCTCTGTCTGTGCCCTCCACTCCCGCTGTGTCTCTGCTGCTCTGGGTGCTGTACTCCTTCTGCAATTGTTTGTGTTTCTATGTGGTGGGGCAGCAGAGCTGAAATAAAAAGTGACAGCCTACACTGAGTGTTGTTCTGATGCTGTCATTTCCATTTCCAGGCAGATGGAGCCAGCAGGAGCCGAGCCCAGGACAGGGGAGCAGCTTCAGCAGGATGGCAGAGCTGACCCGAGCCCAGACCTTCACTGACCCGAGCTCAGACCTTCACCGACCTGCACTGGGGGCTCTGACTTGTCCTCTGCCCCCTGGCCCTCAGCCAGAGGTCAGCAGTGCTGGACAGGGCTCAGGAGCTGCTGCTCCACACTGCCCTGAGCACAGCGAGTGCCCCGGGCTGCTCCACCTGCCCTGCACCTGCATCAGCAGCCCCATCCCCACCTGGCAGGGACAGCAGGGCCTGGGGGTGTCCAACAGGGGCATCCAGCACCATGGCAGGAGCTGGCAGCACACCCAGGCATTTCTGTGACACCAGTGCCACCTCCCACACCGACCTGCCAGCCCTGGGGATGGTGCAAGGCACAACCCTCAGAGGAGGAAACCCTGCTCAGAAGAGAAGGTGCCAGATGCAGACATTATGGGACGTGCCCAAGGTTTCCTTACATGCAGCCTGGCAGTCAGAAATTACAGCAGCTGAACCCGAAGGAGGGGAGGATGAAAGGTTTTCGCCCCTGGGCGTGTGACACTGCTCCCCTTTGTGGCACCAGATGCAGGCAAAGAGAGGAGAGAAGAAAAGCAGAGCTGGAGCTGAAAGGCTCTTTTTTCCCCCCCTTTTTTCAAGAAAGAACAAAACTGAAACGATCCTGAAAGAACAACTCTTCCTTTGAAAGGCACTAGTGGGGAAGCTGGCTGTGGAAGGGAACATTCCTGAAATGTGGCTGCAGTCTCCAGGCAACCTGCTCTGCTGCCAGCAGGGTCCGGCTGGGAGGCAGGACAGCTCTGCCCTGCCAGGACAGCCTGGACAGACACTGCAGGTGTGCAGCCCACAGCTGCCTGGAACAGGGAGGGGGCACAACCACCCCGACATCGCACTGAGAGGATGGAGGGGCAAGGAGGAGAGGAAAATCTCAGATCAGCCCAGTGGCTGCAGCAGAGGAGCTCTGGGTTTATGTGGGTGCACCTATAAGCATAGTTTGATGTATATTTGATGTATGTTTGATCTAAAACTAAGGCAAGCAGCAAACAATATTCTAAATTAACATTCACAGTTCTCGAGTGCATTGGACACATTGCAGTGCTTTGCAGGATTTTCTATAGCCCAGGGATCTAACAGTGGAAAGAGGAAAACAGATGCCCTGGGACCCAATCTTTCCAGGCTGAACACCCCACAATCCTGCCTGGGTCCAGAGTTCCACCAGAGCTTTCATTCCATTGACTGCACACAAGGATATCAGTGTACTTTTCTAATCATGAGCTGTTCTGTTACCTCCATTGCTGTTCTAAATGAGAATTAGGCACAACATGCACTTAATTTAAGCTATCAGTTGAGCTGGCAAAAATCTAAGCTTATATCCAAGCTGTTCAAAGAGCTTTGTTTTATTTCCTCCCATTTGGTGAAGAGAACTGGCCCCAAAACTTCACAACCTCACAGTGTCCCAAATGCCTCCTGGCAGCCTCTGCCCCCAGAGTCCTGGTACTGAGGGCTGGGTTCAAACCTCTTGGCTCAAAGTTGAATGTTGAGGATGCCAGTACTGAGGATGGGATTTGGGCAGCCCCCCAGCCCCTCTTTCTGCCCTTTAGAGCCCCCTGTGCTGCAGCAGCACAGAGCAGCTGGCACTGCCCTGCACCCCTGCCCAGCAGCCAGACCCTGAGACACCTCTGGAGTGCAAGATCCCTTCCTGATCTTCAGCAAATCTCCTGCCCTTGGAGCATTTATTGGGTGCTCTGAGATCATGCAAAGGATTGCCAATAATCCTATTAGACTTCACAGTTTTCCCTAATGACACCTAACATGGCATGTGTTATAAACACAGTCGCTGTAAAAAGAGAGTGATGTTGTCACTAAACAGCTGTTTTGCTCAGCGCTTTCATGAAATAACTGAAAATTGTAGGTAGGCATTACATGGAATGCCTAATCCCTAAGTATTTAGGATTATAAAATGAAAAGGACAAGAAAACTGTTTGCTACATTACATTCCTTTATGAAACTACATAGTCTTTTAGATATTTCTTCTTGAAACCACACTGTCACTTTCCTGAACTGATCCTTAGTGTTACAATTGAGATTATTTTCTGAAGTGACTGAAAGTTTGAGTCATTTACCACAAGAACTGCTCCCACAACAGGATTCTGAAAGTAATGCCACTCATTCCAAATTTCTTTGCTGTATTTTGTGCAACAGCCATGCAGCACTATCAAGCAGAGAAGGAAAGTGCCCAGGACTTTTCTGTGGCACACACTGCCACTCCTCCCATCAGTGACTGGTTTCACAACAGGACCTTAATGCACACAGGCTTTTTTCCCAGATTTTGCTCCTTTTCTCTTAGTGCTGTACTGAGGTTATTAGGTTATTAGGTATCAATTTTACATTCTGCATCTGGTCAGAACACCCTTTGGATTTACAGTCTGACCCACTCATCTCTTAATTTGGTAGAAGCTGCAGTGGATGCTCACAAGGGTCTTGTCAAGGTGCAACTTCTCTGCAGCCAGTGAGGTAACACAGGTGAGAAAACAGCAAATCACGAGAATAATTTCCTGTGGGTCTGACCCTGAAAACATTTGAAACAATCTCACACATCCCTCTCTATCATCAATGCCTCTTGTGCCTCTTCTCATACATTTTTCACCAGGTTTCCCTTCTCCATCCCAGTAGTGTCCCCTCGCAGGGCTGGGCTGGGGCACAGGGCTGGTGGGTGAATATTCAGAATATTCAGAATATTCAGAATATTCTGCTCTCCTCACAGGCTGCCTCTGCTCTGCATGCTCTGTGCTGCTGCCTGAAACATGAGCAGACGTTTCTCTTTAAGGCGTTTAAAGTGCAGCTGTGAACAAAGTACAGAAACCAAACACACACCCACACACCCCCTGCCACCAGGCAGGGTTAAGCAGAGCTGAGCATCGCTCAGCTGAGAGAACTGTGCCTGGCAAACCAGCCTCCTGCGAAGGGAGAATCCCCAGTGAGGGAGATAAAATCTGTGCTACTGACACCAGATGGAAGGGAGGGAGTCGGGGCTCTCAGGGCTGGGACGGGGGCTGGGGGTGCTCACCCCGAGGGGCCAGGCTGGCTGTCCTCACGGCAGCTCCTGTCACACAGCAGCAGCCAGAGGGGACACTGAGCACTCCTGCCCCATGAAATGCCCCACGGCAGCGATTCCAGGAGAGGGGCTGCTGCCTTCTCCCCTGGACACAGCACCACCTTCCTTTATTCCTTGCTGGTTCCCCCTGAGGGGGCTGTTTGAGTCTTGAGCGGTGGCTGGCCCTGTTTGCCGCCCATGACCCCTCAGCCAGGTAACCCTGGGGCAGCAGGACTCTTGCCCAGGGACGGAGAGGGACTTGCAGGTCCCCACGTGGCATTTCCTGCACCAAGTCCTGGGAGCAGACTGGTGTTAGGGCTCAGTGCACAAGGCTCTGGCTCTATAAACCCAGCAGTTTGTCTTCACCTGCGTTCAGAAACCGAGGCAGAGCATCTGTGAGACCCCCCGGCAGCAGAGTTTGTTTCCATGTCACATCTGTGCAAACAGGTCGTGTGTCAGAGTGACAGCACCTCCCTGGGATGCTGCTCACAGACAGCAGCTCTCTGTGCTGCTCTGAGGGTGCTGGGGGCAGAGCCTGTCCCTCCACAGCCAAGGGCTGGGGGGCTGCCCCTGCCCACACACACTGTGGGGCACCTCAGGCTTTGATACCTTTTCAGCATAATTTTTCTCACTGAGAATGCTGACTGCATTTTCTGCCACTGCTGCACCTGGGCACAGTCCTGAAACTGTATTGATTTAGGCCCCAACCCAGCACATTTAAAAATGTCATTACATTTAACATTTGATTAATTCCATTTCAGTAAAACTAAATTAATTTCACAATTTTACAGCCTTAAAGCTGTACACTCAGATGAAGGTTGGATGAGTTTCATTCTAACAGATGCACAACTTCTTGGGGTTGAGAATATACCTCCACCCACCAGCATTTTAAAATTTGGATGTCACACTGCTAAGTCTCAGGGTTTTCCATTAATCAAAATTCACCAAATCACTTGAGGATTGCAGCTCTCTGGTCCCAGAGAACATTTGCTATGAGCAAAAGCACTTCAGTTGCTCATGTTGAGCTGAACAACCAGGTTCCTCTTGTCCAATGAAAGGTGGAGATGGGAAAGCCAAGTGTCATTTAAGTGCTGTCAGCATCCCACTGCGGGGTTCAGACCCCACTCCTGGGTGCCTTGCATGGAGAGATGCACACACCTGCATCCCTCAAGTCCGTGGCACTGATCAGAGCATGAAGCGCTGTGCAGCACACAGAGGGGAAATAGGCTCAGTCCCCACGCGGCAAATCCCAATTCCCTTTCCTCCCACATCCAAGAAACCCCCGGGCGCTGTTCTATCACAGCCAGGCAGGCGCTGGGTCTGACGTTCCTGATCCACTCTCTGGCACAGAGAGGAACCAAAGGCTGGTCCCATAACCACATTCTGTTTTGGCTCCAAGAGCTGGATATCCACAGGTTTATCAAATATGTGTAGACCGCAAGGTGTTTCAAAGCCCTAGGCAGGGGCGCAGCCAGCCCCCATTTAAATGCAGATGCTTTAAGGATAATTATCAACCGCTCAATCTCCGCGGGAAGCAGCAGCAGAACGAGCTGGAACGTGCAGGGAAGGTGGCAGCACAGGCAGTCCTGAGGACACCAGCAGCTGCCTTTCAGCTCTCACATTTATAAATAATTTATTTCCAGCCACCTGTGCCCAGAATACCAATTTTCCGCCCGAGATCTCCGAGCAGGCGCCGGGAGGCCGCCAGGGACTCGCTTTCCCGGGACCCTCTGGAGCTGCGGGGAAGGGTCGGGGTCCCGGAGGGGCAGCTCCGGAGGGATGTGCCCCTAGTGGGAAGAGTGACGAGGAACAAACGCGGAGCATCCGCTCAGCTGATCGCGGCGGGGCTCTGGCTGCCGCTGCGCTGTGCCGATGCGGCCGCCCGGACAGAGCGAGGGCTCGGGGAGCTGCAGGAGGCGGCAGAGCTCTGCTGGGCAGCCCCGGGGCCCGGCGGCTTCCCCGGGCACGGCGGCCTTGTGAAACACGGCCGCGCTTGAGCGTTCGGCAGCGCAGCGCCGAGGCGGCTCCGACCCTGATGGCACCGGAGGCCACGGAGCGGCTCCCGGACAGCGGCTGCGGCGGGCGGAGCGGCCCCGGGGCGCCGGCCCGGTGAGCTGCGGGGACACCGGAGAGCAAAAGGGACACCGAGAGCTGCGGGGACACCGGAGAGCCGCGGGGACACCGGAGAGCCGCGGGGACACCGGAGAGCAAAAGGGACCCCGGAGAGCTGCGGGGACACCGAGAGCTGCGGGGACACCGGAGAGCAAAAGGGACCCCGGAGAGCTGCGGGGACACCGGCGAGCCGGCCCGGTGAGCTGCGGGGACTCCGAGAGCCGCGGGGACACCGGAGAGCAAAAGGGACACCGGAGAGCAAAAGGGACCCCGGAGAGCAAAAGGGACCCCGGAGAGCTGCGGGGACACTGGAGAGCTGCGGGGACACCGGAGAGCCGCGGGGACACCGGAGAGCAAAAAGGACCCGGAGAGCCGCGGGGACACCGGAGAGCTGCAGAGACCCCGGAGAGCTGCAGAGACCCCGGTGAACTGCGGGGACAGCGGAGAACCACAGGGACCCCTTGAGGGACACACGGCAGAAGGGACACACGAACACGAGGGACCCACTGCAGCAGCGGTGAGCGGGCGCGGAGCGGGGATGGGGAGGCAGCGGGGATGGGAAGAAGCGGGGCCGGGAAGAAGCGGGTCTGGAGGAAGAAGCGGGACCGGGAAGAAGCGGGTCTGGAGGAAGAAGCGGGGCCGGGAAGAAGCGGGTCTGGAGGAAGAAGCGGGGCCGGGAGGCAGCGGAGCCGCAGAGCCGCGCACGGCCCCGAGCCGGGAGCGCGGGATCGCCGCGCTGCGAGCGGGAGGCAGCAGGAGGATTAGTGGGGAAGGGCAGAGTGAGCAGGATTTATCAGCTTTTCAGACAGGCATTACGGCCTTTTGTGGTATTTCACGGGATTGCACAGGAATTTGCCTGGCTACAGCAGGGGTTCCTCAGCCGCAGAAGAAAGGTGAGGCTTCTCCTCTTTTCCCTGCACCTCTCAGTATCTGCCTGTGCCAGCCGTGTGCCAGCTGGCCTGGGCACCAGCAATAACCGGAGAACTTTTTGCAGAGGCTGAGGTACCAGCATAATGGATGCAGGCTCAGTGGCTGTTTGTTTCACTAAATTAATCCGCAGCATCTCAGCAAAGGGCTTAGCGGCATTATTTACAAAGGCTGCAGGTTGCTCTCGATGTCCCTTCCCCAGGCACCCAGGCATCCACTAAACATTATGCTTAAAAAGTCAGCAATGGATTCTGCCTGTGTTTGTGTCACTAGCGAGGCAGGCTGGAATGTTCAGCTTCTCCCATCAGTTTCTGGACAAATAGACTCGAGCAATGTTTGGTAGGTGAATGTTGTGGGAATTCAGACACTGAAGGGTTTATGAAAGACACTTAGAACACCTATGATTCGGTTGCAGAGCTGTGGGTTGTTTTAGTTCTAGTAGATTTCCTTGCACACAGGGAAAGATCTCATCTGTAATTCCTGTAATTAAGGCAAACATAAACATATGGTGCATTTGTTATAACATTCTCTTACAAGATTTCAGCCACAGACCACACAGAGGCTTTTGGAAACTGCAGATTGAGCATCACTTGCTGGGTGCTTGAACTCTTAATATCTAAGAACATGAATGTTTTATTGTTAGTACAATACTTCTGAGGTTCAGCAGTAGTAGCTGAAAGCTTTCAGTTTGTCAGAGAATGGTGGCAGCAGACTGTGTGTTACCTCTGAGGCACACATCCCTCTGCTTGCAGAATTCCATGCATCAGCATGGAACCAGTCCTGCTGGTTACTGCCTCGTGACTTGAGCTAGGTAAAAAGTGTGGGATTATAATGTGGGTATAATATTTTTCTAAAAGTGTGCTACTTCCAACTTGATTTGACCAGTTTACGAGCTATAGAGTTTTTCTCCATCTTTCTGCTAAGTCCACATAAAGATCTTTTCTTCTTTATCACAGTTCAGCGTTATTTCAAGGTTTTAACACAATCCCACCTTCAAAGATAATTTTGCAATCTGATTACATCTTGTAGGAAGCCCACATGTAGCAAACAATGGTAAACTCGCTGGAAACCCTCTCAAGCTGCACATGTAGACAAATTTGGGTGCTTCTACCTCATTTCCAGTTTGTTGGCAGACCCAAAAGGAGACATGAGACATGTGGGGTCAGCACAGACACATCCTCTAGCAAAGGAAACTTTGTGAGTTGTAAGAAGTGCCTGAAGTTCCTCAGAATGATTTTAGCTATTGGAATAAAAGGAACTGCAAATCTTTGACAGGGTCCAGCATCAAATCTGTGGCTTCTTAATAGTTTTACTTCCTATGTGCATTCACACAATATGATATTTGTCTTGACTTTCCAAAATGCCCTGATAAAATGGCAATGTGTGTCCAAGGGAAAGGTGCAAGACAGAATCCTTCAGCTGAGGCCGGACTGCATTTGTCCTCAAAACCAACAAAAGGAAGGAGAGACATGGAAGAGGGATGGATTTTTCTAAAAACAGCAATCATGAGTCCAATTCCCTGCAGTTTACGATAGGAAGCACCATCTTGCTTCCTTGCCAACAACTCTGAATTTGCAAAATCCTGTGGGTGTTTAGACAAGGGCCAGCCCTTGATGCCCTGCAGCTCTCAGTGCAGCAGAGAGCACACACCAAGGGACAGTCCTCAGCCTTCACCTGTGAGTCTGGGGGCATTTTTCAGTGTCTTCAGCCTTTAAGAGCATTCATGGCAGCACTGAATATATTCAGTCTTCCCTTAAAAATTCTGTAAATGCTCCTTCAGCTAGGAGAGTAGAATTGCCAAGAACTTCATCAAGTTTCTTTTATTTCTCCCTACAAATACATGAGTGCAGCTGCCCCGTGGGACATCCCCTGTCACACTTGTGAGTTCATTTTGGAAGGAAGGTACTGACCTGCTTTTCCTTAGAGCAACTTTTCTGGTGGTGAGAGATCCTTTCCCTGCTGAGTCCCAGAACCTGTGGATCTGTGCTTCTGCTCACCCTACCCAAAGCTGGCACTTCCCAGTGCTAATTATTGCCCTTTCTCAGTGCACTGTTAACCCATTCATTGCCCTCTTCCCCTAGATGTCACCTGGGCCATTTAACAGTTCTCACTGCAATCAATTATCCATCATCGTCCTTTCAATTATAATTTTATGATTTTACTAACAACTTACAATTCATATGGTCCTAAGCCCCCTCTGGCTCTGAGAACTGATAAACAGGGATGGAAGACTTGTTTTCTTCCATGTTGCTTCATTCATTTTGAGTGAAACGTGCATGAAAAAGACAAATGTTGCATTTTCTATTACCAGATGCTAATTCTATCCTCCTTAGTCTTTCCTTTTAAATATCATCATCAGAAGTGATGCACTTCAACTCTTTTAGGCATACTTTGATGATATTGCAATATGCAGTTTATGGAAAAATCAAATGGCAGTTTTTATGTCAGCAGCACTTTGCTATTTCCCACTAAACAGCAACATTTAATTTTTGAGTTGCACATTTGCAGCAGTGGTTGTGGGTGGAGATTCTGCTTGTTTATTTGGTTGGGCTTTACTACAATGTACTGTCATGGCAACTGCTGTAAGGGCGAGTGCATCTGGAGGCAATTCGAACACATCATGGTGAATGCAACAAAACTGCCTGCACCATTTGAACTTTAGCAACTGGGCAGGGGCAAAGTGATCCCTTTGAAACTCCAAAGCACCTTCTCCTTACTAAACAAATACAAAAGCAAACTTGGCAGAGCACCAGAGCAATGCCAACATTCCTTGATGTTTGGATGCAGAGCCTGCTGCTGGGTTCAGTCAGGTCTGATACCTCAGGTGTTTTCTCTGGTTCTGCTGATGCACAGCAGGTTTTCTGTCCTGCTCACGTGGAGGCAGAGCCCTGTGCCCTGCCCAGGTGCTGTTTGGGCAGGCATTGCCCATCCAGTCTCCCCTGGCTTCAGGAGGCACTGCCACATTCTGCCCAGACCCTCTCATCCTGGCGATGGTGAGCTCCAGCTGCTCCACCTTACATCACTTCAAGCATGGAGAAACTCTGCCAAAATCTACTGGCCAAGCACACAAGTGGTGTTTAAAGGGACTAAACTGGCCCAGTGATGCCGTTACAAGCACAACATGCCTGACCTTTGCTGCGTGCTCTTGGTGGTCCTTCTCCAGCCAGGCTGTGAGTGCTGCTCGATGAGCCAGAAAGCTCCAGCTGCCCCAGCCCAGCCTCTCCAGCACCAGCACCTGGGGCTCCTCTGAGAGCCTGGGCCTGAGGAGCTGTCTTGGACAATAAAACAAAAGAGCTGTGACGCCCTGAACTACAGCTGGGCAGAAATTACTGCAAATCAGATGGATTTATCTGGTCTTACCTTGTTGCTAGGGGGGGAAATCTTAAACCTTTTGAACTTCTGTGTGGCTGCAGCCATTGTCATCTCCCCATGGAGTGCCCGGGCACCATGTCACGTGGGCACCTGTCCTGCCTCACCTGGGCACTGCCCTGCTGTCCCAGCCTCACCTGGGCATTGCTCTGCTGTCCCTGCCTCACCTGGGCATTGCTCTGCTGTCTCAGCCTCACCTGGGCACTGCCCTGCTGGCCCAGCCTCACCTGGAGCCCCAAGCACGGCAGCCCCAGCCCCAGTCTCAGGTTGCTCACACCTGCACACTGCTTGCTTTCAGATCACACAGGAGCAGCTCAGGTTTACAATAGCCCTGTGGCAGGAACAGCTAGTGAATCAAACCCCACCTATGCTCAGAGAGAGGGTTTCTTCAGATGAATTAGTGCAGTAACAACCTGCAGGATCTAATTATGGCTAATTTTCCATTCATTTGTCTCGGTACTTCTGACCCTTTTACTGCAATTCTTGAGCACTCACAACATTGATCAGAGATTTTCAATAATTTAGGTCTAAGGGTCAGCTCTTCAGCTGGTGTAAATCAATGCATTTTCCTTGGCTTTGGAGCAGATCTGAAGGGAGGAGTGTAGCTCCTGCTGGAGAGAGCAGTGAATTCACTGGAGATGCTGCAGCCTGGCAGTGCTTCACACCTGCTGGTGCTCACCAGCCCTGGAGAAAGAGCAGCAATCAGCACACTGAATACTTTCGGGTATTACTCAGTTCTCTACAATTAAAATCAGCATACATGTACTTTAAAAAAAAAAACCTTTAACAAAAGTACCTAAATGAGGTCTTCAAGATCACCTGATCTGTAGGACTAGAGACAGAGACTCCTGGCTTGTGGCAGCCTCATCTAGGAAAGAGGATAAAGGGTCACACTAAAGGAATTCAGGCTCAACTGACAAAAGGTTTAACTAAGTCTTGATTTATTTTTGTCCTAGAAGTTTTGGATATTTGGTTTAAGACAGAAAGAATTTGCACAACCAAATGAAAAAGGGAATGGGTGGAGACTTAATTGGTAGTATTTATTTAATAAAGCAGCATAAGTGAGCACTCACAGAACTTTAAACCAGCTACTGAGACAAGAAACAGTGAGCAGATGTTTGTTGCCAGGGCTGTGGATTTCAGGAGTGTGCCCCAACTAGGAGCTAGCAAAAGCCATAATATTTTCTTTTCTGGAAAACACTGCATCTTTTCTCAGCACTTGCCCGTCTCCACAGAGAAAGAATAGACTGGGAAAACAGGAACTTATGGGGAGATGCCAGCTTTTATTTGCCGCAGGAGGTTAAAGGTTCCCTAGAGCACAAAGGAGCTTTTCTTGCCCAGACAATCCCATCGTGGTACACATCAGCACAACTAAAGCTGCAAAGCTCAGCAGCAGTCAAGAGAGATCTGCTGAACTTGAGCTGAATTTTTTCAAACGTTCACAAGTTTTTCTCCACACACATCCTCACATCAAGAGTTGGCAATATGAATCCACTAAAAAAAAATAATACAGCAGGATCTTTGGTTTCTGTTAGAGCAACACACAGAGAACCTCCAAATATCCTTCCAGAATAAAACACAAATTCTTTGTGCTGCACAGAGATTAATAATTATTATCTATTGTGACTTGATGCAATTTCTTTTTTCCTCCCACACACCCAGACTTCTGTTTCCTCCTGATCTGCATTTGTAGCTGAGGTACTGTTTAGCTGAAAGGAAGGAATTTGGTAATACCTCCCTAAAAAGATCCCTGTTCATCCAGTGACAAAGGATGGAGATGTTGGCTATTGACAAAAGAAAATAAAGAACTTATTTTCCAAACGTCCCAAGAGAAATAACCTCATCATTAAGGTATTCCTTGTGCATTCCAAGTTAAAAAGAAAGAAAAGAAAAAAGTCTGAGGATCTGAAACTGGCTTGAGCTCAATCAATGTTTCTCATTGGACTATAACGTGCATCATTACAAACAGCAGACGGAGAAACGCTCAGATGAAGGCAGAAGGAGAGGGTGGGGAAGGCGCTGGTGGCAGGTGCGTGTCTGCAGTTTGTGAAGCACCTGCTCCCCTTGCTGTTCCAGGTGCTGCGGGCAGGGCCGATGGAGGCGGCGTCCCCCGAGCCCCTGGGGTGGGCAGGAGCCTGAGGCTGCGGCGGAGCCCGGCACCGGCAGTGACCCCCAGCACCGGCAGCGACCCCCAGCACCGGCAGCAACCCCCGGCACCCGGAGCGACCCCCGGCACCGGCAGTGACCCCCAGCACCCGGAGCGACCCCCAGCACCAGCAGCAACCCCCGGCACCCGGAGCGACTCCCGGCACCGGCAGCGACCCCCGGAACCCGGAGCGACCCCCGGCACCGGCAGCGACCCCCGGCACTCGGAGCGACCCCTGGCACCCGGAGCGACCCCCGGCGCCGGCAGTGACCCCCGGCACCCGGAGCGACCCCCGGCACCGGCAGCGACCCCCGGCACCGGCAGTGACCCCCAGCACCGGGAGTGACCCCCGGTACTCGGAGTCCGGCACCCGGAGTGACCCCCAGCACCGGCAGCGAGCAATGGGCTGAGCTCCGGCGGGAATGAGCGCCCGGCTGGGCACGGATCCGGGGGCCAGCCGGGGGGCGTGAGGGCCCGTTCCGGCAGGGGCATGGCCAAGGCTTTCTACAGGCTGCACAAGTTCCTCCGTCGGACCCAGTGCCTGCTCTTCTTCCTCACGGCAGCTTACCTGATGGCCGGCAGCCTGCTGCTGCTGCAGCGGAGCCGCCTGGTGATGCAGCAGGGCTCCCGGGGCGGCCCGCGGCTGGAGGAGCCACGCAGGGCGGGGGGCCCGGGGGTCCCGCGGGGCTCGGGGGTCCCGCAGCAGCCGGGGGTCCCGCGGGGCTCGGGGGTCCCGCAGGAGCCGGGGGTTCCGCAGGAGCCGGCCCCGCGCTGGCTCCTGAAGCGCAACTCGGAGCTGCGGCGGCTGCGGCGGCGGTGGCTGCACAGGGTGGGTGGCGAGCAGGAGCCCCCGCCGGCTGCGGCGCCCAAGGCGGGGAAGAGCAGTGCTGAGCACAAAGGTGAGTGTATAAATGAGATTCTGTGTTTTACATAGAGCAGGGGATTCGTGGGGGTCTCTGCCCGCCCCGTGCTCCACCGAGCCTTTGCTTGCAGGTCCTTTTATAGTCTCGTTTTCTCATCATAATCAACAGTTGTTATTTTTTTGCTGTCATAATTTTGCCAGGTAAGCAGTGGTGGTCCGTGGGATCACTGGTCAATGTGAAGTCTCTAAGCAATTTGTCAAGTCCCGTAGATAACCATCCAGCCTTGGTAGATAAGGAATGGCAGAAGTCGGGAGGTCTGGTCTCAGTGGATAGGCTGCAACTGATTACACACAGGCCGGAAATCTGATTTTGCAAAATCTTTCAGGCCGTGGAAAAGCCTTGTTTTGCATACTTACTTAGAAAACATAATATTCATAGCAGGGGTATTTAAACAGAATTATTAAATCATATATTTCCTTTTCTTTAGTGTCATGCTTAATTTCAGACCTAAATATTCTGGTTTATGCAAACCCAAATACTTTTATGATTAAGACAAATCTTTTATCAATTATCACACAAGGATGGAATGCCTTTGAAGGTAATTAATTAAAACTTAACTACCTACGTAAAGCATGTTATCTTCTCCAATTCACTTCCAGTAAACTTTGAGGCTTGTTATTTCATTATGCATCCCTTTCCTAATGAGCCCCTCCGTGCTTATCATGCTTGATAAAGTTGCAGTGGTGCCCTGTGGCTCAGTGGAGCAGCACTGCCTGGCCATGCAGCCCTCATGGCTGTGACTGAGGCTCTGCCCTGCTTGCCCCGGAGCTGCCAGCCAGGCAGAGCCTGAGCCCAGCCCAAGCACAGGCCTGGCCCAACCTCCCAGCCCACTCTGCCTTGCTCTGGCTCCTGCTGACAAAATCCAAGTCCTTTTATCCTCCAGGCCAGGCAGTCTCACCTGCTGGCTCAGGGTAGGGAGCACATTTCCCTGACACAGCCACTGGCAAATGCTGAGAGTTTCCTCTTCTGATTGCTCCCAGCAGATGGAATTTCCAGTTCCCTGGCCTGGTTCTGCCCTTGAACAGGATGCAGAGGTGCCAGGGGTCAGCAGCACTGACAGTGACACGCTGCTCTGAGACTGTGCAGCCTGTGACTCATTCATGGGAGATGTGAATGAGGAATTGCTGCCAGGCTGGCAGGGGCAGGCAGGGGCACAGGGAGCAGGGCAGATGGTGGCTGGCTCGCCCAGGATCCCCACTCGGGCTCTCTGGCCCCACAGCCTCAGTTTGTGATGCTACAGGTTTGAGTGGAAGTGCCCAGATCAAATGTGGAGCATCTTTGTTGCAGCTGCCTGACTCCCAGCTCGTTAATGGAGTGCTGGGGGTGTGTATTCACAGCTTGTGAATTTTCTAATTACACGCTGGCAAATTACCACGTGCAGGTCTTTGAATCTACTGTTGTGTTTGTAATATTTAAATGGCTGATTTATTATTCCTGGCTCCAAAATCCCTGATGGAGCAACTCAAACTTATTTTTTCTTGTGAATTAGTTAACATAATGTTTTTTAGTTTCATTTTTCACCATATATTCTTTTCCTATCCACAAATTACATTATTTAATTTCCCTATGTTATCTTCTCAATGTTGTTATTTCTAAAATCAAATTTCCTTTCCTTTTTTCCTTCATATTTTGATGATAAAAACACAATTGCTGTATAATAGTGGGACTCCACATCATCGTTCCAATTGTATATTAAATAATGGGCTGGATTTTTACAGTATTTTGTTCATGACAACAAAAATTAGGCTGAGCACTGAATGCAGTCTAAGAAAAACATTTCTCTTTCCTGTGCTAAGTAAAGCAAGACATTTGAAGAAATTCCTTAGCACCAGAGAGGAGATAGCTCAGTGTGATAGCTACATTGTGCTGCCTAGTTAAAAGTGAATTTATCTTTCCATTACAGCTTTAATGTAACTCTCTGTATCCAAAGAAAATTGATTTTCTTAATATTTCTCTTGCACCATCTCATTATCAACTAGAGATTTTAAAGATCACTTGGGAGAAATCCAACAGGATTTTGGGAAGTTTTTACCATTTTGAAGGCTGCATTGTCCTGTACTTCAGAGAAGTGCTGTTTTGTCACCCCGGGAGGGAGCTGCTGCAGGAGCTGCAGTCCTGGCGTGCAGCTGTGCTGAAAGGAGCCTGGGGAAGGGAAGGAAGGTCTCATTTGGGTTCTGCCCCTTTCCATGGGATAGTGAGCCTCATCAGGTTCAGGAGCAATGGCAGGTGTGGATCTGGGGTGTGCAGCCCTGGCTGTGGGGCCCTGGACGGGCTGGGCTGATCACACACAGCCCTGTCACAGCCAGGCACTGGGTACCTGCCTGCCTTTCCCTGCCCCAGCTGCTGTGCCCAACCTGCTCTTGCACGCACACAGGCACCTACATGGGCTGCTTCACCCACGACTCCGGCGAGAGGACGCTGAGGGGAGCTGTCTTTTATGACTTGAGGAAAATGACAGTAGCTCACTGCCAGGAGGCTTGTGCTGAGAGGTGAGTGGTATTGTTTCACTGCAAGTTTTCTTTTTTTCTGACAATAAGTGGAACTGAATTTGAAATGGGAGAAGCATTCCAGTGTTAAACACACAGCATCTATGAGAATAGTGATTATCTCAGACCTTCAGGCACAGCTCAGCTCAGCTTCTCTGCTTGGAGCAGATGCTGCACTGCTGCCTGTTCTCCATGGCTTGCACTATATTCTCTATTGCCCTGGACAAAAATTGCTGTTTGGTTAAATAGTTTTTGTAAGATATCTATCTTCTGATAGGTCTTAGTCTCCAACCTGTATCTTGCTGGGGGGCTGAGCAGACCAGGCCCTGTGCAGGGCCAGGATCTGCCTGGCTCAGGTGCAGTCTGGGGAGCAGAGTCCTGTGCACAGGGCTTTGCACCACTTAATTAGTGATTTGTCATCAGTCTCATCTCTTGTCTTCAGAGCCAGGATTAACAAAAACACGAGTGAAAGTTTTTCTCGTGTTCGGGCTTGGATGTTTATTTTATCTTATCAGAAAGTACAGAGAGTATAACAGCACTTCTAGCTTCTTGCTAGAAGCAGGAAATACGGCCTCACATGAAGCTACTACAAGGTCTTTTGAAGCTAAACAGTCCAATAGAGAATTAACACCTATATTATTTATACTCTGACCCAATAACTAGATTCCCATGACCCTTAGAGTGACAGTGAGTGATCAGCTACTACCTGAAACCCATGAAGAAGAAAGCTGGACAGAAAGAGACAAACCCCTCCATCTTATCCCATACCTAGCTCTATACTATAAAAACCTCAGATTTGAAACCCATCACCCTGTGAAAGCACACACTTCTAATTCACCACACACTGTGACTTTTACTTCATCACTCATGTTCAGAAGCTGTTTCCAGTGCCTCGGGCCCAAAGCAGTGCTCCCGGGGGTGAAGCACAGAGAGCTCGGCACCCCCGGGGCGCAGCAGGGCCCGAGTGCGTTTCTCTTTTCTCCGCAGGGCTTACAGCTACGCGGGGCTGGCGCAGGGCGCCGAGTGCTACTGCGGGAACTCGCTGCCGGCGGCGGCCGCCCCGGGCCGGGAGTGCAGCAGCGAGTGCCGCGGGCAGCGCGGCTCCGAGTGCGGCGGCATCGGCCGCGTGTCGGTGTACAGCGCACAGCCCCGGCCGCCCGCGGGGGCAGGTGAGTGTGCGGGGACACGGGGGACACGGGGACAGGGGACAGGGGACAGGGGACACGGCCGCGTGTCGGTGTACAGCGCACAGCCCCGGCCGCCCGCGGGCACAGGTGAGTGTGCGGGGACACGGGACACGGGGACAGGGGACAGGGGACAGGGGACACGGCCGCGTGTCGGTGTACAGCGCACAGCCCCGGCCGCCCGCGGGGGCAGGTGAGTGTGCGGGGACATGGGACACGGGGACAGGGGACACGGCCGCGTGTCGGTGTACAGCGCACAGCCCCGGCCGCCCGCGGGCACAGGTGAGTGTGCGGGGACACGGGGGACACGGGGACATGGGACACGGGGACACGGGACAGGGGACAGGGGACACGGGGACAGGGGACAGGGGACAGGGGACACGGCCGCGTGTCGGTGTACAGCGCACAGCCCCGGCCGCCCGCGGGCACAGGTGAGTGTGCGGGGACAGGGGACAGGGGACAGGGGACAGGGGACAGGGGACACGGCCGCGTGTCGGTGTACAGCGCACAGCCCCGGCCGCCCGCGGGGACAGGTGAGTGTGCGGGGACAGGGGACAGGGGGACAGGGGACAGGGGACAGGGGACACGGCCGCGTGTCGGTGTACAGCGCACAGCCCCGGCCGCCCGCGGGCACAGGTGAGTGTGCGGGGACACGGGGGACACGGGGACAGGGGACAGGGGACACGGCCGCGTGTCGGTGTACAGCGCACAGCCCCGGCCGCCCGCGGGAACAGGTGAGTGTGCGGGGACAGGGGACAGGGGACACGGGGACAGGGGACACGGCCGCATGTCGGTGTACAGCGCACAGCCCCGGCCGCCCGCGGGCACAGGTGAGTGTGCGGGGACAGGGGACAGGGGACACGGGGACAGGGGACACGGGGACACGGGACAGGGGACACGGCCGCGTGTCGGTGTACAGCGCACAGCCCCGGCCGCCCGCGGGGACAGGGGACAGGGGACACGGGGACAGGGGACAGGGGACACGGCCGCGTGTCGGTGTACAGCGCACAGCCCCGGCCGCCCGCGGGGACAGGGGACAGGGGACACGGGGACAGGGGACAGGGGACACGGCCGCGTGTCGGTGTACAGCGCACAGCCCCGGCCGCCCGCGGGGACAGGTGAGTGTGCGGGGACACGGGGACACGGGAACAGGGGACACGGGGACAGGGGACAGGGGACACGGGGCATGGTCAGGCTGAGCCAGGGGCTGCCCCTGTGCCGCTCCCTTTGTCACCAGAGTCTGCAGCAGCCAAGGACAAAGTGCCTGGAGGGAGCGCACGGTGCGCTCTGTGCTGCTCCGGCTGCTGGCTGCTCCCGCAGACCCAGCGCAGCACAGGGACGGCATCAGCAGCACAATTTCAGCTAAAATCCCACTCTCTTTGTGTCTAAGGGGCTACAAACCCACGTGTGTTTAAGGCCTAGCCTTGGAAGAGGTGCCCTGTAACAGCAGGGCAGAAAATCACTCTGGTCAAGGCCACCCTACAGTCAGATGATCCTAAACAAAATAAGTGATCTGTGACTGTGAGGAATGAGTGGAGGCCAGAATCAATCCCTTTCCTGAGAGAAATGAGACCAGAGCTTTGCTTTTCCATGGAGTTCTGTTCCAGCAGCAGTTGGGAATTTTGCCCTGTCTTTAGATGGCATCACACTCTGCCCATCACCCAGTTAGCTGCCTGGGGGACTCTGGATAAACCTTTAGGCAAACAAAGCACACAGGAGCTCTGGAGAGCTGATCTCTCTGCAACTGGCGAGCTCACAAGACCTTATGGATGTCATTTGCTGAGAAGCAGCACCAGGACCTTAGGGTGTGCCAGTATTGATGGTACTTCATTTCTCCTTAAAGACAAGTCAAGGTTTGTACAACAATCCAACCAGCTACATATAAATTATATATCAAAGGTACATGGGCCTAAATTGCCACTGTCAGGCTGACAGGCATGTTGGCAGGTTTCCCAGGATATGCATCGCTGTTTAAACTTCCAGTATGAAATATATACACATTCCTCAGGAAAAGACAGCATTTAATTTTTTTTTTTAAGTATTAATGAATTACTCCTCAAATTAGTCTAGCCTGAAGCTAGAGTTGTAATTTTCTTGCCCCTAGTAATACCTGATAGTTGTCTGTTTGAAGAATCCCCCTGACACGAGCCAGCTGAGAGGCCAACAGAAGTATTAATCACAATGAACAAGTATGTTAGAAAGTAACTCTGAGACTGGAAAGGCCCCCATGATTTATGCTGTGTACTGCACAGCACAGACCTCACAGAAGTCTTTTACACAGAGCAGATTCAGTGACATCCTCACTTAAACCTTCCTAGACAGGTTTTGCTGCCTCCCCTCTCCTCCCTCTCCCTGCTGTGCTTCCCAGAGATCAGCTCTGCTTCTAGTAAACAGTTTGAATAGTTACGAGACCAAAATTTAAGCAGCCTCTCCTTACATTGCTCTAGGCTCTTACTAGAGAGTCTGGGCTTTTCTGCCAAGAAATTCATGCAGAACTGATTTATTTCTTCCCAACTGCACCACGTCCCTCCTGTCATTCCACTCACTTCCCACATCAGCTCTGCAGCGTGTCCAAGGGAGCAGCTGCAGTAGTGCCAAGCTCTGTGGTGTTTCTACAGAAGCAGGTGGAACCAGAGGCTGGTGCTGAGCACACAAAGCAAGCTCATCTCCCTGAGCAGCTGAATAAAGCCAGGCTTAGAGTCTGAAAGGCTGCAGCCAACTCTGGCCTGGAAAGGTGTGGGAGCAGAGGGGCAGAAGAAGAGGAAGGTGGGTTCAATGAGAGAGTTTTCAGGAGTAATTTTCTGATTCAGAAGCTTTGTAGATTTTTAATTAGGGCTTTTAACTGATTGAGGGGAAAGCAGCTCTTGTGGGGAGCTGGGACTGCAAACAGTAGCAATGCCCTGTGATGGTGGAGTGTCACTCAAACCCAGCTCTGCTCCCCTGGTTTGTACAGAGATAAACCAGGGGCTCATTTCAGCACCACCATCTGCAACACATTTTCCAAGCATATATTATCATTTCTCTTAGTTCTGCAGCCTTTGTAATATAAAATTGATTGTATTATTTTTGGCTTCTGAACCTAATATTATTCTTTGTGAAAGGGGCAGGATACTATGGACACCGTTTTCTTAAGAGAAACCTATTTCATATCTCCACAGGGAGGAATGTTATCTATCGAGGATGCTTTAGAGCTCCAGAAAATTTAACAGACACCTTTCCAGCCTCTTTGACACAGCCCAATTTGACGGTGGAGATGTGCTCTGAATTTTGCTCCAAAAAAGTAAGAACAGTTCTCATTTCACATCCTTTTTTTTTTTTTTATTGCTGTTTTAAATTCTAATCTACTGAGGGAAGGGCAGAGATTAGTGCCTTAGAGCTTTGAATTTGTAAATGAGTTTCTAAAGGACAAAACTCATTAGAGTAAATACCCAGTGATGCATCTGGTCCAACTGCTGCGGGAGGGAAAGTCATCCCAGTGGTGCCACCAGACATGATGCACAGGCAGCTGCTCTGAGTGATGAGTATTGATCAGAGGAAATCAATGCCTGCTCCTGGCACACTCCAACCCAGCCCTGAGCCACACCTGCCCGGGGGAGGTGGCTGCAGCCTGGGGACACACAGAGCCAGAGGGTGGCTTGGCTGGCAGCACCCAATCCTGGCCCCAGTGCCCTCAAGAGAGGCAGCTCCTGCCAGGAGCCATCCCAGGGCACGGGCAGGGCTCCTCTGCTTTAGGGGCTCTTGGCTCCCTTCCCTTCCTCCCCACTCTGGCTTTTTCTACACAGGGCTTAATGGGTGGTCAGATTTTGCCTGCAGCCACACTCAGCCTCACACACTAAACTCAATGTTCAATTGCTTTTTGCAGCATCACAAAATTGATTTAAGCTATCAGCTGGCTGATTACAGTGCTTTGACCAGGACCCTCAGTGCAATCTGCTCTCCCATGAAATGAGCAAATGGCCTCAGGTGGCACCAGGGGAGGTTTAGGTTGGATATTAGGGAAATTTGGAGATTTCCCATGTGAAGCCCACCCCAAGTTTATCTCCCTCCTCACTCACGTGCTGCCCAAGCTGTGAGAAGTTGTGCAGGTGAGGGTCAGCCTGTGCACCCTGTGCCCTGGGCACAGGCACTGCACCCCTGGCACCTGCACTGGCACCTTCTGGAGCTGCAGGAGTACAGAGGAGCAGATATTTTGAACCTCCAGCCTTGCAGAAAAATTCATCACTTTCAGGGGCCACTTGGCAAGAGGCACAAGGAACATTTTTATTCTAGGCTGTGTTTGAGGGCAGGGACACTTACCAATTTCTCAAACTGAGAAACACTGCTTCATTGTGAAGGGAAAATTTCTGTTTGCGGGCAAACCCGGCGCTGTTTTGCCCTTGGATCAAATCTGTAAACAGTTTTTGACAATGTCATATCTCATTCCCTAAGTAAATGTTGGCTGTTGGGCACGTGTTGCGTTCCACTCCTTATCAGAGGATGAATGCATGGGAGAGAGCAGCAGATAAGCTGCTCAGCAGTCCTGTCTCATGCTCCCAGACTCCAAAAGACTTCTAAAAGGCAAAAAGTGTTGATATGGAATAGATGGACTGAACCGTTCAGCACTCCCTGAATTCCTTCAGCCTTCTGCCCACCTGCACAGCCCCATGCCACCAAGAGAGCCCAGGGCACTCCAGGGAAACCCAAATCTTTCTGGTGAGCAGCAGAAAGCCTGAATTTTAGGGCCAGCAAGCAACTGCTAATTTCTTTGGCAAATATTTAGCACATTTCCCTCAAACTTGCTTTAATTCTTACCACTACTAGCCCAGCAGCTTCCTCATGATTGCAGGCCTTAGTAGGCTTCCTATCCAGGAGACAGTATCAGGAAAGTAACAGGAGCTTTAGAATGACACTGCTTTGACACAGTCTTTAAAAAAAGACTGGATGTGGCACTTGGTGCCATGGTCTAGTTAAGATGTTAGGGCATGGGTTGGACTTGATCTGGAAGGTCTCTTCCAACCTGGTGATTCTGTGATTCCATGATCCTGTGGTTCTGTGACTCTGTGTTCCTGTGACTGTGGTTCCGTGACTCAACTCTGTGTTTCTGTGGTTCTGCGTTTCTGTGTCCCTGTGTCCCTGTGTCCTTGTGTCCCCGTGTCCCCGTGTCCCCGTGTCCCCGTGCCCCTGGTGGCCTGTGCAGGTGATTTCCTGCAGGCAGCAGGTCCCTGCAGCAGCCCGTGTCCCCCGTGTCCCGCAGGAGTTCCCGCTGGCTGCGATCCGGGGCCGGCAGTGCCTCTGCGGGTTCCCCACCCGCCGCTTCCCCCTGCGCGATGGCGCCGACGGGCGGCGCTGCAGCAACGGCAGCGCGGCGGGGGGGCACTACTGCCGGGTCTACCAGACACCTGTGCAAGGTAAGCACCTGGGCAAGGTGAGCACCTGGGCAAGGTGAGCACCTGGGCAATGTAAGCACCTGGGCGGGGTGCAGGTACACCTGTGCAAGGTGAGCACCTGGGCAAGGTGAGCACCTGGGCGGGGTAAAGCACCTGGGCAGGGTGCAGCACCTGGGCGGGGTGCAGGTACACCTGTGCAAGGTGAGCACCTGGGCAGGGTAAAGCACCTGGGCGGGGTAAAGCACCTGGGCGGGGTGAGCACCTGGGCGGGGTGCAGGTACACCTGTGCAAGGTGAGCACCTGGGCAAGGTGAGCACCTGGGCAGGGTGCAGCACCTGGGTAAGGTGAGCACCTGGGTAGGGTGAGCACCTGGGCGGGGTGCAAGTACACCTGTGCAAGGTGAGCACCTGGGCAAGGTGAGCACCTGGGCGGGGTGCAGCACCTGGGTAAGGTGAGCACCTGGGTGGGGTGAGCACCTGGGCGGGGTGCAAGTACACCTGTGCAAGGTGAGCACATGGGCAAGGTGAGCACCTGGGCGTGGTGCAGCACCTGGGTAAGGTGAGCACCTGGGTGAGGTGAGCACCTGGGCGGGGTAAAGCACCTGGGCGGGGTGCAGGTACACCTGTGTAAGGTGAGCACCTGGGCGGGGTGCAGCACCTGGGTAAGGCAAGCACCTGGGTGAGGGGAGCACCTGGCTGAGGTGCAGCACCTGGCCGGGGTGCAGCACCTGGGTGGGGTGCAGGTACACCTGTGCAAGGTGAGCACCTGGGCAGGGTAAAGCACCCGGGCGAGGTGAGCACCTGGGCGGGGTGCAGCACCTTGGCAGGGTGCAGGTACACCAGGGCGGGGTGCAGGTACACCTGGGCAGGGTGCAGGTACACCTGGGCGGGGTGCAGCACCTGGCGGGGTGCAGGTACACCTGTGCAAGGTGAGCACCTGGGCGGGGTAAAGTACCTGGGTGAGGTGAGCACCTGGGCAGAGTGCAGCACCTGGGCGGGGTGCAGCACCTGGGTGAGGTACAGCACTGGGTGAGGTGCAGGTACACCTGGGCAAGGTACAGGCACCTGGGCAAGGTACAGGCACACCTGTGTCAGGTACGGAACACACCTGTGCCAGGTACAGACACACTTGAGCCAGGTACAGGCACCTGCCACCATGCTCATAAAGGTGCATCTTTCCACTCTCCCATTATGCAGCATCTTTTCAGACAACTGGCTGGCAAGTGCAATGGTTTGTTGCAGCTTTATCAAAGAGCATTGCCTTACACAAAAGCAGCAGAAAGCTCTTTGAGGATAATCCCTTCGGCTTCATGCAGCTGAATTAATTTTAGGGAGCAGCTGACTCACACCAGACCAAACTGATACCCTAGACTAAGAGAGAGAAGGAGGAAGCAATAAACTTTGTAATCAAGAGCTGTCAGTGGAATTATTAAAAAGCCACAATGCTAACAATGAAATATCTTCTCTCCTCACAGACACCCGCTGCACGGACAGGAAATTCTTAACCACCAAATCCAAAGTGTTTGTTGCTTTGTCAAGCTTTCCTGGGGCTGGGAACACGTGGGCACGCCATTTGATAGAGCATGCCACAGGATACTACACTGGGAGTTACTACTTTGATGGAGCCCTCTACAACAAAGGTACCAGGAGATGGGACACAGGCAGCCCTTCCATGGCACAGAGCTTCTCTTACTGCTCTGTCATCCTTCTGCCTGTGCCTGTCAGCAGGTGTGGTGCAATTTAAACACGCAGAAAAGCCAACAACCCTGTCTTGTGAAACAGGTTTTAAAGGAGAAAAGGACCACTGGAGGAGCAGGAGGACCATCTGTGTGAAAACCCATGAGAGTGGCAGGACAGAGATTGAGATGTTCGACTCGGCCATCCTGCTGATCAGGAACCCCTACAAGTCCCTGGTGGCAGAGTTCAACAGGAAATACGCCGGGCACCTGGGCTACGCCACCGAGCGCACCTGGCAGGGCAAAGGTGAGCCCCGCCCACCTGGGCTGCTGCCACACCATCCTCTGCTGGCACCTGGGTGGGCACTGCCAGCAAACGGGGGGCTCGAGCCCTGCTGCAGCTGAGAGCAGGCCCCAAACCTGACACATGCCAGTCCCAAACCCAACACCTGCCAGTCCCCAAACACCTGACACATGCCAGTCCCAAACCCAACACCTGCCAGTCCCCAAACCCAACACCTGCCAGTCCCAAACCCCTGACACATGCCAGTCCCAAACCCAACACCTGCCAGTCCCCAAACACCTGACACATGCCAGTCCCAAACCCAACACCTGCCAGCCCCCAACCCCTGACACCTGCCAGTCCCAAACCCAACACCTGCCAGTCCCCAAACACCTGACCCTGCCAGTCCCAGACCCAACACCGCCAGTCCCCCAAAAAAAAAAAAAAAACCTGACACCTGGCCAGTCCAAACCCAACACCTGCCAGTCCCAAACCCAACACCTGCCAGGCCCCAAACTGACAACATTGTGGCTAAGGATCCCCCATTTGGCTAACTCCCCCTGTTGGCTAACTCCCCCCCTTTTGGTCTAACTCCGCCCGTTTGGCTAACTCCCCCGTTTGGCTAACTCCCCCTTTTGGCTAACTGCCCCTTGTCCCCCGTTGCCCGCAGAGTGGCCGGCGTTCGTGCGCAGCTACGCGGCGTGGTGGGCGTCGCACGCGCTGCAGTGGCTGCGCTTCGGCAAGCGGCTGCTGGTGGTGCATTACGAGCAGCTGCAGCAGAGCCTGCTGCCCACGCTGCGCGCCGTGCTGCGCTTCCTCAACGCCACGGCCAGCGAGGAGCGCCTGCTCTGCGTCGAGAGCAACCGCGACGGCAGCTTCAAGCGCCCGGGGCACGGGCGGCCCTTCCAGCCCTTCACACAGGACATGCAGCGCCTCATCAACCAGTACATCCTCACCGTGGATGAGGCCCTGAGGGCCAGAAACTTCTCGGGGCTGCCCAGGGAGTACGTGCCCAGATGATCGGCTGGTGCCACGCCGCTGCGCTTAAAAAGGAACTTTCTTTTTTATTAAAAAAATGCCAAAAAGGCAACAGAAAAAAATCCCAAACAAAAACCCTACAAACAAACCAGGACAACAAAATTTAAAAAGGAAAAAGGACCAGAACGCTTTATCAGTTGTGGCAAAGGTAGCTGTGGGGGCTGCTGAGCAGGGCAGTTGGGAATGGCAATTTTGGCAGCCCCAAACAGCCCAAACCTGGCTCCAGGGCGTGGAGGGGACCCCAGGGGTGGCAGAGAAGGCAGTGCCACCTGTGCCAGGGGCTCAGCACAGGCTTCTGCACCTCCACTCTTGCCCTGGAGAGCCGTGCTGGGTCTGGGGGACACCACGAGCATCACCAGGTCAGTGCTCTTGGCTCTGGAAATGGAACTGGCTCCAGCTGGGAGCACCTGGAGAACAGGGCAAAGGGGGAACCCCAGTCCCCACAGCCCAGCAGGGGTAGGATCCCACCTCCTCCCACCCCTGGACCCCTGCAGGACCCCAGGGCACCCAGCCTGGACAAGCAGAGCCCCCCCAGCACAGGTGTGAATTCAGGTCTGCAGCCCCCCAGGGTTGTTGGACCCTGCAGAGGGTCCCAGGGCTGGCACAGCATTGGCCCTGTGGCCACTGGGCAGCTGGGGCTGGTTAAACCCTGGGGCAGAGGGGCTGCCCTCTGCCAGCCCCTGCCCTTCACGTGAAATAAAGGGTTTCTTAAAAACTTGAGTGAAAATACTAATTTTAATAAAACAAGTTTATACAAAGGGAGCTGAACTTCCTCTGCCTGTGTATCATTGGTGCTTTAGCAACAATACAGGACATGAAGCACACTGAACACGAGTCTCTCCCTGCTCACACCCCACACGTGGCTCATCCCTGCTATGGGGCTTGTGAGGGGCTGTCACATCCCCACCCCAACACTCAGTCCCTGGTTCAAAAAGAACACAGCAATTCCTTTTGTTTGTGCAAGGGGTACAGCTCACACCCCTCATTTTGAGTGCTGTGAGTGGTGAGAGCCTGCACAGGGGGCACAGCCCTCCCTGGGACACCACACTGCCCCTGCTCAGGAGCACAGCTCACACACAGGGACACCAGGAAAAACCCCAATGGTGCCAGCACCCATCACCACAGACAGCACAGAAACACCCAGGTACTGGAACATTCCCACAAAGCAGGTTATTAAGGATGCTACACAAAAGGACTGTCACCATCTCCACTCTGAATTATTCTTTTGGAAGTTATGCATTAAAACTCTTCCAGGTTTCATTTGGGTAGCAGTTGCTGTTGGTGGGTCACAGCCCACAAAGTTTGAGCCCAGTCTGGAAGGAGCACAAATAGTTCACAGGAAGAAATTGCTCTTAGCCTCACTGAGTTACATTCCTGAGACCACAAACCAGGATTTGGGCCTTCTACAAAACATGAAGATGATAACGTTTTATGACATTGCCTTTCCAGCCTTGTGTAGCATTACAGGATCATTTTTAAAATATTTTGATAATTTCAGACCTGCAAATGGTGAGCAAAGACAGGCTGTAAACTCTCAGGAAGGCAATTTAATTATGTTTATGTCCTGTAATGAAGACTCCAGTTGGCTAAAATTAGAGCTGGCAAAAGTTACAAATGTGCATTAGCTCTGTAATGCCAAAAGTGAGCTCGTTTAACAATAAACGAAATTGTGGCCAACCATTTCTCAATAGCTGAGGAGCAGGGGCTGCCTCTTTATTTGTAGACATTCTGTACAGAATATGTATTTCTGTTATTTACATGATACAGCTGCATGATCACACACATGAACACTTGCATTTGCTCTGCCAGGGTTCTTGTAACATCACAGAGCAGTGAAGGATTTCATGGTCAGTGCACACAGGCACACCAAGAGCCTGGGCAGAGGAACAGCTCACATTTCCCTCCCTGCCACATCTTTTTGTCAGAATTGTCTTTTGGCTGAAGCAGCTCTTCGTCTTTTCCTTGAGATGTGTTCCAGATATTGGTCACATCCTCTCTCAAGCTCCATCTTGCCAGAGCAAATATTCTGTGGTGCTTCACCCAATTCCCCTGCAAGGCAGGTTTTCCTCTCAACCATCTCTATGCTTATTGCACTTAGCTTTAATTAACCAGAATATCTCAAGAAGAAAAAAAAAAGCCACTGAAAGATATGTTGATGTTCTCTCCACACAGTCTTGCCACCTTATTTTGTATTCAAAATATTAGAAATGGAAGAAATATGCATGCAATTCCCCCAGGCTTTCAGTTTTCCTCAGGAAGTCATGAGTCATAAGCAGGCAAGTGGAACAAAAGAGAGATGCTACATTTGAAAAAGAAGAGTTTAACACTTGCGATTGTTAAAGTGAACAGCAGCCACACTATACAAGGTGGAATCCAGATTCTCTACTGAACTGTAGCTACAAGTGGATAAACCATACTAGAAGAGAGGACATAATAGCAGAGAAAATGGTTTTTCTTCCTGGAAACCAATTGCAAAATAAAGCCTGTAAAGCAATCCTAAAAAAGCATGAATGTCATCACCAGTAGCTCTGTCTTTCTGCAGTGCTTTATGAATTCTCCATTAAACCCATTTCTTTTAAAACCCATTACTCACTGCTGAGACCAAGCTACTGCAGCAATATTAACCTCCCTGAAATAATTAAAGGATGGATTATCAGCATGAGACCTTACATGACACCTCTCTGGAACCTAGTGTGTCTTCCAATGGCCTGCAATATAATGAGATGCTCAAATATAAAACGTTGAGTTACTGCTTTTGTCAGTTGTGACATTTATTCAATCAGAAAGATCCAGCTTCCCAACTGCATTACTTACACTTTGCTTTCGACCTTGGGTGGTTGAGAGCAATCTTTAAGGAAGTTATCCCTTCGAATCTCCTTTTTATATTAGCATTTAATTAATCTAACGAGTTTCCTGATGTACAGTTATAATGATCTGTAAGTCGGCTGGATTGTGAGCACTTATCCCAAGGCACAACAGGCAATCACAGCCTTTGGATTTTCAGATATGTCAGAAGCTGCCTTAGCCTGTAATGCTTCTGAAATAAAGCACTTAGTACCACCCTAGCAAAATTATACAGCTCATTTCATAGGAGAAAATTCGAGTCACAATGAATGAAGAACACAGAGAGGGAAGTGATTTAAAGGCAACACCTTGCTAATGACAGGAACATTTCTTTGACGAGTGGGGTTATAAAGGAGCAGTCTGCAGTACAACTGCATCCCTCATGAAGCATCAAATATGCTGGAAAATAAACCAGATCTCCCCCACGGCAGTGATGCTCCGGAGACTGTGAAACCCGCGGGATGAGCCGGTGCCTCGCCCCTGGAGAAGATGTTCCACTCCCTACAGCAAACCCCTGGGACGCCATCCCATGAAACAAAGAAATTCCTTCAAACCAAACCCCCCTCCCCTACCGAAAACCCCGTTATCTCTTAGGATTTCTATTGGCTCTTAAACTCACAAGTTAATTGGTTTTTTTCTCACTTAGAGTTTTAAGATAATTGGTTAGTTTGTAAGTTGTAGTTTTTATTGGTTAGAAACTCAATCCTCTGGAAACCTATATAAAGTGTTTTGTTATCTGATATAATCAGACCGTTGATAGCATCTCCCTTCGAGGACAATAAAGTTATCCTTGGAACTTTGCAGCGCGATCTCAAGCCTTTGTTCTTCGCTGGTGAGTAGCTGGGGGCTCTGCATCTGGGGTTCAGAAGCACCTGGACTCGGGGCTGCAGACCCGGGGTTGGAAAACACCCAACCCTAAAAATAGCTACACTCCCCGGGCAGGGAGCGACAGCCACCCCCAAACGAGCCCACCCTGCCTGGTTTATGCCTTTTGTTCCAGCAGAGACTAAATCAACCTGTGAAGTTCAGCGAGAAATCCTAATGGCATTCGACTTCAATGCTGTTGGCTGAATCCTGGGGAATTAAAGGAAGGAGAGGAAAGAAACCACTCTTGTCTTTTATTGTTTCTACAGCTTGGTGCTGAAATGACTGACTTTGAAAATAACCTTAGCACCCAACTTCATGCATTATTCATATGTACTAAAACATGTAAACACAGTTTCCAAAGGTTAAAATAAAACTCCTTTCCTGTACGGGTTACAATTATTTAATGTTTTGACACAGCAACTAACATCATTAATATTAAACAGCACAAAGGGGGAAAAAGTGATCTTAAACAAGCATGAACTTTTCTCATCAGTATGGAACATCTACACATTGCCCAGGAACTTACAGACTACAAGGATGCATAAGGGGCTTCCAAAAAGGAGAGAAGAATTAAGCATTTTAATTTCGTGTAAAACTAGCTGCCTCTTAGCCATTGACCAAGAACGAGGTCGGCCAAAATCTGCATTTGCAAGGAATTTTTTGGCATGGTAAGAGTCTTGGGGGATCAAATAGTGGTGTTATTCCAGTTTTCAGGAGTGATAATGACCAGGTAGTCACAAATGGAAGATAAATTAAGCTGTATTTAATTACTACAGCAATAGACAGGGTGCACCTAGAGTCACATAGTGTGGGCTGATTCAAGCCTGTGCCTCCCCACACAGAATTTCTGTTTAGCTAGGGTATATAGGTAAAAATAATAGGGTAAATTTCAAATTTCTCCTGGGGCAGAAAACAAAATTGCTGCTCACAATTACATCAAAATTAAGTTCTGAGCTTTTGTAAACACAGAGGTTTTTTACAAACACTTAATCCACCTCTACCCACTCTCCCTGAAATGAGGCACAACAAAATTATTTTCAATGTACTTTCTGCATTGTTTCACAGAGGATTGTTAATGGTGTTTAATTTGCTATCTCTGCAAATATATAGCTAATTATAATTAGACAAGGAAATGCAAACCATGCATTGTCTGTCATTCTCCAGACCCATGTAAGGCAGACTTGTTTCACAGAGCACCCCTTGCCCAGGAGCAGCTCATTTCTCTCCAGCCAGAAAAGCCAAAATCCTCCATTTTAATCACTCACTGCAGGGCATGTGCTGAGTGCAAATACACCCAAGTTGAAATTGCTAAAGCATTAGCATATATGCAAAATACCTTTAATCAGAGCCATGCAGAGGGGAACTTCCAAATCAACTTTTTTCCACAGCATTTTGAAAAAACTCATACTGTTATTTGTAAATCACTTCCAAAGAGAAAAGCAGGCCTGCAAGCCCAGTGTGCAGAAATAAAAGTTACATCAATTTCTGGCCAATCCTGCCAATTATATCTGTACTAGGAGCACAATAAAACTATTTCTATAAAAGAGCAGAATGAAAAATGAGAATGGCTTTTATTTAACTAATCTAAGAATTAATTAAAACGAAGATTTGCTGTCAGTTGTGAGCATCAACAAACGAACACAACATTATTCTAATAATGGCTTATTGCATTATTTCTCTGCTGGAATGCAATATTGATTGGAAGTCCTTGGGACGGAACAAATTGATTATTTGTGCAAATTTAACAACTGTTTGCTTACAGATGCAAATGCTCATTGTTTAATTTGAAATAAGTCTATAGGAAGTTCCAGATGCTGGCAAAGCAGGCTCAGTGCACCCACAGCTCTAAGCTGAGATTAATTAACCCCGGGCAGTTTCTCAGTGCCCAGCCCAGCTCAGGCCAGCCACGCTCTCCAGGGCTGTCAGGAACATTATTTTAGCAGGTAATGCATCATTCCACTGACTGCAGACAGACTCCTGCTGCTTGCTGAAGATCATCTCCTTCAGCCGATTCCAGGTAATAAAAATGTTTGAAAAACTCACTAAGACTGGTAAACTGTCCGTGCAAGGAAACATCAAAAGCAATTTGAAAGTGCAAGTGTGAAGAGATGCGTGTTGCAATTTGTGCAGTAAAACAGACAAATGAATCATCAAGTGATTTGGTTTTCAACACAGAATGACTAATAGAGGGGAAATGCTGCCCTGAAGTGCACAGAATTCAGGTTTCACAATGAGGAGAAATGCAGTGTCCCTGCACTGAGCCCCACATGGAGCAGGGTTATCTGAAGGTTGGCAAAAACAGGAGTGAAGTTTAACGGGGAAAAGCCTCAGATGTTGAATCTAAGGTCTGTCAATACCCACAGGCTCCTCTGCTGGGAGTGATAGCATCAGAGCTGCCAAAACAGCTCCAGAACTCAGGAAGAAGAATCTGTAACCCTCCTGCAGAAAGAAGCGCTCTCAAATATCTGTTTGTTGGTCCAGAACAGAAAGGCAACTAAAATATTAATAAAAAACCCCGATTTTGAGGCAAAGAGTAAGAGAACCTATTTCACCCAAAACAATGAAACCCCTGTTGAATTCAGCCCTTTTGCACCTCTGTAAATTGCAATAATTGAAAGAGAGGGGGAAAGCTCAATGCTGATGGATGATTTATTGCTGTGAGTAGCAGGTTCTGGCTCCCTGCAGCCTTGCAGGAAGGAAATGCCCCAGGAGCTGATTCGGGCGTTGTCCATTGACCATTTCATTTGCTCCACTCGCAGCTGCCCTGCCTGGGTCAGGAACAATTCACTTTTCCTTGGCTGGGGGCTCAGAGCTGCCGAGCAATCTGCCCAACCCCTGTGCCCTGTGAATATTCATCACCCGAGGGATGATCGAGGGGTGGCAGCCACCCTTTCAAAGGAGTCAGGAATGCCACCAGCACTGGGAAAGACACCCAGTCATTTCACTCCTTATTGAAAATATTTTGCTTTCCCCTTCTTCCATACAATTAGATTTGCCATGGAGAATTGGCATGCAGAATTGTCCTCTCCATACACATTGTTGTTAAATTACTCTATAATTATCACTAACATATTGTACTCAGAGCATTTACTATGCTTGATGGTTCCATCAACATAACTTTATTGTGATCCATAGCAGTAAGGACGACAATTAAAATGGTATTACTCACATTTAAACAGCCACTGACAAGTTCTACCTACATTTGCAAGCATCCTTTCAATCATGCTTAGCCACCTCCATAAACTCTATTAAATAATTCTATAGTGCTCATTTCCCTGTGGGGAGAGAGAGAAACAGAAGAGCCTTCCCAGCCTTTTGGGCAGGACAGGGGGATCCAGAGCCTTGATGGGGACCTGCCTCCCATGGAGCAGACACTGGGGCTTGGAATGCCCAGAAAATCAGTGCTGGGACCCCCCATGTCATTCAGCAGGAACTGGGATCCTAAATTCCCCGGGCACTTCTGCAAATTCTGGTTTATTGCCCAGGAGGGCAGAATTCACACGCCCCCAGGGACCCAACAAAACAGAGAAGTAATTCCTCTATTGGAATTTTATCCAGTTACATGGGCCTGTTCCCTGTGCACTGCCTCAGAGCCAGGACCAAGAATTAGCCCTTGGTTAGGAAGAATATTTATACATCTGCTTCATGCAAGCTGAGTGCAGGACCCACCCTAAATAGGTAACTTAACACTAAAATTACTTTTTAAATGAAGCCTTCATTTTTCATAAGGAAAAGGAAATCCACTGGAATACTAATGCCTACATCTTTCAGATTTGTATTCAGATATGTGGGAGCAGGGTGAGGAGGAAAAGGAGTAGAAATGACCTCAATTCTGACAGTCACATAATTTTGTGGTTCAAAAGTTATTGGAACGTTTCAGAGCATAATGCCCAATGATTTGCATTCCAGAGGCCTCCCCCAGAAACTGAGGGATTGCCAAAGGCTGTGTGCCTCAGCTCTAATGCTTGTGCCCTTTTCTCAAATTAGTGATACTGTTGAGCTCTGATGAGATCATATCTGACACAGAGCAAAATTATGGCAACAGTCATGTGTGATATTATCCAGCCCAACTCCTATTTCCATGGGAGTACAGAGGGAAAGAAAGTTCCATTAAACTGAATTTGAGAAGGTGATATTCACCCTGCACCTATAGGACCATATCTGAGCACTACTTATCACATCCTCAGAAAAGAAAAAGAAAATTCAGAAACAGCACCAATGATCTAAGCAATCATATAATACAATCCCAGCGACAATTTAGTGCTGATTGTAATTCTAGGTTTCTAGATGCAAGTGAAAGAAACCAGATTAATTCTGGGGAACTGTTTCCACATGTATGATTAAAAGGTGTTATCTGGCCTTGCTTGTGAGAGGAAGGGTTTGAACAGTGCTTTGTCTATAATTTGGTTATGGCCAGAACACATCCAAAAACCTCCCAGTTCCTTAAGGGAGGATGGTCAGTGGCTGAGAGAGGCATGGTCTGAGAGCCACCTGTGAACAGGTGAGAACCTGGAATGGACTCCAAACAGCCAGTGCACAAGAGACACACCACACAGAAACATAAAACACTAAAAACACCACTAAAAACACCACTAAAACCACTAACCCAGCAGGAGTGGGCCTGAGCTCTGCTCAGTTTCTGGCTCAGCTGCTCAGGAGTCTCCTGGTGGGTGATTCTCAGCCTGGTGCTTTCAGGGAGATGCATTCAGCAACACCCAGTGCAGTGCCAGTGGTCTCAAACAAGCACCTGATATGGATTTAGCAAGAATGACTATGTTGATTATATATCCATTTACTGTCAGAAGTTCCCTCAAGATTTAGTGAGATGAATCCAGATGTGTGCTGATTAGCTGGAAGCTGTAAAAGGGTAAAGCCCCCACCTGCACCAGGTGGGGTCTGGTCAATGCCAGACTTGCCTCCCACCCATCCCTGGTGCAATGAGGAGGGAGCTGGTCCTGAGCTGCCCTCCCTGCACAGACACAACTTCACTGCACATGCACGGTGACCTTTTCATCAGGACCAGATACTCGCAGAGATATTTTTGTAAAATCAGTTTAATGCTCTCCCTGCAGTTCAATCCCAGTGCAATCAGACCAGGGTGATACAGCTGTGACTCAGCCACATGGTGTTTGAGCAGGAGAGCACAAAGCAAAGGACTCCCCTTCCAAATCCAGTGTAAATGGTAAATTCTAACGGGGATTTTTTGGAGGACCATCTTTAAACATTTGGCACTCGTGTGCTGTTGTAATCAGGGTTATCAGACACTGTTAGATGTGAGTGAGACTTTGCTCAGAGTGCTGACAGCAGGACCAGGACCTGGAGGAATTATGGTTGTGATAATTATGGTTGTGATCCACCTTCCTGCCCTTTCCCAAGAAAACACTAGCTTGTTCTTTAAAGGTCGAGTGTGTCTGTGGCAGAGCTCTCTGGGGCCAAGAAGGATTTTCCACTGGGGATAAGCATCTGGCCATTCTTTACAGTAAAGGGCTGGATTCCAGTGTCTGTCTCCATGAAGTACAGGGACTTTATTTAGACCTCACCAGTGAAATTTAGTCACATTCCTCTGAGCAAATAGGTATTAGAGAAGAGAGTTTTGACTTGAATATCAAAAACATCCAACCACCCCCAATAGTTGTTAAACAAAGAATCATTCAGAATAAGACTAACTTCTGTTAATATTAAAACAACATGCAGGGGAAAAAAGTGAGAAGGCAAGCAAGCAAGAAAGCAAACTTGATATAAATCAAGCCTAAACACTCCACCAATCATCAGCTCTCTAAATCAAGAAATCTGACAGATTTGCCAAGTGAAAATCAATCTTCCTGTCTCTGCAGTAAGTATACTGTAATCCTTTTTCCAGCACAGTACAGAAAATGTAACTGCCACGTCCAAGATTTATTGAAAAAATATTCTGCCAGACTGTTTGAATGCTGCTGTTCCAAATCTTTTTAAACAAGAGGTCAGAAGAATTTTCATGGCTCCATGCTCCTCCTGTGTCCAAATAGCTCTGGCGAGAGATAGTGACACAGTTTGTGCCCTGCCCAGCAGAGCCTGGTGATGCTCCTGCCAGAGGAACCCCCTCGCCCTGGGCAGGGCAGATGCTGCTGAAAGCACAGACAGGTCAGGCTGGGGGCAGGGGACAGAAAAACAAGGACAGTTAAGTCAGCAGGAAGCCAGGAGTGAATCCCCCTCACCCCCAGCACTGCCCCTGCCTTCCCCATCCAGTGCAGGCTACAAATCAAAGCTCAGCCCTCAGAGGATGGGATGGAACAGATTCTGATACAGGCAACAGCATTGGGAAACAGCCCCTTAATTCTCGGTACAACACAGCAAATCAATGCTGCTGACATTGGAATCTCTTCATGCTACAAGAAATTCAAGTGATTCTGCAGAAATAACCCTGAGGCAATATGTAGAGGAAGAGGGGAAAGCCATTGAATTAATAAACTATTTAAATTCAGAGGCCAGTGAAAACCCCATGAGCTAAGGTTTCACCAGAGCTTCTAGGGCTGCTTTTAAAGCAGAAGTATTGACAAGAGGAATCCTTCCCTTCCCCATTGCTTACAGCCAGGGCACTTCAGCAGACACATCTGAAGTGGCCACCCCACAAGCATTTCACTGTGCAATGCTCCTGAGCTGTGAATTCAGCAGAACTGAGTCTGGACTCCTTAGAATATTAGTTTTGGACACTGTGAGCTAACACTGGTGTCCTGGCTCAGTTTCAGTCTCTTGGTTGCCCCCAGCCCGTGCTGCTGGCTGGGGTCACAATCTCTGTCCCCATGGCCAGGGCATGGCAGCTCTGGCCAGTGCTGGTGAGGGCAGAGGGACAATTTCCTCTAAAAATTAATTACTGCTGACATCTAATATGATTGCAGCATGCAGGCAGACACCAGCAATTAATTAATGGGCAGTTTTCAAAAAAGAAGGTATTGATTTGTTGTTCCTCATAAACCTGGAATATTAGATTGAGGACAAGACAATTACATAAAGCAAGGGAAGGAAATTGGCTTTCATGCAGGAGACAAATGGGAAAGAGCCTGGGTGCCTCTGGCTTTCACCTGAATCCCCACTTAGGGTCACACACCAGAAAGGCACATTCAAAACAGCTCGCTCACTCTCCTGAAAAATTCTGTTTCTCTTTCTCTTCATCCATGTTATTTACACTAATACATGCTATTACATACATTACATTACACTAATACATGTTATTTACACTAATACATGCTATTACATACATTACATTACACTAATACATGTTATTACATGAATGCTCTTTCCCATGAGACAGAAGCTCCCATTTGGGGCATTCTTTAGGGGTGTGTCTGGCACAGTTCTCTGTTTCAAGGCTCTGCCCTGGCTGGAGGGTGGCAGGGCTCAGAGCAGGGGCAGGGGCATTGCTGCTGCCCTGGCACCCTCTGCTCTGCCCTGCCCATCCCGTGGTCTCCCAGGGCACAGGGTGGGACTGAGCAGGGAATTTCTGGTGGTTACACCGTGTCTGGTGACAGCACTGCCAGCACAGAAATCCTGCGCAAAAACAAACGGAGATCTCACACAGGCAGTTTCCATGGAGGCAGCTGCTGCTTGAGTGGGCTAGAAAAATAAAATAGTCTCTGGTCCAGAATTTCACATTCCCTTTCTCCCTGCAGTCACGTGTGTGGGGTTTGAAGCTGCTAATTCCCATTTTTGTTCCTGGCACTCCTGCCCAGGGACAGGGACGTGCTCAGCCTGTCTGCCCAGCACTCACAGGTGACAAAGAGCCCAGCTCCAGAGCCAGAGCCCCTGGGCACAGAAAGAGGCATTGCCTTCCAAAACAAGAGTTCCATCTCCCCCAGACCCAGCTCCAATGAAAATGACAACAACAAATTTCAGCCTGGGGGCTGAGTTTGGTTTGCAGCTCTGCATGTTTCCCTTGCTATTTAGCACTTGAGAAACAAAACTGATTAGAGATGTCTCAGCAGAGACTTTGGTTTCAGGGAGTAGAGGCAAGCAACACTAAAAGCATACTGAATATTCATTCAACAATGAAATCCTAATTCTCCTTAGCAGGTCCTCTGGGCAACACATTTCAAAGTGAGACTTGAACATCAAGGTGAATATTCATTATGTTGCAGTTGGCTTTTTCCTCAGCAGATCTCACTTCTGCATCTCATTTCTGCAAATTCTCGTGCACAACTGAACTTACTGCCAGGGCTGAGCAGAAAAACGACATCTGTAAGATTTGTATGTGCAGGGTGGGCAGCAAACACTCAAGACCTGTAAAATGCAGGTTCCACAGCAGTTTAGTGAATACCAGCAATAGCAGCTCAGCAGGATCGTGCAGGACATTGTAATGCCTGCCTGAGCCTTTATCACCTTTCATCATCGAGGAGGAGGAGGGTGGAGGGAGGAAGAGCATCCCTGTGGGCTGTACAGCACTCACCTGTGGCAGCACTGGGCTCTGTGCTGGGCTCTCCAAACTCCTCTTTTCCAAAGAAGGGTTTCTTCTCACTGTGCTTAGGGCTGTTCCCAGCTCTTCATAAACAATGTCCCAGCTCCCTCTATTCAATGAGGATTGCAACGTGCAAAGAAAATAAGAGTCAGTTTTTATGGAGAAGCTGCCTCAGGGACTGCATTCAAAATTATTGTCTTCAATTTTATTAAAATCAATATGAGATTTTATTGCAGTATAAATTAAATGGGAGGCTATTTGCTCCTCAGATACCAGAAGCAACAGTAGGAACATCCCTTCAAGCAATGATACTCATCCAGATGTCTTGGCTAATGTTATCCATGTACAAGTGTGGAGTTCCATTTCCTTTCCTCTCATATTTTTTCCTGCCTTAAACACCAGGCATAGTTCATGAAATGTGACTGTGGCTTACAGATTATACTCAGATATTTTTAAAGGCTCAGGAAATGAAGAAAGGCCTTGAAAAAATTAAGGTCTGTGGGAAATGTTCTACAGTGAGTGATTAAAGAGCTCAGTTTGTTTAATTTATTAAAAAGAAGGTGAAAGGTGGCTTAATTACAGGGTATTAATTGGTTCACAGGGAGAAAAGAACATGGGACTGAACAGCTTTTAACCAATAGCAATAGCACTGCTTTGAGATTGGAATTTCTAAAACCAGAGTGAGATGGGAGATTTCATGGAAATGCCAGAGTGTTGGAGGAAAAGCTTCAAATGCTGTATGACAGTAGATGTAAAATAAGCTGTGATAATGGCCAATATCCTGTCAAAGTTGATCTAATAATCACTTAAACTGGACTTTGATGCTCAAAAGGTTAATGTGCCAACAACTCATTTCACTGAGCTGCCATGTATCAACAGACAAATGGTTTAAATAAATATATACACACTCAGAAGAAGGTCAGCAGGGCCTGTAAATGCAGGTCATATCCTGAAATGCTGCCAGCTACAGTCACTTGGAAGGAAAAAATATGTCAGGCTGATTTGCATAGGGAAAAACTGGACCTGAACACTCAAGATGGAGAAATCAGATGCAGAGAGAAGCTGGTTACACAATCTCTAAAGCTCATCTCAACATATGATACAAATCTAAAGCACTCCCAGTTTCCCCCTAGATCTTACTCTTTCTTTAATTGGGTCATTTGCATAAAAACTGGATTTCTGCATTCAAAGTTTAACAGTCCTAGTTGAGGTTTTGTGCAGGGCTTTCTTCCTCTCTTCTGAAATTGCCTTTGCTTTGGGGCACAATAATTTCTCTCTTACTAATTATCATGTCAAAACCAAAGGATTAGCTGCTCCACTAGGAATAGGTGAGAGGTGGTTGCACAACTCTCCCTTCTCCATGCAAAGCCTCTGGCACAAGGCAGGGACACAGACAATGGTAAGCAGTGAAATAATTAAATGCAGCCACAGATAAGCAGGGAACATGGCAAATTTTTCATCTTTTGCGTTTTAAAGATCAGATTTCTTTTGAAAAAATGCCTGTTAGTTGAAACAGACACTACCAGTAGACACAGGAATTAGTGAATGAGAGTCAAGGCTTTGGGATGTGCCTTATAAATAGGTCCTGGACCTTGGGTAAACAATTTAAGGTTTTTCCCCCAGGGTGACTCTTGACAAGGGAGTTTCAGTTCCTGCTGCATTAACCCCTTTTCTGTCACTGTCAGAGATGTTCTTCAAGACAAACTTCCCCAGCTGCTGCTTCAGAGGAAAGAAAGTTACTGAAAAGGAAAGGAAAGCAGTTCCTGAGCAGGATCTCATGAGGCTGGGACCAAAGTTAAATCACCTCTGACTGCAGCAGCAGTGCTCTAGGTATCGTGGGTGCTGCAGAACTAACCAGGAGATTTACCAGATGTAAATAATCACTACTGAATGTGAACAGAATTGCAGCCTCATGCAGGTATTTTCTGACCCTTGGTCTGGCAAATTAACAGAGCAGAGCAAAGCAAAACTCCTGCAGTGGAAGCACTAGAGAGCAGCAGCACAGACCCTTTCAACACAATGCAGAATAAATATGGGACAACAATTTGCTTTTTAAAATGTAGGACAAATGACCAAAATAGAAGATGCAGCAGGATTAGTAGAGCAGAAAAGTCCAGAGGATGTGGTGATAATTCATTCTGTTGCCATTGCCTGCTGGCACAGAGAGCAGCTCAAAAAAGGCATTTACAAAACTCTGCTGCAGGGGAGGGAGCAGTGGGACAAAGAGGGGGCAGCTCTGTCCCTGCCCCAGGGCAGGGGGCTCTGTGCCACCCTGCCCTGCCCCAGAGAGCAAAAACTGCTCCAGCACAGGAGCAAAGCCTGGCTCTGATCACCTGCTCAGCACAGGTACAAGCCTGAATTAAGCCTTGATGCAGGGTGGTGTTCTAATGATAAACAGCACCCTGGAAGTGGGAAAATATTTTCCACCTGCTGCATTTGGCTTCTGCGGGGCAAAATGCCTGATCTGGATTGTTATGAAGCCATCCATCACTAAGATTTTCAGTTACCTTCTTTCATAGAAAATTGTATTTTAAGAGTTCGATGGTGAGTCTGAAATAATCCTGTTGGCTTCATGCAACACATCCACGATGTTGAAGAGTCTTTGTCTTGACAAGCTTTCTACCTGATATTTATTTGTGTGACCTGCAATGCTTGCCAGCAGTCTGTGCCACAGGACACTTCAGATGAGTGGAAGTTCCACCTCTCTGGAGAAATACGGATATCTGCCTTTCTGAAAAAATTATGGGGCAAAACATCTGTTAGTTTAACTTGACCTCATGCACAGAACTCTGATTTATCCTGTGGGTAATAATGGATGGAAGTGGCATTTAATCCTGTTTTTATGCTCCTGTCAAGCACCATGAAGTCTTTACACCACTGAAAACCAGTTTAGGCAGAATTAGTGTCTTTTGGGGTGATTTACAGAGAACTGCAATGGCCACCCAGAAGTGGAGGAGCCTGCACATTGCCATGGATCAGCAAAAGAGAAACTACTTCTTCCTGGGTGAGGAACTTGCCTGAATTCTGAGGAGCCATGTCCAGTCCCTTGGCCATTCCAGCCAGCACAGGAGGGGTTCCAGTTTGCTATCACAGATAACCTGGCTAAAAGAAGCACCCAGTTTCACAGGGGAAAAGGAGAAACATATTTTCTATCAGCTGTCCAATTCTAATTGCTGATCAAAGCATAGAAACAAATCCAACAGCATTGCTACTGCCATGAGAAATTATCTACTAAGAATGGTCATTCTCACCTCACAGCCAGAACCAAAACTCCCACTGGTGCCACAGCATCACCAGGGGACACAGAAATCTGCCCTGCAACCTCCTGGGAGCAGAGCTTTTCCAGAAGCAAGCTGGAAAGGAAGGATCCCAGGCTCAGGGTGATGAGCTCTCAGTTTTTCAGTGTCCTCTTGCTCCCACTCTCAGCCAGACTTGCAGAGCTGCTCCTCTGCCCTCTGCTCCTGCTGGGCAGGGCCAGGCAATTCCCCAGGCAGAGCTCCTAGGCTTGTGAAACAAACACCCATTTTTCATTTCATTCCCGACTTCAATGAATGCCTTAAATTTATCAGTCAAAAGCTGAAAATGCATAAAGTTCTTCCCAAAACATGACAAGAAGAATGAATGATATTTGCCAATAGGAGATCTATCTTGTTGTAGTCTTTAAACACAACAACCATCTGTTCAGAGTGGAATTACACACTCCTCCTGTCCATGTCTCAATTTTCCTGTATATTCATTTATCTCCTTTTCTCCTTTTTTCTTCTCTCTTGCTCACTGCTAGTGGTCGATGGGGCTGTGATTAAGGCCAGATGGACAGAGGGAAGCAGGGTCACCTGAGCTCTGTGTTCACCTGAGCTCTGGCTCCTGTGTCACTGTATCACAGCTAATAACAAGTTGTGCTGTGTGCTGATATGGCCCAGGGGAAGGAACACCTGACTTTCCAAAAGAATAACTCTTAAAATTGCTTAGAAGAAGTCCTCTCAACAAGCTGATGTGTGAGATCATTTGAGCTCAGACTGGAACACAACAAACAGACCCAAAGAGTAACATTAACAGAAGAGGAAATCTGTTCCTGCCCTTGTGTGTGCCAGCAGCCCCTCCCAAACCCAGGCACCTGCCCTGAGCACCCCAAGCTGTCCCCAGCACGTCGTGGCCTTTGCTCTTCAGGCTGTGCCCTCCTCAGCAGCCTGGGATCACCTCCAGCAGCTCTGGTGCACAGCCACACAAAGCTCACAGCATTTCTCTTCCCTTTAACACATGAGCAGACAGAGCCCTTGTCTCCAGACTGAGCAGCATTTCAGCTTAAGCAGGGTCAAAAAAATAAAAGCTGAATTCTGACACTTACATTCACCCAATCAATGCTCACCCAACTTCAAGCCATTCTCACCTGTCTGCTTCTCCTGCAGGACCTTTCTGCTGGAAGCCCAAAAACCACTGTAATGAGGAATAAACTGTGGATGTAATTGTCTTCTACACATGTATTAAAATTGTTGTGGAACAGGCAAATTTAATGCTATGAAGATATGCTCCATCATGTACTATTTACCCCACACCATTAGCTCATTAAATGAGGAATGCATAAAGTCAGTAACTAAGTCAAATTAAAACAAAATTAAAATGCAAAATGAGCTTTAAGCAGTAACATTTAATCTCCCTGTTTGCAGAGCTGGCAGTGGCTGCAGGCTGCCTGGGGGTGCCCCTGCTCCCCCCACAGCACCAGTGGCACAGAGGGAAACCACACATCTGGAAACTGAGGATAAGCACACATCTGGAAACTGAGGACAAGCACACATCTGGAAACTGAGGATAAGCACACATCTGGAAACTGAGGGTAAGCACACATCTGGGAACTGAGGGCAAGCACACATCTGGGAACTGAGGACAGCCACACATATGGGAACTGAGGATAAGCACACATCTGGAAAATGAGGACAGTCACACATCTGGGAACTGAGGACAGCCACACATCTGGGGACTGAGGGAAACCAGACATCTGGGAATTGTCACCCTTCCTCACAGCTCACATGTGTGCTGAGGGATTCAATTTAATAATTCAAGGGTGTACACAGGCCAAAGGTCCTTATGTGCTCCCTTCCCTCTGGAATACACACAGCACAGGGTCTGTGGTCCAGCTGGTGAGGGGGAAAGAAATTTTTCCTTTCCTGGAAGCAGCAAGGAGCAGAGCTCATTGCTGGACTGCATGTGCATCACAGCAACAAGAGAAGTGACATTAATCTACAGGGGAAGAGAATGGGTGGCTTTAGCCTGAAGGAGCCAGGTCAGCACCCAAAGAATGGCTGAGACTCCTTTTCCCTGGGGAGCTCAGTGTTCTCTCCACAGCTACTCTCATATTCCTGTGTGGCAGCAGACCTGGAAATCATCTGAAATTTTATGTCAGGTTTTCAGTCTCTTCAGGCTCTTTTTTAATGAAATGACATTGAGGAAAAGAGAGCAAGCTGGGATTATGATAATGCTGTGTTTTAAACAGAATTATTTAAGGCTCCCAGGAGACAGCTATTTTGATAGCATGGTCAGGGTATCATTGGAATCCAGGGGCAGACTCTCTAACCAGTTTGTTGAGTTGGAAAATGGGCATTGCTTTATTCAGTGCAGGGTACTGGGGTATTGCACCACCTAATACATGCCATTGAACAGGTGACCCCACTCTGCAGACAGCAGCAGCTTTCAATAAGCAAATGCTCAATGTAATGGATGAAAAACATCATAAATAAATAATAGTGCCACAAACACTGGAAAATGATCCATCTTTCAGTAAACTGCACATGCTTTTTGGGTTTTGTGACTTCATCTCCAGATCTCTTGGAAGTAGTGTATAAATATAAAATATTGCAGCTATCACCCTTCATTTCAGCAATCAATTTTGCTCTTATGTGATATTCATGCTTTGCAAAAACAGCTGTTTAAAAGGAGTTTGCTCTGCTGTGTGTGAGCTAAAAACCAAGACAGGCTGTTGCAAATGGAGGAGTAAAGTGGGCCACTGATAAAGGTGCTTTACAAATTTAATAATTAAGTGTGGTTTCCTGAGGAGCAGGGAAAAGAGGTGATGTAAACTTGTGCCTTGAGCAGCTCTCAACTTGTCCAAACATCTGTGTTTCCAAAGCATGACCTTAAACTGTTCTAATCCTCAGTGTCTGCATTGTGATGTTTACCTCCCCAAGCAGCTGGTGCTTAGGAATAACACCATATTTATTAAATACTTGCTTCCAGTGTTTGGTTGGGGTTTGGTTTGCCTGTTGCTCTGCCCCAGCCTGGGCTCCTGCTGCTCCATCAGCTGCTCCAGGGTGTGACAGGATTTTTGCAGCTCCTCCAGTGCTGCAGATGCAGCAATGCTCTGTAAGAGACACTGCAGAAGCAGTTTGCAGCAAACCTGCTGCTTTGGATGCAAATCAGCCACTTCGGATCCCTGAACAATAATCACTATCAATAGCAGAGAAAAGAAAGGGGAAACTTTCAAGAATGAGGAAAAATACCTTGCTATAGGAGGAAATAACATATACTAGACAAGTCTCTGAAGAGCTGAGGTCGAACACTGCAACAGATTTGAGCTCACCCAGAGCTCCAGCTGCACCTTTTCCTGGTGCCTGCACCTGCTGCAGCATTCTTCCAGCCACACCAAACAAATCACATTTCCAAGTCATCCATGCACCAGGATCACCAGACACAACTCTGCACTGACCTTTATGTTAATGTCTGGCCCATTCTTGGGGATGAGGTGTGTGCAATTAAGCAAAACAGACATTAATCACATCTGAGTCCATAGCTGGGACCCCAGACCTGTAATTGCACTCAGTGCACCCCTGTGAGCTGGATCATTTCCTACCAAGCTGCTTACAAAGTTGAAAAGTTCCTGCAAAAACAAACCTGCCTCTGATCCCCGTGCTACAGTTATGCTAATTGGTTTTCAGTCTATCCTTTTAGTGTTAGTTGTTTTCTTTTGTTTGCAAATAGAATTCTTACAGAAAACACCAAAAGAATGAAGCACCTGACTGCCAAATTTTTTTGCTCCAGATTGGTAATTATACAGTGAGGGTACAAAGGGCTTGAAGCTCTGAATGCTCAGTAAATCCTTGAAGAATATCTAATATTATTTCTGATTTCCCCATCACGTGGCTCATTTTTCTCCTCTTCTAAAGCGTACAAGAAGACAACCATGAATTCCTGGAAGCATGGATTGCACAACACAGACATTATTCAACTCATGAACAAATCCCAGCCTGTCAATAACCCTGTGATGGCATTTCCATGCCGAGGTGCTTTTTCCCAGGGTCCTTTTTAAAGCTTTAACTCCACCCTGTGTTTCACCCACGGCCATTCAAACACCTCAGCTGAGCCCAGCTGGGCACTGCCCCTTCCCTGCTGCCAGCCCTGCCCGAGGGCAAACCCTCCAGAGATGGAGGGCAGCTGAGAACAAGCCACCCTTTTTACGCTGGAGCATTTCCAAGATCAATCTCTGCAGAGATAAGAGTCCTGAAATATTTATGTGAAGGATTTTGTGCCTCGGTGTAAATCCCAGTGCAAACCCTACAGCAGCCATGGGGTTCCTCCTCCTCCCTCTCTCTCCCTGGCTGTCTCTCTCCACGTATATAAAAATAAACTGATAATATCCAGCTAGGCTGAATAAATTCAAAGCTATTGAGCTGTGGAATTACAATTGCCCAGAGAAAAGCACAGAATGAAGTGACTTTCCTTCCTCCAGTGCAGGGCTGAGTAATGGACCATAAACAGGAGCTGAGCCCCTCACCCTCCTCTGACACAAATTCCATCAGCTGGGAGATGCCAGCTCCATCTGAGGCCAGGCATGAACGTGCCAGAGCTGGGGAGGCACGGCCACCACTGGAAAGAGCAATGTGCACCAGCACAGGAATCCCAAAGGGCATAAAGAAATCCAGCATCACTGGGAGAGCTGCAGACACTGATTCCCAGCATGAGCACCCAGCTTCCCTGCCAGGCTCCTCCACAGACAAGATGCTCTTCAGCCTCCTAGGAGGCACCAGGAGGTTCCAGCTGCCACCTGGGGCTGTGACGGAGTCCCCAGGGAGAGCTGGCACCACTGCTGCTGGCTGAGCCTCAGACTGTGCTCAGCTTTGGGTTTAAAACACTTCAGACTTCCTCCAGCACAATGGTTTTTGCAACTGGCACTGCTCTTGTCGAGGCCAAGGTTTGCTTACCTGAGAACTGTGGAGAGAGCCAGTCCCAGCTGCTGCCCCACACCAACCACACCAGCCTGCCACAGAGCTGCAGGAAGGGCCCCTCAGCAGCCCCTGTTCTGTGACATCTGCTCTGACACACCTGGAGCTCAGGTGAGAAAACACACCTGTGCAACTGCAGGCACAGCTTCCCCTGGAGAGCAGGCTCAGGCACCCTGATGGGTCAGACCCTGCTTGGGGCCGGGAACACTTTAAAAGGGACAGGCAGTGCCTGGAAAAGCTTTTTGCTCTCAATGAGCTGCAAGGGTAGTTATTAAATTATTGTGAGCTATGAATAAAGCAGGAATGTCTTTTCACAAAGGGTCTTTTTCCATCCACAGATAGGCAAAAATACAAAACCTTCACACAGGTGTCCTCAAACATCACAATGCTGCCTTTTCCAACACCCTCAGCTTTGTCTGCTCTGAGGTGGTTCCAATGCCCAGCACAGTGTCCAGCTCACTGGGCACAGCCCTTGCACCATGGAGGGGGTGCAGCCCCCCGAGCACCAGCAGAGCTCAGCAGCACAGAGCAGCCCCAGGGCAGCCCCAGGGCATGAAAAGCCTCAGTGCCTGCCCCAGAGCCCCAGCTCCTGCTGCACACAGACAGTGCCAGTCAGAGGGAATGGGGCTGGTAAGATAATGCACCACTTCTTTTCCTCAGTAATTGTTGCAGGCTAAATTTAAACATGACAAAGCACATTGTATTTCTGCCTCAACTTTATCACTTCATAAGAAAAATGCTTGAATACTTCCCAAATTACAGCCTGGCCTAGGAGAGCTTTTTAAGCTTCTAGCAGAATTGGATATTTCAGGTTAATAGAAGTGTTGGGAGGTCAGTGCTGTGAGCCCAGCACACGCCTCTGAGAGCAGGATGAGAGCCAAGGGCAAAGAGTGCAGGGCACACCCCCTGGCCTGTCAAAACACTTCCTGCATTTCTTTAGTTAATAAAAATTAGGAAATTATTCCCAGCATTTTAGGAACAGTTAATGCTGCAGTAATGTGGTAAGATATAGATAATCTATTGCAACATTAATAGGCAATCTCTGAAAATGCATTTACAGCCTCATGTAATGGAGAGGACCCTGAGGTGCCAGCTCAGGAATGTGCACCTGATAATTTTGAAGACACAGCTCTTCCCTGGGAGACTGGCTTTGGGAAAGCAGAGTCAACATCTGCCAGCCCCTGCCCACCCACACTGCACAAAGCTTCTCCACTCCCCACAGGTGGGCTCCGAATTTCAGAGAGGGAAAAGCCTCCAAAGTGTATCCAAAAAACAGGGAAAAAGCTTCAGAGCCCAGTGAAGTGCCACACTTCCACAAGGAAATGAGATGGTGGATTAGTCTCTCCTGTAATATTCTGTAATAGATAGTTTATATATATATATATTCCTGTAATATTCCTGCTCCTTTTAACACTTGAGAACCTCTGGGAGGAGCCCAGGAGTGCTGCAGCCACCAGCTGCCACCCTGGCACAGATCACTCTGACCACAGCCCATTGCTGCTGACAGCTTGAACTTTCATCTGCTCTTTAGAAGTGAGTGCACAAAAACATTTCAGTGCACTATTCAATGCTGGGCATCCATTAAAGGAAGCAAACACAGTCTAAGCCTTCCCATGTCGTTTTCACAGAGAAAATAAGGGAACCCTTCTGCCAATATTGTGTCACCTCATAAATTCCCTCCACAGCAGAGCAGCAGTGAGTGATGTGAAGCAGGCACCAATCCATCCCAATGAATTACAGCATGGTCCTGAGAGCAGTCCAGCAGTGGGCTGTGGCTCCACTGGGTATTTAGCCATATTTGGGGTTTCAGCTGTGAATTTTGGCTGCTGAACTTTGTATGTTAGGCACGAGAAGCATCCACCTGGGTGTGCAGCCCTAGCATGAAATTAAGGAGGAGTATTTAATATCTAATCTCATGTCACCTGGTGCTGTGCAAGTCTGACACCACTCTGGGGACTCTGCAGCACCAGACAGCCAGAAAACAGAAGGTGGATTTAGTCTGGATCTTTTGCATTAAGGCAAAACTAATGCTAGGACTTGGCTGGATGGAAATGCTACCCTGAGTATCCCCACTACACAGCTTACATCTGCCAGCTGTAGAACAGTAGGATGGACAAGCAAAAAAAAAAAGGATCTAAAGAAGCCAAAGAGGTTCATTTGTGTGATTAAACAACTAATCAAGATGTCAGCTCAAAAGATGCATCCATAGTGGGACAGGGGTGAAACAAGGCAAATGCATTTCACAGTGAAAGACACAAAAACTAGACAATTTATTTTCTGTGTCCGTGTCCATGGCTTCTGTCAGTAATCAGGACAGAGCCTGAGCAAGATCGTTTCCAGATCAAAATATTTTAAAGTTCCAGCCATGAGATCAACTGACAGAAATTCCTGTAAAAACCTGTCTAGAGCCCAGCTTATGGAAAGGAGACAAATACTGCAGGGAACTAGAGGGGACACCCCAGAGAAAACAGATTCTCACTCACTGGGGGGAGACAAATCCTTATGGAATATTTCCATGTGTCCCTTATTAATGCAAACAGCTGCATAGCAAGAAAAAAACAACAATGACTTGCAGAAAACTCCATCAATCTCCTGCACTATGTTGCTGTCTTCTTAATGGTAATGGTCAATACTGAATATTAATTGAAAATCAATGGTACCAATAATACTTCTACTAAATAGACAGCACAGCTCCAAGTTTTCCTGTATCTCCCTTGTGAGGCTTTCTCCAATACCATCTTAAGCACTTCATTTTTTGGCTATAATTAAAAATGCTTTCATGTGCTGTCTGAGAACAGGCTGTTCATAAAAGCTGCTAGGAAATGCATCATTGTGATCAGTTTACCCAGAAGCTGCTCCATGGAGCCAAGGCATCCATTCCAGGTGACCCACCGGGCCCTCAGAACACACAGAGAGAGATTGTTTTTCCCATTAATGGGTACAAAGGCTGCCTTTAATTTACACAAATTATCCCCTTAGTACCTTCCCATGAGCATGGCTTTGAATGGCAGGATCTTGATTTGGTGGAACAACATCTGAAGCAGAGTGGCACAAAAATTCTGTCTGCAGCATGTCCATGGGGCCACTTCACTGCCCATCAGGACAAATGTCCTGGGGCACAGAAGAGATTGCATTTATAATAATTATGTTAGAATTACAATGATGAATTCTGACAGGTGCAACGTCTTTAGGGTTATGACTGGAAAGCAAAATTACATATTATCTCTTCACCCTTTGTCATTTGACTTGCATTTCCTTCAGCAAGACTTGGAAAACCTGAATTTGGTGTTAGCATTGGTACATCTCCCTGCAGATTCATGGCAAAAACATGAACGCATTTCAACTGACTGCCAAATTCATGCCCTCAATAAAGGAGGATTTAAACACAGTGTAACATCCAGGTAATTCACAGAATGGTACAAGAGTCGGGACATGAAACAACTGCAATTAAAAAAACTGAGAATTGAACCTAACCTGTAAAACGAATTAAGCTCTGCATGTATCAGAGTTTCCATTTCTCAGTGTTGTACAGTTTTGAACTACAGCTAATTCCAAGTCAGAAATTACTTTTCTTCTTAACACAGAGATATTTTATAACTTTTTAATCCATTATGCTACAAACTGCAAGTAAGCTTTCGTATGAAATACGAAGCTGCATTACTTAACTCTCAAAAGGTTATTTTGACATTATTTTATTGACATATTTTAACTCTCAAAAGGTTATACCTCTCAAAAGGTATTTTGACAACGTGCTTTGTTTATCCCTGACTATTTCCTGGATGTCAATCCCCATTTTCAGTGTTAATGAAATAGCAATTCCCAAAAGAAAAATGTCCCATCAGAAACTGTGCACGACTGTGACCATCAGTGAGAAGTCCAGGCTGCCAAAGGCAGCTGAGGGTTTGGTAAATGAAATGCTTCAGTGTCTTTCTGGAATGCCTTATCTCAGGATCAGCTCTGAGGTTTCCCATCCAAAGCTCTGACCACAGGTCCTGGGCTGCAGCCCTGCCTTGTGTGGAAGGAGCAGCTCCAGGCAATGGGAATTTTCAGGACAGCAGAAACCACCAACACTCTTTCCTCAGTGCTATTCTTAGAGTGAAATATTCATCCTTAAATTGCTTCTGTGTCTCCAACTGGCTTGTCTGGCAAGCTGACAGACAAGTCTTAGTAAAAGACATACTTGATAAATATGCCAGGAGAAGTACTTGCAGTCTTGTTACCAAAAAAAAAAAAAAAAAAAAAAAAAAAAAAAAAAAAAAAAAAGAGGAAAGAAAAAAGAAAATAATGAGGGAAAAATTAGGAAAAGAGCAAAAGAATAAGATAGAAGAAAATGCAAATTGCTCAGCTAGTCTGGCTGTGTGGAAAACTTCTGGGAAAAGGCAGTGAGGATTAGCAAGAATGACAATTTCAACAACTGGGTTAATGTCTTCCAGCAGAGACAAGATCTGTTGGCTGCTGAGCTCAGCAGAGCCTTGACTTGCCCAGGCACACAGTGCACCTGACTGCAGCATGGTGAGAAAATGATTGATTGATTGATTGATTGATTGATTGACTGATTGATTGATTGAGTGACTGATTGATTGACTGCCAAGGCTCTGGTGCTGAACTTTGTTTTCTCCCTACAGCATCCACAGCAAGGTAAATAAACAGCCCTGAGGTACATTAACTACACTGGAAGGAAAACATGGTCCTGTCATAAAGCATCCATCCAACAATTCTTCAAATCCTCAAGTGAGGCTGCAATTTGCAGTCACTGTAATCCAGACTTTAATTTACTTTTCCACAGAGATCTAAAATCCTCTCACCGACCTGTGAGGTTTAGGTCTCACTGTTTCTCTGTAAATCCTGCCATCCCACACCTCCCCTTGCATGCAGCATTTTAAAAAGTCTATTGCAAGAGTTGCACAGCAGGTGCTCAGCATAAATCCAGACATTTCCCCCCTCATTTCACAGTAAATAAATTACATTCCATCTTCTCAAAGATTTTGAATTCTATTTCCATTTAAAAGTTCCTGTTGCTGGAGAAATCCAACCCTGCTGCAATGAGAACTATGTTTGAACACTTCTATAAATACATATTTTGAACCTGCAGCAAAATGAAAGAAAGAGCACCACTACTTATCTTACAAAACATTGATTGCACTTGCATTATTTTCTGAAGATATGGGACCTGAGAACACATTAATGCTCTGCTCCTGAGGGAAGCAGAAGACCTGAAAACCAGCCAGGCCAGGCAGTGAGTGATTGGGAAGTTACTCCAGTAAAAAATCTTCTCACAGTGACTGCAACCAGAGGGGGAAGCCAAATTCCCCACTCCTCCACAATACAAAACAAAAAAAGGCAAAGTGAAAATGGAGCAAGTGCCTACAGAAAAAGTGCTACTATTGCATTCACACATCTGGTAAAAGCCACCTTCTGCTTAAAGTGCTCTTCTTTATGCCAGAAGAAAAGGTAAAAGGCAGAGCACTGCAGAAGCAGCTGCTGATGCCCCATCTCTGCTGCGGCCATTGACACCAGCACGCAGCAATTACTGTGAACCTCTTCAGGATCTCTTCAGGTGACACAAAAATCTCCCCTCAAAATTAACTGCAAATGGTCCTCTCAAGAGCTGGGGAGTGTTCCTTGATCCTGGGCTGTTTGCAGAGATAATGCTCAAAGGCTTCTTCCCCTCTGAACCCTCAAAAAGAGTGTCAAACACAAGGACAGCACATCAGCTTCTCCTCAGTCTGGTGTCAGAGTCCACAGCAGAAAAATGAGCAAGAACGACACCAAACATGCAAAGAGGAACTTCTCACTTTTTCCAGAAAGCTACTGGGACACTCTAGGCACAGGTGTTCATGCAGCTAAAAAAACACAGTCAGAAAATCAGCTTGGAAAGATCAGAAAAAACTCTTTAAAGTTTCTCTGTGTGGCAAGGACATGACCAAAGAGCTTCCAAAGGACCTTGCAATGAAATGCACTTTGCTTCCTCAGGCTTGCCAGGGTGCACTCCCAAGCAGCAGAGATTCAGCTTGAATGGAGGTGTAAGAGATTGGCTTAAAGAGTTAATTCTGGTCCTCATTTATGAGTGCTCTGTTTCACATCACTGACCTTGGGCCAATGCCTTTACACAACAGGTGGGTGCATTTTCAACTTTTCCCAGAGTCAGCAATCCTGCTGAAATAAACCTTCTTGGTTTTGTTCTCCTCCAGCCTGTTACACAAATTCATGGCAAACATCCCTCTTTACTGTCTTTTTGAAAACAAGGTAATTCTCCTGTCTGTCCTCTTTCAGCTTCCCCAGCCACTAGCAGTTAAAAATCTGAAGCCAATACTCTTGTGAAAGCAGAAGTTGAATGCTATATAGCACTTTAGAATTAACATGCTAATGAATTCTCTGAAATAATTGAATCTAAGGTTACAATCAATGCCACTAATTGTCTCACGGATAGGCTATTACAAAAAAAAAAAAAAAAAAAAAAAAAAAGAATAATTAGAATCACTTCTATAAACAAAATTCTTTGTTATTAATTAAGGTGAAAATTAACTCTCAGTCATGTTTACCAGAAGCAAATTCTAGATTTACCTGATAATGATGTAAAACATATTCTCCCTCTCTAACAGGAGACTGAGCAGACACCTCTGGGCTGAAGTATCCAAACCTGCCTTTTTTGAGATAATACACAGAGGAAGCCTTACCCTTAGCTGGGATCAAGAACACAAGCCATCCTCATTTTGATTGCTCAGTCAGTACAAATTATATGGTTATAAATTTACAAATTCTGTTCTAATCTTACATCTTGAAAAAATGCCAACCTGCAGGAAAGGGGATACCTGGTACCCATGTGTTTGCTGACCCAAGTCACAACATTGCTGACACCACTAAAAAAAATAATCTGCAGGTGAAAGCAGAAGAATTTGAGCAAGTCAAAACCATCTTCATGAGAATGCTCTAAATCCCTGTCTGCCATGAACAGCCTCCATCTGCCACAGGAGCTTCCCCAGAGCACGGGGCAGCCAGGGGCTTGCTCAGTGTCCTGGGGGTAAATAACCCCAAAATAACCCAAATGACCTTTCAGGGTCCAACCCTGGCACTGCACTCTGCATACCTGCACCAGCAGGATGGCATTAATAGCAATTCTGGCCTCATAACCCCTCTCCTGGACAAGCTGCAGCCCCCAGCTTGCACAGGCTGGAGCACTCCAGGGCAGGTCCAGGGACTGGTGAGTGAGTGGTGCCACATCCAGCTGCCATCCCCTGCAGACCTGCTGCCCCCAGGGTCTCCAACACACACCCTGCCCCTTCTCCCACGTTCAGCAAGCACAAGGGTTCCATGGTGGGCTTGCAGTGGCTCAGAGAACAAACTTGCACATTAGACTTCAGCTCCAAGTCCCAGCAAGGTGTGAGTTATTATCCCACAGTGACCATCTAAATCTCATAATAGCAATGTGAGATGATAATACCCACATTGTAGATCCTTTTTCCAATAATAAAAAGGACATAATGATCAAGTCAGTGTGTATAAGCCTGATGACTCTGCTAAGATTTTCAATTTGTGAAACAAAATTGGTGTGGGTGTGCTCGTACTTCCTGGCTGCTCCAAGTGCAGGATTTATTGCTCTACCTTATGTTTTTAACTCCTGCTATGGATGGAGGAGGCATCTCTTTCTTGGAATATGCATTAAAGTATCTTCTCTGCCTCTGAGCTTCCTGGAAAACAAGATGTAGCTGAAGGAGCTGTTCCTTACTCTGTTTCACCTAATGACAGGCAGTATTTCATAGATTATTCCAATGCTGGAGAAAGAAGGATGAAGGATTTTAGTGGATGCAAGGATACAAAACACAGATGGCTATTAGTGGAAAGAGTTGCTTACTCCCTTGGGAAAATTCAGTGACATCATTGAATCATCTCTGTGACAAAATAAATAAATAAATAAATAAATAAATAAAATGCAAATCCAGTCTCAGAAGAAAGTGTCATGCTTTGATATAATTGCTCAAATGCAAATACAGACTTAAACCATCTCTAGGCTCTGCTGAGTCCAGCAAGAGATAGATACTAGTTCATACAAATGAAGATCAGATCCAAAGATCAGCCCAGTGGCCAGAGGGAAGCAATGGATAGAGGCAAACCTTGTTCCTCACAATTTTAAAAGTGTGTATCAAAGACCAGTGAAAACAGAGTAAGCCCAATGACCCCACTGGGCTCTGCCAAGCTCCTCATTTCCATGCTGCTCCATACAACTGCTGAAGTACTGGTTCCATCCCAGGAACTGGGCCCTGGAACAAGTTTTCCTGAGTTTAGAGACAAGTTAGTATTTTTAGTCAGCTTTGTTTTCTTTGAATTTCATCAATTGCAAATGTTTTGTCTGTAGGGAAATAAACAAATACTCTGAGTATTTGTTGATGTCTCTGGATAAGAGAGTGTGAGAAAGCTGCACAGACTGTGGTCAATGAGCTGATGCAAAAGGTGCCTCCTCTTCCTCCCTGGCTCTTACCAGAGCTCTGGCTGTCCTTGGAGTCACTCCCTGAAAAGGTTAAGTGTCATCTGGAAAATGGGTCAGCTAGGTGCTTTAGGTAGACATCACACAACGTGGCATTGGTGAAATGTCAAAAACATTTGTGTAAGTGTGAAGTGCAACTTGTAGAGAGCCAGTAAATGGGGGCACAGGAGAAGCTCAGGCTCAGTTTCAGAGCCCAGTTTGCATGGAGCTGTTTAAGCAAGAGACACTTCCAGTGCTGGGCAGTGCCCTCCTACTGTGTTAAATTACCTGGAAATTTGATGGTGTGACTTTGTGCTTAGCTGGGCACTGAGTGCTTCTGAAAGTCCAATTTTCCTGTTACCCTTTGAAGCCTTGGGGAATGAAATCACCAAAAGTCCTGTGAGGATTAACATCTTCCTCCCCTGTTCAATGGTCAAGAGTCAGAGTGTGTAGCTGGAGCAAACACAGCCCATGCTGGAAGTGACCCTGCCTCTGTCCTGATGCTGCCACTGAGGAGCATCTGCTGTGGCTGAAGCCAGGTCAAGGAAGAGCAAAACTTTGCTTCAACCAGCATGCATTTGCAAGCAGGAGATGCTGGTGCTCACATTTGCTTTTAGACCATGCAAGGCACATCACCAGCTTGGAGACGAGCCCTCCCTGGGGCGCGCTGAAGTGCTGGGCTGGCTCTGTCCTTTCTCTGGATTTCTGTCAGAACACTGGCTGGTGATTCGAGGCTGCTGTCAGTGTAAGCAAAAACTTCTGAATTTGTCTTGGATACTAATATCTGCAGTAAATCCCCAAATGTATCAAATCAGCTGTGGCTCAGTTTCTGTGCCCTCTTGCCCTTACCCAGAGTTTCTGATTGCTCCTGGTTCTGCACAGAAAAATGGGGTTCTGCAGCCTGCTAAAACACTGCTGGACCCCCAAGGCACAGCATGCCATGTTCCTGCTCTCCCCTTTTCAAGGGCAGGATCCGAGGCATGGAAAAATTGCCTTCCCTAACTCTCTAGAACAAAACTAAGGATAAAAAAAGAGACCAGGAAACATTATCTCTTCATGTACATACCTGGAAAACTAAAGAATGCTGCTGGAACTGTGTTTCAGTTGTTCAGATGTGACATTCACACACACCTTTCTGCCATCTGAAGAGCACTGGCCCATGTCTAGAACATTCCATGCACAGCAGAGTCCCTGGTGGAAGGAAGAAAAGCTCATGGAAATACTCTTATTCCTCCTGTGTGGCCAACACTGGTGGGCTGCCTTCTCCAGTCCCTGTGCTCAGGAACTCTTTGATTAAACCAAGCCATGTGCTGCACCAGCTGTGTTTACTAGAGCAGCTGTGGCTTGCCCTCTAAACTAGTTCTTAGATGTTGTCAGCTGTGTTTGTACAGATATGGAAACTTCATGTGGCAAACCATTTGCCAAATACCCTGTGAATTCAGCTATTTTCCCTGTGCTGAGATAATACTGGTATTACCTAGTTTAAAACTTCAACACATCTGTATGACAGTGCTGCAGAAAAATCCTCAGCTAAAAGTTCAGCTTTGAAAGCAATTCCTTGGCAAGCAGAACACAAAGAACACCCTGCCTAGTACCTTTGCTTTTGAGGATCACAAATCAAAGCCACTCTCTTGTTCAGCCACTGCTATTTTGGGAACAGTCCCCTTCCTCCTCCGAGGGGGAGTTCACAAGCAGCAAGAGGCAGGAGGTCACATCATCCTGCGTGCTGCAGGCAGGGTGGAGGGAACACAGCACCTCTGAAGTAACTGAATTCATGTATTTTCATTACCTGCAGCCCCTAAATTCAACATGTTAGCAATGCTTGACACAGCAAGTGTGCCACAGGCAGAAGCATTCAGGAGATACAGAAAGTCTTGCCCATTATTCCCTCTGGATCCTCCTAGGACATGGATAACTGACACCCCAAACCCAGATGGTGCTGAGACAGACTTGTGGCCAAAGAGCACTGATGGCACAGGGGGATCTCAATTATTACTGCACACCAAGGCCTTTTCTGCTTCCCCTGCTGCCCCTAGCCAGTCGATGGGGAAAAGGCAAGAACAACAGGCAGGACCAACACTCAGGGTCAAAAACGTGCCTGTGCTGCATCCTGCAGGAAGGAATCTGTGATCATCATGGATTACAGACAGAATGAGAATCAGCTCATGATTCTGCTGCAAAATACCAACTGGAGAGAGTGCAGAGGGCAATGAGATGAGGTCTCAAAATTGCTCAGGAAAAACAGGGGACAGAACAATTTAGACTAAGGAAGGTCAGACTAAGAAGATCAGGTACAGATGTAACAAAGGGGAAAAGCAGTGAGCATGAACATTACAGGACTCTTTTCAGAGACATTTAGACATGCTAAATACCAAACTCTCTCAGGATTATGCTCAAAATCACTCACCCTACTACTGAAAACAGATGCATGTCTTAAATTACAGCCAAACACTCATACAACAAAATGGAAGCATCATCTCAGAAGAAGCAAGAGCAACTCAAATCACACCTCAGGATCTTAACTCCAACTCAAGCCACATCCATGCAAATGATTCCAACAGGACTGCCCCATTTTATCCAAGTGAAAAGAACAGAGCAATCCTGCTCACCTGCAGCAAGAGGCAGTCTCATTGTACATCCCACATCAAGTACCTCCCAACAACTTACTGGAACACCATGGTTAAAAATTTGAGCAAGCAGTTGTCCGGGAATTTATCATTCCAATAACATTTGTGGTACAGAAGTCAAGCATTAATAGACCTGCTGCAGTGTAAAAGAGCAGAAAGCCTCAGACCTTCAGTTCAAAGGGAATAATAACTTAAAGTCTTTCTGATCAGGTGATGACCCGCAAATCTGCACTTATTCCTTCATTCTGCTGATTTCCAAGACAGTCAACCAGAAAAATCTCATGATAAGCAAAGCAGATGGTTACAGGATACACAACAGAAAAACCACACAGCTGTAGTAAGTGTATAGTGATCCTTTCCCAATATGCTTCTTAATAATTGCAACAATTTATATTTTTCTTGATGTTTTGGTTAGACCAGATCCCAGAAAGAGTGAAATCAAGGAAAATCTGCTGATCTCAGGCACTTTGGACTAGATTCTACTGAAGTGATTTGTGTTTCATTCTGCTTTGCAGTTTAAACTCGTGGTAATCAAAGCACTGGTGACACTATCAGAAAGACAATGTGGCATTTCCACACCATTCCACCAGTTTATAAAGGGCTCCATGAAGAAGTTGACCTATTCTCAGTCAAAATATAAATGCCAAAGTTGCAGGATTCTCTCTTTCCATTACTGTCACCTTGACAGTGAAAAATACTGCAAGCATTGCACTTAAAACATCATCAAGATCAGATGTATTTCAAAGGAAATCTTCTCTTTCAGGGTGGATTCTTCAGTTCTGAAATGCAATGAATCTTATGCAACTTCTCCTCACAAATGTGACAATACTGGGGATCAGGACTCACTTTAAAGAGGGAAGGACTATGAAAACGCTGGGGAAGGGCAGGAGCACCAGGCACTTGGGATGGGTGGGGATCTTGGCCACGGGCTGGTTGGGGCAATGAATGAGTTTTGGATCAGAAAACAAACAAACAAACAAACAAACCAAACCAAACCAAACCAAAACAACCCCAAGAATTTATATCAAAGTGTGTTAAGGTCCCTAAACTTCAGTTATTGCTTCCATTTCCCAAAGAAGGCACCTACATGCAGTGATAAGTGACAGCACAAAACCCTTAGATAGATGCATAATAATTTATTAATTACCTCTAATATAGCAGAAGCCCATGGACATAGATGTGGTACAAGGAAACTGTCATGAATCACTACCACAGATCAAGAAACATCTGATTTTTTGCTTCCTCTTCTCACTCATTCAGTTTTTTTAATTTCCTATTCTTTCATCTCACGGTAGCAATGCTGAATACTAACAAGATGTATGTATTTAACTGTGCTCAGTAACTCACTCCCATGCTAATTAATTCAGGTTCCAATATATGCATTTTGTACAGGTTTGATAAATCCCTCTTAAATTCATAATCTGAGCCCAAATCTTCTCCCAGGGCAGATGGAACCACTCAGCATCCAGCCATCTCTGCCTGTGATATCAGTGCAGGCATTAATTAAAAAGTAGGTGAGAAAATCAATCAAAAGATAACAAACAGGCCAGATGACCCATTACCTGTAGCCAGTATATATATGGGATTCTAATCCAATTAATGAAGCTTTCAAGCCAGTAAACCAATTAATTTTAAAATGCATTTCAGTCAAGATGAAAAACTACTTTGTCTTGTGCTTTTTTTTTAAGGTGCACGATGAAAAAGCCACAGAAGACAATAGAAAAACATTTTCTTCTTGTTTTTTGTTTTTTAATGACACAAATGCAGTGATTACTTCTAGGTGATATGCACCAGAAGTCTCCAGGCAGTTTATATACAACTTTAGCAGTAGTTAAAGTACCTCAAATACTTTGAGAGTGATGTTAGCAGACTGTTTTTCTGCTGTTATTTGCTTTCATTCCAATACATTAAACTATGAGACAGAGGGAATCTGCCATGGTCCCACTGTGTTCTCCTTGATGCTTTGCCATTCACAGATGCCAGAGACTTATTTTGGGTTATGTTACCATTTAAAAAAATATGAAAAAACCAGAGTGATGAAGCAAAAAAAGCTCTTCACTATAGATGATTAAGTGAAAGTATTGAAAAACAGGATAGTGTGTAATTAGACATAATATGTATCCAAGCAGATATTCAGAGTCTTCAGGACAGTACAACAAACAAGAAGCAAAACCTGCCCAAATACACCAAGAGTCACCATCAGTTTGGAGTACCAGAGGGTAATTTCATTCTACATCACTAAAAATGGTTGTTAAATTGTGATGTATTTCATTCTCCCGAGCATTTTTCCCCCAGTTTTTCAGTTTGCTTTTTCTATCAGGGAGAACAAAAATAGGAGAAGAAAGGAAAATGGGAACAAAAAAAAAATTCTGTCTCATGCAGCATAAAATGTATTTCATAGTAAAAGCACTCAGGAATCAGAGGAGAAGAAAAAAAATCCTATTTTTATGCCAAAGCCACCTCATAAAATAATAGTATAAGAATTGCCTGTATTCATAACCTCAGTTTCAGCAGAAAAGCTGCATTCATAAAAATAAATATTGGGTGGTAGGGCTGGATTTATCACTGGAATCTGCACACTGCCATAAAGAATGTCCTCTATTAGTGACAACAGCTGTTGGTTTAATAACCCTAGAAAAGATCATTAAATTCCTTCAAATTTCCCATAAACAGATGGAAGGAATGCAAAAGTGTGAAAACATATGGGAGAACATATTGGAGTGCAGCAGCTCCTGGAGCAGCCAGGGATCCCAGCAGTGCAGCCCCCAGCTCCAGGACCCCAGGGCTGGAAATGGGGAAATGCTGGAGGGGAGAGGATGGAGCAGGCTGGGTGCTCGGGGTGCTCACCCCACCTTCTCTGCAGCTCCTTCCCACTCCATCTCTTGGCAAGTTCTTTGCACCCAGAACTTCAGGACATGCAAAATTTTAACTCGCAGAGGAGACCTTTCCCCCGAGAGCTGGGGCAAACCCGTGACTGTGGATCACCTCTAGAACAAGAAAAATTCATTTTTGGAAAGGGGAATTTCCCAAGAGCTTGAAAGAGAAACCACAACAGGTCCCGGATGAAATGTTTCCTGTGAGACATTTTTGTCCTGTCTGCAGTAATTCGGGACCCCCGGGACAGAGTGCCCTCTCCAGAGGCACTGGCATTGAAAACAAGGTTAATTAACCCTTCCTGACCACACTGCGTGTGGCCCAGCCAGGAAAGCAGGAGCACTGCTCAGGGAGTGTCTGCTACACACAGAAACATTTCCATTTCTTACTCTTTAAAAATCGTCTGCAATGGATTTTGTGAACTTTTATTTCCCAGTGAATGCAATTCCCCCTCAAGCAAACTGACAGGCAGTTCATGAGCCATCTGCAATAAGTTGCACCTTCCTTGTGTACACAAATAACTGGAAGTTTGCTCCTTCAAAAGATGCTTTTTCTCCAGCAAAACCCAGTTACAATATTGAGCTATAAATCTAGGCCTTGTCTCATTGTTTATTTATGGTAAATTTTCATAAACAAATGGCTCCTGCCTCCTCTAAATTGATAGCACAAAATGAACAAGTTTATCAAAGTCGTTCCAAACATAACACAATCATGGTTTTGTAAATCCAAGTCAGGCACGTAATTATTGCAAATAATATTTCCCACATTACTCACTTGAGCAGGAATGCATTTCAGTGAAACTTGGCTAATAATTGACCATTCTGAAAATCCATCATTGCAACTCAACATCCCACTCACACACAGGGTGACTCTCTCCCCAGAATTGGAAGCTGAGCATGAGCCTGTACACTGTGTGTGCCCAGCTCTTCTTTCCAGCTGAAACTGGAGCTGCAGCAGTGGAATCTCACCAGGGACCTGCCCCAGAGCTGCCCTGGAAGGCTGGGAGAGCCTTTCCCAGCTCAGAGCTCTGCAGCCAGCACAGGGCTCCCCCAGGCTCTGCTGCACCTGGGCACCCGCAGGTGACACTGCAACAGGGGCCAGTCTCACCTTACCAAAGCAATCCAGCTGTTTTAATTACTTCAGTGCTCTTCATGCACAGGACTGGAACAGAACTGTTAAAGCTGAATCATTAATCATTTGAGCTAGATCAATAAATAATTATCTGTGCAGTACCACTGTGCTCATAAGCAGAACCTTCCAGACACACTGGAAATAAACAACAGCCACATGGACTTGTGCAAGAAAGAAGGCAAACAGACATTCCTCACAAAACCTACTTTTTTTCCTAAGTGAAGTGCCAGAGCTGTGAAAGGATAATTTATTCCAAAAACAATTAGAGGCTTTTGAAAATTTTATTACATCAAGAGCATATTAATAATTACCATAGCTGGTGTTATTTCTGCACTATAATTTTAAAACTGACCAGACATAAACAAGGGCACACAAACATGAGCAAAATGATCATGACACACCAAGAAGCAGTGATGTGGGTCTTGACCTGTGTAGGAGTTTTATGTAACAAATTTCCTGCAATAATCTAAAAGTTATGAGAAAAGGAGGAACAAACAGTAGGCATCCAGTCGCTGCCACCATTAAACTCCATTTGAATGCCCGTGACATCTTGGAGAAATGCCTGTTTAATTATCTCCTAATCAGGAGCCCTCCCACTCCCTCACATCTCAGCTCCCCTCTTCCTCTCAGACACCTCTGGAAATTGGAGCTTTAAGGAGGAACAGCAAGCCCTGCAAGATTTTAAATGAAAATTGCAAGATGTGTCAGCCCTGCTACCTGAGCATTTTCCTGTTTCCACAACTGAGCCCTGTGTGCTCCAGCACAGTGTCAGCCCGAGACAGGCACCAAACCAGGCACAGCCTCCCACCCTGCAATGCCCCATTTCAGGGACAGACACACAGGTCCTTTTTTCAAGAGGAACCTTGCTCCAGGTTCAGCATGTTTCCAGGACTGAAATTCTTACATAAGATTAGGAAAACAAAAGTAAACAAAATAACCCCAATGCTCCCCTAATAAAATCTGCATAAGATAATGCAAATTTTATAGTGCATGAAAAGAACAATAAAGTTCAAGCTCTTGTAAAAATCAATGATTCTCCTATTTCAAAAGCTTCTGTGCAAACAATATTTTCTTGAACTAATACAATACATTGAAGTGAAAGTTGTAATTTTACTATAATTGCATCAATAGAGCAGTCACATTCCTCCACACAAAACTCTGACCATGAAATTTTAAAGCATGGTTCATAAATACAGGAATAGAGAACAAAACAGCTTTTTTTTTTTTCTTTTTTTGTTGGTTTTTTTTTTTTTTTTTTTTTTAATAATTAAACAGCAGCTAAATTGCATTGTAGTTGATTGGTAAATTGCTTTTTTAATGAGATTTAGTCACTAGGAAATGGCTCTTTCCTTCAATACACCCACTGTGCATTGGGGTCATTTAAAGAGCAAATTGCCTTCCAGGGCTCTCCCGTGGAGATTGAACGTTCTGTAAGAAAAGTGTCTTCAGGCAGCAGAGGAGCCACAGCCCAGCCAGGCTGAGCTGTGCTGGCAGGGCAGGGCAGGGCAGGTGTGCACCTGGGCAGGGCAGACACAGGTGTGCACTCGGGGCAGGGCAGGGCAGGTGTGCACCTGGGCAGGGCAGACACAGGTGTGCACTCGGGGCAGGGCAGACACAGGAGTGCACTTGGGGCGGGGCAGGGCAGGTGTGCATTCGGGGCGGGGCAGGGCAGACACAGGTGTGCACCTGGGCAGGGCAGGGCAAACACAGGTGTGCACTCGGGCAGGGCAGACACAGGTGTGCACCCGGGGCAGGGCAGACACAGGTGTGCACTCGGGGCAGGGCAGACACAGGAGTGCACTTGGGGCGGGGCAGGGCAGGTGTGCATTCGGGGCGGGGCAGGGCAGACACAGGTGTGCACCCGGGGCAGGGCAGACACAGGTGTGCACTTGGGGAGGGGCAGGGCAGGGCAGACACAGGTGTGCACCTGGTCAGGGCAGGGCAGACACAGGTGTGCACCCGGGGCAGGGCAGACACAGGTGTGCACTCGGGGCAGGGCAGGGCAGGGCAGACACAGGTGTGCACCCAGGCAGGGCAGGGCAGGGCAGACACAGGTGTGCAATCGGGCAGGGCAGGGCAGACACAGGGCAGGTGTGCACCTGGGCAGGGCAGACACAGGTGTGCACCTGGGCAGGGCAGGGCAGACAGAGGTGTGCACCCAGGTAGGGCAGGGCAGGGCAGGTGTGCACCTGGGCAGGGCAGGTGTGGGGGCACAGGGGGCACGGGGGGAGCCAGCAGTGTCCCAGGAAATGAGCTCACACCCTCTGAGCTCTCTGGCTGGTGCTGGGGGGGATCAGGGGCAGAGCTCCAGCAGTGACCCCAGCCTGGACAGTCCAAATGGGCAGAACAATGTGAGAGAAAGCACTGGAGTATCTTTTTCAAGATGCACAAATTGTTCAGACCTAATGTACTACTAGGATTTATAGAGTGTGCAAAAAGATAAAGTAGCCTTTCTTCAACACTACAAAGGCCATTGAAATATTTGTTTTCAAGGATATAGGAAACAGCCTAAAAGAAATCTTGTCCAGCTACCTTGAGAGCACTGAGTAAGCACATATTAAATGCAAATTATCGTTTCAAAATCATTAGTTAAAGGAATTTTTCCAAATGCTACAGGAAAAAAGATTTTGAAGAATCCCGGTTATTGCAAACAATCTATTATGTACAACAACACAGCATTATACAGTTAAGTCAGATTTTTAGTGTTTAGTTCCCAAGATTTCTATTGATGTGACTTGGACTGCAATATAAACAGCAGTGATCGCAATCATTTGTCGCTGCCATAGCAACAGAGAAAATTAAAAGGGCAAACACTGAAGCTGAAGTGGCATCACAGTTGCAGCTTATAATTGCCTGACAGTAAAATGTTGTGTGCAGGGTGTATGTATCTGTGAAGCAGGTTTGCTTGCAAAGATCAAAGTCATTTAGGTCAGGTTCTGGAATCAAGAATGAGCACCAGCTCTTCATTTCTCTACAGTTCCTTCTCTCTTTTTTTCTCTCTTTCATGTAGGTAAATTTAACAAAAAGAGTTCAGAGCAATCTCACAAAGCTTTAAGTTAGGTCTCCATTCTCCAGGCTTCTAATTTGGAACTCAGATATAACTATTATAGGCCACTTCTGTTCTGAGTCCCCACTATTTATGCAGTTGCATGATACCAGTTTCCACAGCCCAGGGATGAATTTGTTTCTGCCCTGCTGCCTCTGGAAGGTTTGCTGTCCCTTGGAGACATTTCTGCCTGCCTTAGCCCACTCGCTCTCCCCTGCTGGCTACTTGCACTTTTGCTGCATTTATTTCTAAATTTCAGTGACATGTTCATATACCATAGGATGGTATATGTTGCTCCTGATCATCTATCTAATAGTTTGTTTACTTTTTGCAGGGTTTTTTCTAAATAATTAAAAAAGTACTTGAGCTCAAATTTCTGCCAATGTGACTCAAGACATCCAGAAAGCTGTTCAGCAGCAAATGAAGAGATGTCAGTCATGAGGTACTACACAAGTTACATAGTTTGGTATGGCTCATAAGATATCTACTGTTTGTTTTAATATGCTTAGGCCGTGTAGGGGCTTTGTGTTGTCTCAACAGATGACTTTTACCCTCTGGATTATTGAAAATCCACGCCATAGAAGAAAAAAGTAAGACAATGAGATTCTGCACTGTCTTTTGCAACAGAGCCACTGTGAAGCAGCAGTGGGCAAATTCAAAAATAGGTCATTCAGCTTCTCCCCATCAGCTCACTGCAGGGTATATTGTCAGTTTAATTTCCTCATTTAGTTCCTTCTGCTTCCCATAACACTGCTTTCGAATCACAACAGTGTCTGGGAGTAGGATATGCCAGCTGGCTTTGCAATGTTTTGTGTACACATGAAAATCCTGCCTTCAAATGAGATTAACCTTTGAGCAAAATTAATATACACACAGCATAGTGAAGAGCAGTTATCAGCACACAGCACCTAAGAAATTGAGAAATACAATGCGTCCTTCATTCTGGTGTTTCAGAGATTGGTGTTAAAATTGTCAATACAAAAAAAAAAATTGTTTAAAAAAATACTGCATGGAGAGGCATGTAGGTAAGGGTTTAATAGGGAAGGAGGGTCATACAGAAATGGATTGCCTCCCACCACTGCCAAAGTATAAAAATACGTCTTAAGCTTCAGGGTAAAACTCTGAAATCCCAGTGTATTTGAAACCTCAGCAGTGCTTCAGGAGCATGATGCCATATCCTCTGAGTACCTGTCCAGGTAAGGCTGAGCTTCTTTTCTTGCACAGAAATGTATTTTTAATCTGATAACAGTTTTGTGCTTGGTAGGTACAGCCTATGTATTTCTTTTTTTTTTTAAGAAACAGGCAGTAGCAACACAAGTCCTCAGAGCCGGGCCGAAGGGCGCACAGCGGTCCCGCTGCTCTCGGTGCCCGGCCGCGACCCGGGGCGAAGCGCCCCGGGGCTCTGCTGCCATCTAGTGCCGGGGGAGCGCGCGGCACCGGGCTCACCGCGCCTCGGAACCGGCAGCGCGGCTTCTGCGCGGGCCCCGCGCGGTACCGGCCCGCCGCCTCCTCCGGGACCGGCCCGCCGCCGCCTCCGGGACCGGCCCGCCCTGCGGGACCGGCCCGCCGCCTCCTCCGGGACCGGCCCGCCGCCGCCTCCGGGACCGGCCCGCCGCCTCCTCCGGGACCGGCCCGCCCTGCGGGACCGGCCCGCCGCCTCCTCCGGGACCGGCCCGCCCTGCGGGACCGGCCCGCCGCCTCCTCCGGGACCGGCCCGCCGCCTCCTCCGGGACCGGCCCGCCGCCTCCTCCGGGACCGGCCCGCCCTGCGGGACCGGCCCGCCGCCTCCTCCGGGACCGGCCCGCCGCCTCCTCCGGGACCGGCCCGCCCTCCGGGACCGGCCCGCCGCCGCCTCCGGGACCGGCCCGCCGCCTCCTCCGGGACCGGCCCGCCCTCCGCCTCCCGGTCCCTTCTCCCAGATGCTGCTGCCTGTGACCCACTGGGACCCGGCGCTATGGATCCCCGAACCGTCCCGCGCCGGGCTGGCCACGGTGCCGGTGTCACCGACAGCCACACGGTGCCGGTGTCACCGACAGATACACGGTGTCACCGACAGCCACACGGTGCCACCGACAGCCACACCGTGTAACAGCGCTGGAGTGTGCAGTGCTGTCAGGTAGCAGGGCTGGAGTGTGCAGTTCAAATAATCCATGTTATTACCATGTACTCACTTATTTCAAGACCAGAGTCCTGTAATTCAAAACTAGGCATACCCCGTATTTCTCATTTTGGTGCCTTTTCTCTTTAATTCACCAGGAAAGGAAAGTTTTATAGGCAGAAGTGATACATCATTCACTAAACAAAGTAGAAAAAGGACAGATTGAGACCAATGGCTTTCAGTTTCCCTTAATTAAACTGGACCAAGAGGAAAGGATTGTGCCAGGAGCTGGAAAGGAGAGGAGGATGCTCTGGTCTCTGCCCCAGTAGGGAAAGCACTGCACTGTTCAGAGTGGATTGATTTGTGAGGCACAGGATATGTTAGTCCGAGGGCAGAGAGTGAAAACAGCCTGGCTGTGCAGCAATGCCTCTTCAGTGCAATCCCACAGGAGCCCACCGTGGGCTGGAATCTAAAGAGCTTTGTGATATCCTCAGAATCAGCTCCACAAGATGCAGTTCCTCTGCGAAATATCCCGTTGTTCCCCTTAACTCAGTCTGGAAGCATCCTGAATGAGGAAACCTACTCTGAATTTCTGAAATTCTGCAGTACCTTTTTCCCCGTGGCTTGATTTTGCAAACTTGTCCAATGCAGACATTTGATCTAGAAAAATAAGCTACACTCATATCAGAGGAGAAATTAACATTATATGCAACAAGCCATTGTATTCAGCAGGGAGGCAACTAGATATAGTCCTACTATTGCAGGAAGAACATGAGCCTTCAGCAAATAAGAACAGTTGCTGAAGACTTTCCAGGATTTGAGCTTAAAATTAATTACTTCAGTCATGGTTATTACTTTCCTAAAACTGAAGCAGACTCTAGGCAATGGATCTCGTTTGTGTAGATGTGAGCATAAATAGATTACGGAATCACCAAATTCCACACTTTACAGACAAAGTGCATCTGTGGCCAACAGTTTGGGGAGCTTTGGGACACACAGATGGCGCTGGGCTCTCAGGAGTTTGGGGTTATGAAGGATTAAACTGCCAAGGCTCTTTGGGACACAGAGGAGGCGCTGGGCACTCAGGAGTTTGGGGTTATGAAGGATTAAGCTGCCAAGGCTCTTTGGGACACACAGATGGCGCTGGGCACTCAGGAGTTTGGGGTTATGAAGGATAAAGCTGCCAAGGCTCTTTGGGACACAGAGGAGGCGCTGGGCACTCAGGAGTTTGGGGTTATGAAGGATTAAGCTGCCAAGCTCGCTGCACCGGGCCGCGGGCGGTTGCGGCGGTTGAGGGGCGAGCGGCAGTTGTGAGGGAGGGCAGGGTCAGTTGAGTGACAGTTGGGACTGAGGCCGTGATTGGCTGGAGGAGTTCACGGCCGGCGTTAGACCGGGAAGCTGATTGGGCGGGAGGACGCGTGTGGCTGAGCCAGCCAATGGGTGCCCGCCTTCTGTTAAGCTGTGTCGGCCTCGGTTTGCCTTCAGTTGTGTCCGGTGGAGATTAAAGGTTCCTGCAATAAAGGGATCTTCGGATGCATTAGGAGATTCCCAATTGCTACAGGGTCCTGGGCACTGGGAAATAAATTGTGACTGTGTAAGTATGGCCCTTGGCAGGTAGGAAGCCAAGTCCAGTGTGTCACTCCTCACGTTTCTGAAGGGTTGGAAGTGGCAGCAGAATGCTGCAATAGTCAGCATGTCAAAAGACTGAGTGTCTCTAAGAGCCTGAGGTCATCTTCTGGGAGAGGAAAAGCTAATTATCTTTCTTTTGTAGAGTTTGTCCAATGGCCTTGCTGCTATTCAAAACACACCAGGTTCTGTGATCCTCAATGCCCCTTTCAGTCCTCAATTCCATGAGAGATGGCCAGTTACCCCGACCAAAGAAATGCATGTTTTATCACTTAATTGCAAACGTATCAAGAGAAAGAATCATCAGTAATGGGGGGAAATTGAGGCAGCTGCTGGGTTTGGCATGGTCCATGCGCTGACTCCCCTCTCTGCCAGATAGTGCAAAATCTCCCACAGTGGTATTCTGAAAAGAGAGAGCGTGCAGCACGAGAGAAGGCTGTGAAAGAAAGCTGCGCGCAGCAAAGCGGCAAGAGCGCAGGAAGCTGGCAGTGTGAGAGGCATACAAAGCGGCACGGCAGGAGGGTCCCGGGGCGGCAGCCCGGGCTGGCTTGTGCTGGGCGCAGGGCAGGGGCCGCCACCCCTGCGCCTGGTGAGGGGTGGGCGCTGGTGCTGGCCCCACAAACCCCCCGGCAAGGCTGCTTCCCTTGGGCAGAGCCGCAGCTCCGCCCGGGAAACTCGGCGCCGGTCCCGCGCCTGGGCTGCTGGCCGTGCCCAGCGGGTGCTCGGGGCTCACGGGCTCCCCAGTGACCCTGGCGCACTGTGGGGTGTCCTGCAGGGCAGGTGAAATCTCCCAGCTGCGTTAGCCAGCACTGCCTCTCCTCCCGGGGACACTCTGCTGTGATTGGGATGGACTGACGGCACACAGGCACCAGGAGCGGCACCTCCTGTCTCCTCCTGGACTCCAGCAAGACATCTTTAAACAGGAAACTTCAAAAGATGCATAAATGAGAGGAAAAAATGAACAGAACTTTGTGTTTTCAATCCCAAGAAGTTTCAAGACTTTCTGAAGGAAGGTTGAGCATTTGTGTACCTGCTGCTACAACTGATCCCTTATAGCTGTATGGTGCAAGAAGTGTTTCTGATGTGACAGACCCTACCCAGTGTGGAACAACGGGATACAGGAGATGCAGAAAAGAATATTAACTGACTTTCTTAGTCTGTCACGTAGGGACTTTGCAGGAGTATCAGAAAGAATCGTTTGCTAGTCTTTGCACAATGTATCACAATGTCATAGACAACTGGTATTTCTCAGAAATTGGTGTGGCTCATTTCCCATCTAAACAAGCTCCTTCTATCCCCCCGTTTGTCTCTGGAAAAAATGAAAGAAGAAGAAAAAGGAAGCGCAGTAAGCCATTATTTAGATCTGGGAATAATGAATGTTTATCTGGATTTTGTAACACAAATTATGTAATGAAGCAGAGAAAAGGCTTTTGAACAAATATGTTAATGAGATGGCAGCTAAGGGAGAGGTTACAGAGCTGCCAATTCTGAAATTTTAAACGTGATTTTCTTTTGGATCTTTTTTGTTTTGTAGTCGTTAGCCTGCACAGTATTTGAATGGACTTTAGGGCACAAACTATATGGGAAACACCAATTTTAGGTCAAGAAAGACTGATCAGCAACACAGACTGAGTGAGAAAACCCCACTGACTCAAAATTCATAATGAGGGCTTTTATGTAGAAAGTTGTTGGGCACAGGGATTGTGCCGAAAGGACTGTTCATTCAGAGTCTCGAGAGCTTTTCTTGGAAAAACATCAGATGCTCCTCTGGGAACTTAGTTGAAAGCTACTCCTGAAGCAGGACTGTGGACTGGCAGTAACTGGGAAGGACCGATTGGAGGGAAAATGGAGAGCAATGAAGGAGTGGTTTTCTCTGAATGCTGGTAATAACTCTTTCTATTTAAATTCTGTGTAAACCTTCCAGTGCATAACATTACCATACAAGAGCTCTTCTAGGCATCTTTTGAAGGCAAGAATCACATAGAGGTAAGTTCTGAGCTGGTTATTTTTTAAATGTGATTTTCAAAAGGCCAAATAGGAAACATTCTTTTTCTGCTAAGTCCTAGAATATCTCAGGGTCAGTTGTTTTAATTTTTGCTTCTCAGAGTCAAATATGATACGATTTGCAGTCCTTGTTTAATTTTATTTTGTTGAAAACTTTTGTACCTCTGGCTGTTGCATGGAGCCTGCAGCATAAAACTTTAAAAAGAATGTGAGTCTCGAGAGAGGGTAGCAGTTATCTAGGTCAAATGGACTGCTTTAGAAGAAGCAAACTGTACTTGTGTGCTTGGGCAGCATTTGAATTAGAGGTAGAAAATATGTCTGTCTGCAATTAAATGAACCAGCTGTTGCCTGTAAAGCCACCTTTTTACAGACAATTCCTGTCCTGCAATAACTGGAGTAACTGGGATGACTGCTTTGTAGAGAGTACAATATATAGAGAAGAAAAGAATATAGACCTGCAGAAAAGCAGCTTCTCTATAAGAAAATCTTTATTTTACAATTTTTGCTCCTGGACTGACCCTGGAATTCCTACTTTCTAAGTGGGATTGATTTTCAGTCCCTTTCTCTACCAAATAATACAGGTCAGGCTTTCTTTACTATTCTTCAGCAGTGTCCCACTTCTGACTGCAACTCTTAGTCACGGTTCCCACCATTGACTCTGGTATCTGCAGTATAAAAGAGAAGATTGCAAGAGTCTGCATGTGGTTTGACAAAGCTGCCAAGCTCATCCATGCATTTGCTGCCCTGAGAGGTGCAGCTGTTCCTGCCACAGCTGTTCCTTGCCCAGCCATAACTAGCCCAGTCTCTTGAGCTGGCTCTAGTGCTCACTAAACACTTCGTTGAACCTATTCAGCTCACTATCAGCAGAAAAGTGTTCTGCTTTCTTTGTCAAGTTAAATCAAAGAAACCCCAGAGCCACCAGCTGAGAACTGTCACGAAGGCCAGGGAAGGTTGGCAGCAGTGAGCCCCAAGATGGGCTTGGCTCTGTTACTCAAACCCTCGATTCCTGACATGTTTCAAAATACCTGTGTTTATTAGGAGAGCAGGACAGGAAATGGGAGAAGTGGTATCTTGCAACCAGGTAAAAGTATTTCCAGTACAAGAGACCTGATGCAGCTCCTGGTTCCACCTCATGTCATCAGCTATGTCTATGCCTCTTTGTAATACAAAAATTTGAGTTCCTTTGAAAATTGATTTGAAGTTTAGTACCGAGAAGAACAAGAATAGCACGTTATTCAACACTAGGGTATCAAAATTTGTCCCAAAGGATGCTACAGTCTTCTGCTTCTAAATGATGTCTGCAACCAAAAGCTAATTTTACCCACTGATTCTAAAGCAGTATTTAAAGCCATTGCTCTCTACTATGTTCACAGTCATAGTGACTGGAGGAAAGGATTCCTTTTTCTTGAAGGTGTGCAGTTAGCATGAGCTGAATTTCAGGCTGTGGGAGGCTTTTGTTTGAATGCTCTTTGGAGCACCTAAAACTTCTCCTGGATGTTCTGCAAGTGCTTTGGCTCTCTGCAGCTCCCTTCTACCCAGCTGTCAGACCAGTTCTGTAAAGCAAGCAGCCAAAATTTTGTATCTCTTCTTGGCACATTGAAAAGGAAGCTCATCATCAAATGATACGGGGCAAGTTTGCAATAATTCCTCACAATAAGGGAATATTGATTCCCTTCCCTGTATTGACAAATAAATGAACTGAGGCATGAACTAGCTAATTTAATTGCCCATGGAGTCCCATGTCTCGTCCCCAGGTACAGCAAACAAGTCTGTCTCCTTTCACAAGATTAGTCCATCTAAAGGTATCAATACATTTTTGTCTTTCTCTTTATTTTCTTTTTTCTTTATTCTTTTTTCTGTTTTCTTTTCTTTGCATCTTATTGAAACAAGACAACAAAGTGTATGTGCACTGATCTGTCAGAGTTAACCTTAGAACAACTCCTTTAGAGTTAACTACTTGCATTTTCTTATTTAAGTGCTTCTAGTCCTTTTTCTTTTTTGACTAGGAACCATTTTTTCATTGGAGACAGGCCACAGGAATTCAAGTTTTGGCTGATTCCCCACTTTCTGCTAGACTTTGCACTGGTGTGAAGTTTCCTCTGTGTTGGTAAGTTACCCAGAAAGACTGCTCCTAAAGGTTTGAAGACTTGGAATCTATCCAGATCCGCTTGGCTACTGTTTTTCTTAGTGGGCATTCACTGCTTTTATAAATTAAAAGTAACATTGGAGTGTCTTGTTTTGAACTTCTGTCACTCAAGTTCCTCTGGTCAGCAAAGGACAAAGAGTAGTCACAGCCCCCTCATTACTTGCTGTGGAGTCTGAAATTCTTTATTTCTGTGAGTAACTGCTTGGTAAGGCTGTATTAAGAGACTGCAGGATCAAATTGCTGAGATATGATTTATGCTGACTTCAATTTCAGGTGGCTGTTGCCATCCCAGAAGCAAAACCTAAAATACCAAAAATTTGTTTGTCCTCTGTCTAGTTGTGCCTTTGTCCCCTCTCAGTCGTGCTGGCCACCATCAGTGCCAGTCCCTTTGGATTTCGAGGCCGCGGTGTTGGTGAAGTTACTGAATTCAACAATATTAAAAATAACCTTTCGGGTTAACCTTCCTGGGTTATTCTTAACCCAGATCCAGAGGCACAATGCCTCTCAAAATTATAGTAAAACACAGCCATGTGTGCCTGCACAGACCTTTGTTTTGGGGAGACCCCGCTGTGGGTTTAACTCTCCGTTTCCCCGAAGGAGCTCAGTCCTTCCCCACCACGGAGTGAATGAGCGAGGGATGCTCGTCCCTTGGCACACCAGCGCTCCCGAGAGGAGCCGCGTGGGCTGCGGGTCCCTGCGTGCGGTGGGCGCGGTGAGACCCGCGCTGCTGGCTCCTTTCTGCGGCTCCGGGCCGGGCGGCGTTCCGAAGGCACTGTCCGGGCTGTGTGCGGGCTGATGCACAGCCCCGAGCCGCTCTCCGCGGGCCGCAGGCAGGGGAGGGGGTGCCCGTGCTGCCGGGGCGGCCCCGGCGGGCGGGCGGGACGCGTCGCCCCCGGCGGGTCCCTCCCGGCGGCTGTCCCGCCCCGTACTTAAGGCGGCGGCGGCGGGCGCTGCTCCCGCTCGCGCCCTGACCGTGTCACCCCGCAGAGCATGGCCCCGAATCGCCTGCGGCCCCTGCTGAGGTACAGCTCCTTCGCCATCCTCTTCCTCACGCCGCTGCTGCTGCTGCCGCTGCCGCTCGCTGTGCCCACGCGGGTAAGTGACGGCGGGGCTCCTGCGGGAGCGGGGCGGACCCGGGCTCCTGCCCTGCTGCCCTCGGGTCACCCCGGTCACCCCGGGTCACCCCGGCTCCTGCCCTGCTGCCCCCCGGTCACCCCGGTCACCCCGGGACACCCCGGCTCCTGCCCTGCTGCCCCCGGGTCACCCCGGCTCCTGCCCTGCTGCCCCCCGGTCACCCCGGGTCACCCCCACTCCGCCCGCTCCTGCTCCCGGTGGCTCCCAGCACCCAGCCCTGGTGCCGGCTGGATGCAGTTCATCCTGGGCCAAGCCCAGCCGTGGCTGGCCGGTTTGGAATTCTCCTGCATGATGCGGTAGCGCTTGCAGTGGGCTGAAGGGCAGGAGTGCGTGCCCAGCTCTGCTGAGGCTCTGCTGCTCCCGGCGTGTTGCTTGGTGACATGCTCCATCCTGATGCAGTCAGCGTTGTGTTCATGAATTGGTCGGGATTTCAAATGCTGTATCCTCCAATTCATCCATCTCATTCCAGGGATGGCGATGGCACAACTCCTTTGCGTTCAGTGGAGTTACACCAGCATAAAACTGGAATAACCCAAGGAAGTTCGGGTTTTAATGCCTTGTAGCCTTCTTGACCAAGTGTGAAAGTTCACTTCACAGTATTTTAGCTTATGGAGCTTTGGAGGCTATTCTGATGTTAAAAACTGCCTTTCTTCTGAGCAACTTGTATTGCTCAGTCTGTTTTAAAGTACAGGGAAATTTTACCTGTGTTTATAAACCAAATTGCCAACCCTTCTGATTTACCTATGTAAGTTGTATCAGCCTGGCCTTTCAGTTGAATGATGCTTCATATAAGGAGGGATTCCTGACTAGTTAACCTCTACTTTGGTCAAAACTAGGAAAGATAATTTAAAAAAAAATAAGTATGTCTTCAGTTTGCCATTATTTGTAGGCATATTGTGTCACTAATCTAACCTAAAAAATTTCAATATTTCACAATGGGAAAGCAATATTTCTGCCAGTGACTGGTAGGAGTCAGGTCATAGTGTTTTGTGTCAACTGTACAGAAACACCAAAGAGACATTCTGTGACTATTCCCATAAATCTCTGATAGGTATAGGTAGAAGTAAAAATATATATTTAATTCCAAATCTTTGGTTGCTTGAATTGGCCACAGTTGTTGAAGTTAATTTATAAGCATGGTTGTATTTTTGAACTTCATATAAATTATTTACTCTCTATAAAAACAGTGTTTTGAATTTTATTCACTTAGAATTGTTTATTTCTTTTTTTCATATTAGCAACAGATTAACCACAGTCAGTTCTAGCCCTGCATTGCTGCAGTACAGCATGAATTGTATCATGAGCTGACCTAATATGTATAAAGGGAAAAGACTTCAACAGGATCCACCTGATATCTTCTGATCTCTGAAGAATTTTTCTTTTCAAAACTTGTGCTGTCAATAATCTGGAAGCTTGAGGGGGGAAATGCAAATTACTTACAAAAGGTGTTTTCTGGTTCTTAAACTTCTCAACAACATTAAGTAGTATGCAGCCATACTTACTAATATCACCTGATGTCAGTTTTTAAGTGTCACTGTCACACCATTTATTTTAGCAATAAAGTCACATTTGTTGCATTACAGTGAAATCCTATAAACACATGCCCTAAATAGGAGCAAATACTGAACTACAGAAGACTGACTTCAGCCTTCAAACAGTTCACTGTTAGTTAATGAATACTTGCTTCTTCTCGCAATTTTTAGAGTACAAACCACGGAAGGCTGGGATTCAGAAATGCCTGATCAGCAGCCCTAAAAGACAGGTTGCAACAATTCTAAACTAGGGAATCCCCTTAGCAGATAGGGACAGTATGATTTGGGAAAGTAGTTTAATACCTATAATGTGCTTAGTCACAAAAAAGAAAACAAACAAACAAAAAGAATAAAAATAATAAAAAGGATAAAATATAAAAGAGTTTTACCTTAGGAGTTACTTTAAAAAGCAAAGAACTTTTAAATTATTCAGTGAAATAGTTTCTGAGCTCAACTGTGTTACTGGACATACATCAAAGACTTGTGAATTTCAGGCAAGCTAATCATCCACATTGGGAAATTTGGCCATCCATTAAAAAAATTGACTCTGTATTGCTGTTCTTGGCTCCTAGATGTAAAATTTGCTGACCTCAACCACCAATAGGTGCCTGCACACAGCAAACTGTGCACTTACCTAGTGGTGGAAGATTTGTTTTTCTCACAGAATTTATTTTGTGTGGCTGTATTAAAGCAAACACTAAGTTTAAGTCCTCATTCATCAGAACTTGCAAAGGTACAGACAGGGAGTGTGTGGGCCTCTTGTATGCGCTACCAATGTGTTTCTTATCTTTAAAGAGTTTCTAATGTTTGACTGTGTCTTCTATTATGTCGCAGGAGGCCAAATGTGGGTATGTCATCATCGTCATGGCTGTGTACTGGTGCACTGAAGTGATCCCCCTGGCTGTCACCTCCCTCATGCCAGTGGTGTTCCTCCCTCTGCTCGGAGTTCGGAGCGCTAAAGCAGTAAGGAACTCGTGTAGTCCAGGTCTGGCACAGAGAAATCCAGTGCTCTGGTCCCCCACCAGTGCTTAGCCAACAAGTCTGTATTGGTGATCAGGGTTCTTACACGGGAAGATGCTGAACTATGTTTGCCCACACTGCTGAGAGTGGGGGCCTGAGGAGGGTCTGTTTTGGGCATAGATCCTACTGGAGAGCATCCCACTGGTGCCAGCAGTCTTTGTGCTCCCAGTCAGTGAGAAAGCAGTGCTGAGTCTTCTGGGAGATCTCAAAAGGCATGGGACCAAAGAGGATGGATGGCATGGTGCTGGCAGGTGTGCTGTGTGCTCCTCAGGTCTCATCCTGGGCACAAGGCTGAATTCAGGCTCACTGCTGCCCAGCAAGCTGGTAAACACAGGCGTGGTTGGTGAGGGTGCTAAGAAAGCCCTTTTGGAGCTCAGTATTCCCAGCACCTTCTGTACTCTGAGCCCCCAGCTGTGTTTTAGGAAACCAGTATCATTTTGCACAATGGAGCAGAGAGCTCCTGCTCTCAGTTACAGTCAGCATTACACAGGATTTGAGGTGTTCAGGAACTGCAGGGAGCTCTCAGGCAGCAGCTGCCTCTTGTCCCAGTGTTGGCTGGAGCCTGGTCCAATCCCTGGATTTGAGAGGGTGATAGGCAAATTGTACTAGCGAAGCAAGAATTTTGGCCTGACTTACCTTCTCTGTCTTTCAGGTGTGCTTGCAGTACCTGAATAACACAAACATGCTCTTCTTTGGAGGGCTGATTGTTGCAATTTCTGTTGAGCATTGGTGTCTTCACAAAAGGATTGCGCTGAAGGTCCTTATGTTTCTTGGGGTGCAACCTGCACTGTAAGAGTATTATATTGATTTTTTTCTTACCTTTTGTCATTTTAGCAGTGCCCTAGGGATGATATTTAGCAGTCAGTAGAGAAAGGATGCTTCAATAGCCAATTTAGCTGTACTTGCAGAGTTTCCAGAAATGAAGTCTTGCAACAGGAACAGTTTATTTGTCCTTTATCCAAAACTAGCATCTGACTACATTTTAGAGGCTTGCCATTGGGGACAAAATTATGACAGACTGAACAATGCACTGGGATTCCTTCAGTGAAGGTGGCAGAGCTGTCCTAGGAGGTAGTCTGGCCCTGCTCTGTACTAGTGGATGCTGCCTACATCCCTGCCTGGGCTTTGCTCTCCAAATGACAGTGACTGCAAAGCTTAGCAGCATCTGTTCACTTTCTTCCTCTCTCTTCTGCATCTTTCTCTCTTGTCAGCCTCATGCTGGGATTTATGATAGTCACTGCCTTCCTGTCTATGTGGATAAGCAACACAGCCACCACTGCCATGATGGTTCCCATTGTCCAGGCTGTTCTGGAGCAGTTGGACAGCACAGAGTGTGACATGACTGTGCTGGAGCAAGAAGCTGAGCAAGCAAATGCAACGATTGAGCTGGAGGAAAAGAGCACATCAGTGTCCACTGCAGCCAATGGTAAGGGCCTATTCACCAATAAGCTGATGCTGCTGGGCTTGCTACACTCAGCTCCCCAACCTGGGAGTGCTGTGTACCCTTTCCAAGGAAGGAGGAGGGTAACCTGACTGAAATCCCTTAAATACATGTCATTTAGGTTTTACAAAATAGCTTTCCATTTTGATGGCTGCCATTTTGTATGCTAGTGCTAGATCACAGACAGGTTGTTATGTTCTTTCCTTCAAGCTGGAGTCATCCTCCCACAGTCTCCCTAGACTTGAATGCCTGTTTAGGGAAGTGAAGGGCATATCCTATGGAAAATAACCATCCAGACCCCAGCATCCCACTTTCTAAACCTTGTGATTATCAGTGGGGATTCAGCTTCTAGTCCATGTAGGAATGTTTGAAAAAATATGTGAACACAATCCATTTTGGTTCTAGGGTAATAAATGCCTCTTTATTGGCCAGATTGTATGTGGAGGGGGGAGAACAAGGAGGACTACTTTAAAAGCCACATGGAAAAGAGGAACTGGTGTAATTTGACTCACAATAGACAAACTGTTCTTGTGTGTCATCTTACCCTGATGCTTGATTCCTCAAGGTCCTCTGCCAATGCTGTGGTTCTACAGTAGGTTTCACTTCATTTGAAATATGTGCACAAACTCAGACCCTCTCATTTCACTGCTCTGTTGTGGTGTTACAGAGGGCTATATTATTAAATATGATTACAGATCAGATTCCAAGTATAGTGAAGATAGTAAGAGTGTGCAAAAAATACCCTTTGATATTGTTGAGTTGGTTGTAATTGCCATGAAGTCTTTCTCCTGCTCCATTAGTCCAGTGAGACTTGAAGATTAGAGTGTTAACCTCAGAGAACAAGGGACACAGCAGTAAAGTTTCATGGTTATTGTAAACTGACATAATGCCAAGAAAGGATTTGGGTTTCAGTGGTTTTGGGTTTTTTTTCTGCCTATATTAATATCTGTTAAAGCTAGTTGGGTTCTCACTGTGGAATTGGAATGGTTCCAGTGACTACAATATTTGGCTGGTGGTAAGCCTCTCTGTGAAACAAGACATTACTGGTGAGGAGCTGTGGCAGTGATGTGGGCAACAGCATCCTTGGATCATGTAAACCCAGTCTGTCAGCCTCTTTCTTCAGTTCTTCATTAACATTAGTCTATTTAGGGAGATATCTGTGGGTTTTTAAATTAAAATGAATGGCACATGCAAACTGGAAGCACTAAGTCTACAGACCCTATCCTGAACTCTCTGCCTTTCCAATTTTACCTGAGGCAAATAATTTTCTTTCTGTCTAGTTGTTAGCAATGAGCAAGTCCCTGATGACCCCAGATCTGCTATGGAAAGGAAAAGGTGGAATCGTATAAGCAAGGGAATGACACTTTGTGTATGCTATGCTGCCAGCATTGGAGGAACTGCAACACTTACTGGAACAGGACCAAATGTGGTACTGAAAGGCCAGATGAATCAGTAAGTAATTTTTACTGCTTCTTTTAGTTACACTGTCATACTCTTTGTGTGACCAATTAACTGGTCTTAGATGACAATTTCAGTTGTGAACTTCAAGCAATAAGTTGAGGAACTGAGACTGAGAAATGTGTATGAAGTGTTGGGCCTCATTTTTTTTTGCTTCAGCATCTTTTAAAAGGAAGCTATGTGATGGAGTTAAGGTCTTCTGAGAAAATTGGAAATACTTGCTGACAATCAACATGCAAGTGGTTGATTATGAGATATTGGTTCTTCTGTGTCCTCTTTTTCAACTGAAATGCAGCACATAAGAAGAGGAACTGCAGAAAGAGCACCTGAAGAATGTAGATTAACCCTACCCATAAGCACTCTGAAGAGAGCTAGAAGGAGCTTGCCTCCTGTAGCACTGTTCCTCCATGCTGTGGCTGTGGAACTGAGCACTTGTTCTCTCGTTGCTAAACTGAGTTTGGGAGCTGATCTAGATGGAGGCCAGCCTGCAATGGAAATTCTCCAGCATTGCTTCCTTGTGCTGTGAGTGCTTCAGCCTCAGCTGCTACATTGTCTGTTGGTTTTAACACCCAGCTGGAAGTTTGCTATTGGTATTTTTCCTCCGATCATTATTGGCAAACACAGAGAAGAACAAAAATTGCCTTTCATAAAACACTGTCTTCATTCTTTCAAGCCAACTAGCAACTTTTTCATCTGTTGAAGGCAGCAGAAGTACAGGTATTAATTTCAGGAAAGACATTTCTTGCTCTCTTATTAGAATGAATTGGGAGGAAGAAAAGATATCCTGTCTTGAGATAAATGAGCAGGCATGTTGGAAGTAAAACGTATCTAGAATGGATGGGAGAACTTTCAGCCACACTTCTCTGACTGAGACCTAAAGTATCAACATAAGCTCCTATATGCATCAAAGTAAAACACAGGGAAAACTGACAATCATTTAATTTCTGCTCTGAAATCAGACTGCCTTTCCAGTGACTTAAGTTAGGCTGTGGATGTTACTTATGGTTACTTGTAATGTTGTCCTAGATTTACATGCAGAATTGTCACTAGCACATATTAAAGGGAGAGTAGATTACTAAATGTTTTGACATTCATACAGAAAGTAATTTATTTGCAGGATATACCCCGACAATAATGATATTGTGAATTTTGCGTCCTGGTTTGGATTTGCATTCCCAAACATGATCCTGATGTTGGTGTTAGCGTGGTTTTGGTTGCAGTGCTCCTTCATGGGACTCAAGTGAGTATTTATCTACACGATATTGTGTAAATCCCTCAGCTTACTGATACATCTGGCTAAAACAAATGCAATGACAAGTTATTAATTTCATAGCAGAGAGCAGGTCCATTTCACAGAAATGTTGAGGTCTGGAAACCTTTTGTGCTCATGGGAGGTACATTAAAACAAAAGCCTTCTCATTCTTAATATTCAGAAAGAATTGCCTTTTTATTTTTCAGTCTCTTACCTGTGAATTTCAGCCCTAGGAGAGGTGACATAGCTGGTTTGTAGCCATTGATTCAAACCAGACTTTTTCATCCCAGGTTGCTCTAAATTGCCATCCTTTGATAGAACCCATTCTTCTGTGAGAGCTGGTAAAAGCTCATCCCCAAAAAATGCTTTGGCACTGTTGTAATTTCTTTATTTATGGCCTCTGCTGTGGTCTGTGTCTCTGTGTCTGCCCCCAGGAGTGACAGCTTCAGAGTGATGAGAATGTTAAATCCCTCTAATATGTTCATACTTAGAGTATTTTGTTTCTCTCTATTTTTTCTCAAAGCTTAAAAAAAAGCTGGGGCTGCAGGACAGAGAAAGGTCCCAAAGAAAAAGCTGCATACAATGTGCTGAAGGAAGAAATGAAGAAGTTAGGCCCTGTCTCTTATGCTGAATTAAATGTCCTCCTCTTGTTTGCATTGCTGGTGTTCTTGTGGTTTACCAGAAACCCAGGCTTTGTAAAAGGCTGGGCCTCCAGGCTCTTCCCAGGAGGAGAAAAGTAAGTTTTAGGGTTTTTTTCCCTCTTTTACTCTCTTGGTTATTAATCAGATTCCCTCGCTCCTACATTCCACTTTGAATATGGGTTCATTAATCGCCAGCTTTACCTGACTTGACATGGCTGCTGGGCTTGATCCAATGGCTTGTACATGACACTACCAATCATCTATGATTTAACAGTTTGTACTGCAGTGAAAAGGCTGCAGACTGAGACGTGGAGCAAGCTGAACCTCCTAAAAGAAGAGAAAATTCTGTAATGATGGTCTCAGTCACACTGACATACACCTTGGTGTTTTGTTTGTATGAGCTCCAATCAGTTGCAGTGATATTTGAATATTTGCTAATATCATCATTAACCAGCCTTAAAACTCACTGGGAATTTGATTTTGTGCTTTGAATGGCTTCTCTGCATAGTGCTCGTGCATGGCACGTTAGGAACATAATGCACACGTTGGGACTGTCATTCAGGGCTTTTCTTTAGATGTCTGTCTTTGAGATACAACTACTGGATCTTGGCTTCAGCACAAAGAAGGAGCCCTGCTCCTGGAGGGATGAGTTGTCATCTGGGACTCTGGTTATTAGTGTGTATTGTAGCTTGTTTCTTTTATTATTGTGTTCATATTAGGGCAGGTCTGAGAGACCTCAGACATGAGCTATGACCCATTTTGCTCAAGCCCCAAGTGGGATGGAATGAATGCTGGAAGGCAGCCCTTCCCTAGGAGAAAGATGTCCATTTTCTAACCTGTATTCTCTTTTCTTCATTAGGTTTATTACTGATGCTGTTCCTGCTATGTTTGTTTCCCTGTTACTGTTTATCCTTCCTGCTGAAAAGCCCAAATTCACAGGCTGGAAACCAAACAAGTCTGACTCTGAACAGACTGAAGAAGGTATTTAAAAGAGGCATTGTAGTACTGTGAAACAGCTAACCCACTCAGCTAACAAAGCAGAAACATGCACTGGATTTGCGTGAGTTCTTTAGAGCAGCCCACCTGGCTCCTTCTTTGGGCAGGGCTGGGCACAGTCCATGTGTGTGTTACCCTCACCCTGTGCACATTTCTCAGTACTGTGCATCTGCCCACCAGTGTCTTACAGAACAGGAGACAAAGTGTCTTCGCTCTCCTAAAACTTGTTCTACTTTTCATTTCTCACTTCAGATATAAAGCCATTTCTATCAGCCCCGCTGCTAGAGTGGAATGTGGTTCAGAGGAAGATGCCCTGGAGCATTGTGCTGCTGCTGGGAGGAGGTTTTGCTTTGGCTGATGCAAGCGCAGTATGTCCTGACATCTGTTTTTCTCTGACTCAAAGGCGAACTTCCCTGGTTTGTTATCTAGTCCTGTATTACTGGGCATGCACCCAAAGCCAAACCCAGTAGCAAAGTTGAGATCTGGAGGGAGATCTAAATTAGGAAAAACCAAGGAGAGACGAATACTTGTGAGTTTTCTAGGAATTTTTTTTCTCTGACCAAGTTTCTTTAATTTGTCTTACCTCTTGGAGACTGCTGAGTAGGTTGGGATCTTCACTGTCTGAACAGTCCAGAAAAGCATCCTTTCTTACTTCTGTAATCGTCCCAATCTCAGCCCTGGCTGGAAAAGTAGAAGTATAGATACCATTTGTCAGAGTTTAGAACCATTTGAAGTTTGTTTAAAGGTGATGTATCTTAAAGCAAAACCACTGCTGAAGTGGTCAGAAAGAAAATCCTGGCTTGATGCTGTGTTCATAAATTCACAGAAAAGGCAGCTAAATTCCCCAAACAGGAAGGAATATTGAGGTGAACCGAATTGTTTCCTTCATCACTGCTAAGATGCATCTAAATCAGAGCAAGCATTAGCTGTCAGTAGTACCATACTTTGGGGAAAGTGATGTTCACATAAAAGTGTTGTGGCTAATTAGGTTTAAACCATGGGGCAAATTAAAGCTCTGGGCCTTGCATTCATCTATATACATCACACATAAATTATTGTAGCTCCAGAGGAATAAAAACGATCAAGTCAGAGATTTTGTAACCTGTTTGTATCAACTACTGACTGTTTTCTGACAACAGAGCATTCATACAGAATCATAACCTTCAGAAACCTTAGCAAAATGTGCTAAGAAGCTTCTGGGCCATATGTTAAGTATTTGCAATGGCCTCTGAAAAAATTTCTTGTTTAGCAAGAAAACTGTAATTTTGTAACCTATGTGTGAGCAAGTATTTGGTTTTCTGAAGAATCAGAAAAGTGGGATTCAGTGTTACATCTAGTTGGCAAGGAGTGTCTTTTAGCTTTTGTGACAGATCATTGAACTTTCCTGGATGGTGTTTGTCTTGTTTAGCATTATTTGACAGGAATGTTGCCCATAACATGGCTTCCCTGTTTGTGAGTCAGAGGTTCTAAACCTGAAACTGAAACACTTTGTTTTTTTTCTTGCAGAACTCTGGGCTCTCAGCTTGGCTGGGTAGTCAGATGACTCCATTAGGATCTATCCCCCCTTGGGCCATTGCATCAGTGGTCTCCCTTATTATAGCTGTCTTCACTGAATGCACCAGTAACGTGGCCACAGCTACACTCTTCCTGCCTGTCTTTGCCTCCCTGGTAAGATTGCTTCTGTCCTGTTACCCTGTCAGCTGGAGGATCAGAGTTAAGCTGGGTGGCAAAGCAATATTATATTTATTGTCTTGGAAGTGGCTCCACTGTACTTAAAAGGCAGCTATGTCCTGCCTTCTGTAAGGTGTGTGCCTTGGCCCTGGAGAAGGTGAAGTGGCAGTCACTTTTTTCAATGCAGACCAGCAAACATCAGTTATTTCTGGTCATTTGAACCATCAACTTAAAACTGGGAAAACACACACACAAAACCCAAACCAAAACAAAATACAGCACTTTCTGATGATGCCTTCGAATTATTCATCTTCACATTTTGTGCTAAAATACTACAAATGGTAGGCCTGATTATTAGAAATGTGTAATTTCTCATGGGAACCCAGAACAATTTTAAAACCTAGGGAGGACAACCTAGTAAGTTTTACTGCCTTTCTGAGCAGAATCAAAACTGTGGCATAAAAAGAAAAATAGGATACTTTAATTAGGAAAGGAGAGGCACTTTATTCTAGACTATTTCATCAAAGCAAAATTACCCCAGTCAAGGTACTGAGCTATTAATGACTTAAATTGCCACTTAAGTTTTGCATCCCACAGAGTTTATATAAAGTCTATGAATGTCACTCCACAAGCCTAGTAATTATAATCCCATTCCTGTGTTCCCTGGAAAAAGGGTGGTCCGAGGTCAAAGAAAAGATTGTTGGATATATTTGACCAGAAATCTAAATTATACCATAGAGCAAAACAAACAACATGAAAGAATCAAGCCATGTTTTTAAGTATCATGGGACAGGAAACAACAGCAAGTTATCTTTAAGCACATGAGGATTTCAGAATAAAATGTTTGTGAATTATTCTGGTGATGTAATACAAGGAAACAAAATAAGCCTATGTATCTCAGTGGTCTGGGGCAGATTGATCCTTTATGTTTCCCTTTTCAAATACCCCTCCAGAGTGCTATTCTCTCCATCTCCTTGCAGGCTACATCTGTCAGGATCCACCCTTTGTACGTGATGCTGCCTGCTACCCTCAGTGCTTCTTTTGCCTTCATGCTCCCTGTTGCAACTCCCCCCAATGCAATAGTGTTCTCCTACGGCCGCATCCGTGTTCTGGATATGGTGAGATGATTGCCTTCTCTCTTTTCTGAAATTCTCTATTGCTTTCTTCCTGAAAGATGGTGAGAATTTAATTTTCTTTGCAGAGTATTTCCAAAGTACCAGCTTTGTACCGGCTAGTACCAGCTACCACCCTATGCCCCTCTCTTCTGCAGTGTTAATACTGTGATAAAAATTTGCATCTCTGAAGTAACAGTGCTTTTCTCACAGGCTTTGACAGACATACAGACTGGCCCAAATGAAATTAAAAACTGACAAGTCATAAGCCCCTGGGACCTGAAGGGTTAAAATGCCCTGCAGTGCTCTGGGGTTTTGGCAAGTGTCTAAAGCCTTGTCTCCACTGGAGCTGAAAGCAGAAGGTAGCAATCAGTAGCCCTTGGCTCTGGTTCTCTGATTTTCTGCCAGACCACACAGGGCAGGTTCTGGGCGGAACACACAAACATTGCTGGTTTTCTAACTGGGTACTTGAAGAGGGCATAAGCTGTTTCCTAACTAATAAGAATGACTTCTTACACATGCCTTAAAGCTCCTAGACTGGTTATATACATAGCAAAGTGCTCAAAGACTATGCACAGTGTGTTCTCTGGTGTCTCCACTAAGCAAGAGCAGAAGGCAGTGAGGCAATGGCAGTTTCTGTGATTTGTTTACCATCTTTCTTGTGAATGTACAGGTAGGCCTTGCTGCAGTTTGCTGTGCTGGTGTTTGGGTGTTGCTGGTTTGGACTTGCTGTGCTGGTGTTTGGTTATTGTTGTTGGCTTGGATTTTTTCCCTCACAGGTTAAAGCTGGAATAGTGATGAATATCATTGGAGTCCTCAGTGTCTCACTGGCCATCAACACATGGGGAAGACCTATGTTTCAGCTGGACACATTCCCAGCCTGGGCAAACATCACATCAGAACAGTGAGCTGTAAAGAATTAGTGTGTTAAACAAGGAAAGTACCCTTAGTACTCCCTATTGCTTAAAGTCCTGTATAGAGTGTCATCACCCCTTCAGATCCAGTGTTGGGTCTTTGCTCCCTTACAGCAGTCACACATCAGTTTGGGTTTGAAACAACCCAGTCTTACTCCTGTTGAACAACATTCAGCAGTTTATGGTGCTTAGCATGGGGAAAGAGCCTATCTAGGGAAGAGGCCAGTTCTAGTGCCAAGAATCAGCTTCTTGCTCACAGATATTTGTCACCACCTGAAACTTATCACTGTATTTTTTTGAAGTAAGTGAAACCAAGAACAGTTGAGCACCTTCTGTCCTTTGGCAGTCACCCCTTAATGCTGATTTGCATCTCTAGGTATCTAAATGCATTTGAGAAAGAGACTTTCTCTGCTTTCTAATGGACTTCACACTGTAAGAACTGGATTTTTGCCAGATACATGGTGCTTGCTCTGCTCTGTCTGACAATAAGATACAGGGGAGCTTGCATGGGTAGATGATACTGAGCTTGGCTATCTCAGTTAGACCAAAACTCCTCTAAAACCAGTTCCAGCTAAAAGCTGTAGGACAGACACTTCACTGTCCTGTTTGCAGAAAAGAATGTTCTGAAAGTTTCTTGAAGGGGAGAAATTGCCCTCACCTCGGCTAGGGAAGCTCTTCACTTTGTTGCTGGACAAGAAGGAAGCAAATACTGTTGTCATCAGCAGTCACACGGGGTGATTCGTGGTCAGGAGTGCTGGGCCAGGGGAAGTGTGCATGTGGGGTAGCACTGTTGGGATTATTGTAACTGTGAAGCATCAGATGTGTCACCTCTCTGTACTGTTAATTGCAGTTACTTTTTCAGACACTTCTATCACACCCTGTGATTCATTCATATTTAATTTAAATGGGTGGGTTGCATGATTAGAGCCTGGCAAATAAAAACTTTCTAGAACTGTCTCCCCTCCTGTGTAACCACTTGTTTCTGCATTAGCTTCCACTGTAGAACAGTGTTGGCCCAGTAAGATCCAGGAAGGTACAAACTGTAGTGAATAATGCAAAGCACACATCTGGATACCACTCTTTAGGGTCTCCAGTCCTGAATATCAGTGGTTTCTCTTTTTCATCAGCTAAGTGATAACTCCGGTTTGCATCCCTGAAGATGCTCAGGTGGGACCAAATCAGGTGGCATATCCTACCAACTGTCCCATTCATTTCAGAATAAAGCATTATAAGAAACTAAGAAACACAAGCAATTTTTAAGAATTGATGTTGTACAAACTTTCCAGTATAACAGGCACAAATGGGCTTTTCTTCAGCATGAAGCATGCATGGTGTCCTGTTCCAGTGCCCTGAGTAAATACATGTTACTTGCAGTGGACAATGCAAGGACAATTGCTTTGTGATTAGATCTGGTTTACAGCCCCTTCAGCTGCAGGACAACTACCATGATAGAAACTTATTGGGCATGGCATTTATTTAGTTGCTCATCAAAGGATTTTTGTTTTAGGTGCAGAAGTTGTGATGATCCTACGGTAGTGACATAAAAGAATCCCTTTGCCCCCCATTTAAAACACACTCCCCCAGCACCCACAGAGAAGATGGGAGGGTCCTCGTGTGGGCTTTGTCAGGGTGGGTTATTCAGCCACCCTGAGTGAGCAAACAGTTCCCATTTTACCATATGAGGGCAGAGTGTGGTTCCTTGTGGTCAGGAGTCTGTCAACTGGCAGCACAGCTGCCAGTGCCACTTCTAAGGAGCTAAATTAATGCTTTCTTATTTTCTGCCCACTCTCCATGAATCCTTGGCTTTTCCTTTCTCCGCTGAAAATACCAATTTACCAAAATACCAAGTTGCTAATGCTGTTTGTGCAAATATTGAGTGTCCCAAACCTGCAGTTGTGATCTGGGCTGCTGTTGTACAGGGTTCCTGTACCAGTGTGCAAACTGGTTTGCACAGTGCACTCGTGCTTGGCAATGGTCTCACAATCATGAATGAGTTCACAAATGACCAAACTACATGAAAACATACAAAAGGACAACAAAGGTATTTCCTGCCCATGTGTTAAACATCTAGATCTGTGAAATAGAGAAGAAAAAACCTTTCAGCATTCTCTCTATGATCAGAAGTCCCCAAGCTGAAGAGTGGTTTGAATTTGTTGGTGTCATCCACTGAGTTCTGTGCAGTGGGTCGTGAATTCCATCTGAGTTCTGATCTCACTTGAACTCAGCCTTTCGCTTATTCAGACTTTGTTTTCCAGCTCAGGTGTGTTGCCACTTGAAATATAAATAACCTGGTTGTAGCCAAACCCAGCATTTGCTGACAAAGTTGGACTTGGACTGTTGGTGATAATTAGCCCAGAAAGAGATGTAGATCCCTGAATCAGTCCTAGCCAAAATGCAGCAGGGCTCCTTAACATGCCACTTCTTCCTTTTTAGTAATGACACACCTTATTTATGTTTTTATGTACTTCACATCGGGTTTTTTTCCCCTAGTGTCTGTGCTAAATATGTGAAGAAGTGGGTGGTAATGAATCCTGAGCCCTCGGGTCATGTGACAGAGTTTTCACAATGTTTTCCAGTGTGGGTGAATAAATGTGTGACTTGGACAAGCCTGATGAATCTCTTTGTGCCATTGAGAGGTTTTCAACACTTTTGTACCTTGCACCACAAGGCCAGCAGTCTGCTGCAAGAGACTTGTTGGGCTCAGCAGTGTCTGCATGGTTTACTGGCAGGGTGCTGATTGTCCTCTGCCCAGAACCATCCCAGTGGCAGCTCTGCAGTGCCAGGCCAGACCTTCTGATACCCTTTGTGTATCTTTGCTGGCCCCTGTGTGAAGGATCTGTGGCACAGGGATGCTTGCCATGCCCTGCAGACTCCCCTTACCATTGGGAGCACAGAGAAAAGGCAGGGATGCCATGCTGCCCTGAGCTGATTGGGAACATTTGGTAGCGATTTAAAAATAGAGCTGACTACACTGAAACTATTTTTGCCCACTTAGGTTTTTCTGGAGCACTTAGTCAATAGTTGCCCATTCATTATGGTATAAATGTAGATTTCCATTTACTGTAGGTTCTGGCCATAAGAAAGAGACTGTTTCTTCTGTCAAAGAAATTGTTATCCTTCCCCAGTTTACTTCAGTGCTTTATTTACCCACACAAAATTATTTCCCAGTCTCATTTGGCACATAGCCCTTCAATGAGTTTTCATAAGCTGTTTCAGGCCAGAGTGTGAGCCTCAATACAATGTTCATAAAGCATTTTTAATAGGCAAACCATTTTCTTGAAAGAACCAAATGTTCAGATGCTAAATCTAATTTATTGTAGTTTCCTTTGTGAGCTATTCTTTGAGAACAATAACTTGGTTTGGGTCTTCGCAAATATTTTAGAAAGCCAGCTGAAGATCAAATTTCCACCAGAAATAAAGTTAATACAATCTTTCAATTAAGGAATGATTATTCTGGAGGAAGTTTCTATTTTACTTCAATGTTTTGCCTTGGCTATACAGTCAGAAATCAGAACCATAGGAACTTTTATTGCTCCTGGCAAATGACTGACTTCAATTCACCTGCTGTCTAGTGTCCTAATAGAAGCCTCACATATTTTTAACCAACTTGTTAATGAAAAACATAAAATGCTTCTGACTCATGACATTTAACCTTGAATTTATCTTTGAATTCTAGTGTTTGTCTGAAGCTGGAGGAGTTCCACAGTGACAGAAGTACACGTGCCAGTGCCTTCAATAAACCAGTCTTTTTACACAATTTCACCCAATTTGCAGCTTCCTTCAATGGTGTTCAGCATCTGCAGACAAAGTGGTTCCACCATGTCTCTTACTGGCTGCCTTCTGAAATGCACATTACCTGCCAGTTTCTTGACCTCAAAAAAGAGCACTTAGTGAAGAGTTAAGCCTTTAATTAAATATGTTCTGACAATTGTTTTAGTCACTGAAAACTATGATCTTGTTTCTATTGAATTACAATTATAGCATTTGAATAAAAAAAATTGCAGACTTTGAGCTGGTTTGTTATAAATATAACATAATGCATACTATACTCTGTTATTTCACCATATTTGAAGCACGATGCTCTCCAGTCTACAGGAGCTGTCTTGCATTCTGTGGGTAAAATCCTGTCAGCTGTTGTCCATGTTAATATCAGTTTGCATTCTATTCCAAAACAGTGGGTAAATGGGTGAACAAGAGGGATGTCTTGGGTTTCATGGAGTGGTGTAAAACACTTCCCTGTTTCATCTCACTTGATCAGTTTTCAGTAATGAAATGGCTGGAATTTCTTTTCTCTCTGGTGCAAATGCACTGCACTGTGGTGTCACAGGGAAATCTTTGCAGCATTTCACTTCCTCAATGTTTACCTTAGATTCAACAGCATGCCAGACAAGACTTACTTTTCTCTTGTGTCTCATAAGACCTTGGGGGCTTCAGGTTCCAGAAGTGGCTCCATTTAAGAGCTCTGTATCTGTGCCAGTTCTAATGAGTTAAGATAAGATTACTGTCCTAAACCATCCCATTTCTGGGCAGGCAGCAGCAATAGGCAGTCTGGTCTCTGTGAAAGGAGAGACTGAGACAGCAGTGTCCTCCTGGTTCTATGACAGTAGGATAAATTCCTGCCTCACATTTATATTAACACATATCCTGCAAGTTTGGCTCGCCTGACATTTAAAAACAAAAAAGTTCAAACTTTTCTTAGAGAATGTTCTCAGTTGCTATACTAAAATCCCGATTTTCAATTTTGTTCCTGCTTTGATGGACAAGAATTGAGATGTTTGACTTAACTCTGGCAAACTTACATAGCAATTTATTTTTGTGACCAATCCTTTTTTAGGATTCTCTCCTCTGAAATCACTCTTGGGAGAGAAATCCTGTTCTAGAATAGCAGTGCAGACACGTGGGATCTATTTGATCTCTTCTTTTAGCTCAAAGTCTGTATTTACTGGGGAGTGACTTGTTATGTTTTGATATTGTAATAGTAGTATTCCACAACCACGAAAATGTTGTCTAAAAAAGCAGCCTTTTTTATTAAGAAAAAACTATGCATGGATCCTTTTTATATGGTTTTTGTAATCCAATTCCCAGGGGAAAAAAAATCATACTACATAGGAAAAGATAGTATTATAGAAAATTGCTAAGTCGGATGCCAAAAATTCTTCAATGAACAAAAATAGCAAATAATTAAATGGCACAAAAAAAAAAAAAAAGACACTAGAAGGGTTTCAGGTAAGTCAGTAAAGATTGCTTCCACTGTTGCTGCACCCTCATGGAGCATTTGGTTTTACTCCTTGGCTGACTGTAAAGTCACTATGAAAAATAAAACGCAAAGCTCCAAACTTTGTCCAATATTTACCATTAAACTTTAAATTTTAGCGTTGATTCTCTCCACTTCCTTTTGCTCTGGAAGTGATGAAGAGTGGCTTTGTCCAGTACAAAGCTAAAATGAACGTTCTGCAAATACAAACAAAAGTTCATCCTTTTTTAATTCTTCTCAGCCCAAGCGTTATCTGGGAAAAAACCACTGCAGGAGCACTGACGCCAGAGTGACCCCGTTGCGGTGGCTGCGGCTGCCCGGGCAGGGTGTCCCTCTGCGGGGACAAACCGATCCATGTAAAACTCCATACTGGTGCTTCAAAGCACATCGCCTTGTACTTCAATGATTTCTGAGCTCGCCGGGGCTGCCCGTGAGCTGCACAGAGCGCCCTGAGAGGGGATTTGTACGGCGCTACGCTCAGGGCAGGGTCCGTTGGGATACCGGGATCTGTGGCCGCGGCAGAGCGAGCGGAGGCACAGCGGCACCGGCCCTCAGGGGGACCCGCGCGCTCAGGCGGCGCCGAGCCGGTGCCCAGGGCCGAGTGCGAAGGACTGCGGGTCAGCACACGGCCGGGAATACGAACGGCAACGAAGGGCGCCGCCGGGCGCCGCCGGGATGCGCCGGGATCCGCCGGGATCCGCCGCCGGGCAGCGCGGCCATGGCGCCCGAGAGGCCGCTCCGAGCCCGCGCTCGCCCGCCAGGCGACGCGTTGCTAGGCAGGGGCCGCTGCGTTCCCAGTGTGCATTGCGTTGCGTTCTGCCCGAGCGCCGGCAGGGGGCGCTGGCCGCCGTCGGGAGTGCGCGCCCTGGACATGGACGCAGGTGCGGGGCCGTGCGGGGCACGATAGGAGCCGGTGCGGGGCCGGTTTGGGGCCGGTGCGGGGCCGTGCGGGGCAAGGATGGTGCCACGGAGGTGCCGGTGCCGGTGCCGGTGCCGGCCCCGCGCCCCCGGGCCTGCCGCTGCCGCACCGCGCAGGCCGAGAGCCTGAGCCCGCGGCCCCGAGGCCGCCCCGGCCCGCGCTGCGCCCCGGCCGCGCCCGCCCGCTTTGGGTGACGCGTCGGCCGCGATTACTTTCTGTCGGTTCTGTGAGTCTCTTACTGTTTTTTTCCTTGCATCAGATGATACAGGAAATCGACTTCGATTCCAGTTGGAGCTGGAGTTTGTTCAATGTCTGGCAAATCCAAATTACCTCAACTGTGAGTACTTAAAATAATTACCAGGATCCGGAGGAGTACGTATAGTTTAATGATGTTTATTGTTACTGGTAATGTTAAACATGGAGAGAGGGCTAAACAAAGAAAAGGGTTTTTTGCAGCATAAAGGTAGTCGGTAAATAATTTGTTTAACAGTTGTATTTTTCTTTTAATACAAAGTCTCTCAGTTGGAGTGCAAAAAGAAAAATCATTTATTTGGTGGAGGAAAAAAAGAACGAGTTCAAATCTGTTATTAAAAAGTAATGTCAAGTTAACAGCATTCCTTTATCTGAAAAAGGAATTTTACTAATGTGAATAGTTTCAGGTACTATACATAACTGTTCTAATTTTGATGCTAGTCAAAATTTTCTTGTCTCAAAAAGCTGTTCTGTTTAATGAAAGATGCAAACGGTAAGGGAAATGAGACTAATCTGTTATTTTGACATAAAAATCATATTTTGCCCTTTGTTTTTTTATTTGCCAAATATAAATTGTGGAAATTTGATGAGATTATGAAAGTTTTGAATTTTTTCAAGCACAGATTTTTTTTCACCCATCTGTAACTGACAATTCCTTACTTGTCATTTTATTTCAGTTCTTGCACAAAGAGGCTACTTCAAAGATAAAGCTTTTGTAAATTACCTTAAATATTTACTTTATTGGAAAGAACCTGAATATGCAAAATACCTGAAGTAAGTGCTAAATTCTCTTAAGTTTCTGCATTTTAATGGCTTGGCTTTGACCTCATTTTGCACACTGTACAGCAGCATGTCAGGGTTTCATTTTTGCATGTAACCTTACTTTTGTCCTCCCTGCAACACAGATTATGTGAGATTATGATTATATGCAATGTAGTCCACCTGTAGCAGCAATAGGCAAAATTATAAAAAATTCATGAGTTATGCATAAATCTTCCTTTAAAGCCTTAATCTGCACTTTTGATTGGTTTAAAATCAAACTATTGAACATTAGGATAAAAAAGCAGTAAGTGCATTTTAAGATTAAATTTGCAATACTGATGCTTACATAAGACAAAGAATGATTTTGTGGTTTTGCATGTTTGCAAATTCCTTCAGTTTTTTGAGAAATGGTTTTGGTCACGTCCTTTAATTGGGCTGTGGAAACAGGCATTGTAATTGCTATGGATTTGGTCTACCAAGCCATTAGGGAAGCTATTCTAAGCAAGCAGGAATGTGCATTTATTCATTCATGAACTAAGGGACTGCATTCATTGTTTCCTGGCCTGATGCTGCAGTTACCAAGTCAGTGTGCAGGCTGAAGTGGTTTCACACTTGAGTAAAGCAGACACGAGACAGAACTAAAATAATGACCCCAGATTTAGTGTTCCTTGTACAAACCTGTATTAAAGTGTGTTTATTTTTAACCCAGGTACCCTCAATGTTTGCATATGCTAGAGCTGCTCCAGTACGAACATTTCCGCAAAGAACTGGTCAATGCTCAGTGTGCCAAATTCATCGATGAGCAACAGATCCTCCACTGGCAGCACTACTCGCGGAAGAGGATGCGCCTCCAGCAGGCACTAGCAGAGCAGCAGCAACAAAATAACACCTCTGTAAAATGAGAAGCACCTGGAGTAGTGATGAGAAGGTGTGCTGTGTGTTAGTGAAGTATTTACAGGAGAGGAGTGAACCCTTGTGGAAGTTTGGCTCTGGATGTGTTCCCCTTTTATTTCAATCTGTCAAGTGACCGGGGTTGCTTTTGTTTTATCAACTCTTTTTAAAGACTAATAAACACCTGCAATTTATTTTATAGCATGGACAATTTTGTAAGAGCTTTACTACAATAGTTATTGATTCCTCTTGATTTTGAAAATAAAGCCTGTATTTGTTACTTACTAAAAATCTACAAAACAGTGTAGCTCTAAAGGCTGTTCCTAGGAAGCCTTTTCTTAAAATGTCACTGAGAACTCCCTGCTACTTACAGCTCTGGTACAAGCAAAGGGGAGGTGAATAGACAGTCAAAATCGTGCAGTTTCTCCTTGAAACCAAGCTGAGCTATTATTTGTCACTTCTGTTTCCCTGGCAGTCACTGTTGATGGAAGTTTTGCAGTTTTCCTTAAGCACGTTGTACGGATAGAATTCAGGAGTGTCTGGGGAGCAGAGCAGAGATAGGTGCTGATAAACTCTGCAGGATAGAGAAGGAAACAAACTTTGCTCTGTTCCCTTAAACTTAGCTTCTTTGAACGTTGGCCTCTGCCCATGCAGCAGTGGCTGCTCTGGAGTCTCTTTACACTCCATGTGACAAGAACAGGGTGCATGGGGAAATGTGCCATTGCTTGGAGTACTGGAGAAGCACTTGCCCTTTGTTCCTGTATAGTTTTTGTACTGTAAGAACCCAGCTCTTGGCAGCTGCCAGGCTTTTAATTGTCATATTTTTTGAATGTATTTCCTGCCCATGTGGGACAGTGACACTAAAGCTGTCAGCCATCACATCATCACGCTTGGACTGAACTGATAAGCCATTAAACATCTTTGACATTTAAAATCTGTCTTAACAGTTTCAGTAATTATGTGGTCAGGCTTTGGAAGGAGATTTTTCTGTTTCCCGCTTTCCTCCTTACTCACTGTAAGTGTAACCTTGCAGTCAGTTACACTTCAGTAAGTGCAGGCTAATCTCAGCTCCTTTCAAAAGAGGTTGTTTGCAAACTGAAGTTTATTTGGACATTAAACAAAAGATACAGTTTTTTGTTGAAAGATTTTAGTGAAAGGCTTGGACCCAGAATTTCAGGACATTTATCTTGACTAGTCCGAAGTGATCATGGAAGTTTTACCAAAGGTCAGTGATTCCTTGAAAGGACATTACAGTAAGTGAGATTACCATCTTCATCAAGGACTGGTGAGGGCATTAGTCTTCAGTAAACAACATACGCACAAGCTCTGCTTTAAAACATTCTTCCTCGACCAGCTTCTGAGGCTGAAAGGAAAAGTTCACAATTAAAACACCTGTTCTAGCCAAGAGCCATTTATAAGCACTAGCATTAGCCACATCCAGCAACTGTCCTCCTGGGGAGTGAGGTATAGGGGTGGAACAAGAAAGGTAATAACAACTGACACATTCCTGAGGGTTTTCTGGCCTTGGAGAGGCATTTCTAAGAAAGTAACTGCTAATTTAACTAACAAGTTACAACTTGAGCTGCAGTCTGAGTTGAGTGTACTACTCATAATACTTTGACTCCCGTAGTTCAGCATTTGGATTTTTCAAAAGTTGAGGAGCTGCAAAGCAGGAGCATTAATTAGCTAAGAAGTTTCTCAACCCCTTAAGCACTATGAGCCAAGTGCACATATTCTCTTTACTGCATGTTTATTATAGATATTACACAATAAGCAGAATGGTTCTCTTTTGAGGAACTGTTTGAGTTCAGGGAGCAGAAGAGCTGTTCAGAATGCTCTGGTCTCCTTGAACAAGAGAGGGCTCTGAGAGTGACTAGTTCATTTACAGCCCTGAAATCCTGCCAGCTCCCCATCTCAATGTCTGTAGATCTAGAACATACAACAAATCACTTACTGTTCCATATTTAAGTAGTGTAGGCACTCCTGTTAGTTTCAGATTCTTCCTGAATTCATTGTTGGGATCCTTCCAGCTGTTCAGAAAGAAGGCGTTAAGCACAGCTTGTAGAGCAGCATTTAGGAGTTAAAATATCTTCAAAATTATTCAAATGCCTTTACCTCACATCTTCCGTACCCCCTTCTCAAAACAAGCATGCAGATAGGTTATGGCAGAGATGTGAAGACCTCAAAAAATGAATGACTCCTTACAGAAAAGGACAGCTCAGTTTTTTCAGTCCACCCGTACACCAACGTCATCCCATCTGTCAGCATTCAAAGGTACTTACTAGGCTCTATCTCCTACTAGACAGTAGATGAAAACTGACTCGTCAGGCAGGTTATGAAGTTCCTTCCTCACAACTGGTTCAGCTAGAAAACAGGTTTTAAAATCTGTTAATAGTTAATACTTGTCCTACCCAATCACATGGATTTAGTTGGATCACCAAGGCTGGTAATATTTTGTCAGCTTTAGTTACAGATCTGTATTTCATTTCACCTGGCTATCCACAAGTTTTTCAGAGTTTATTACATGCTCGAACGCTGACTGGACTTGTGTTTGAGTAAAGGCAAATTTCCCCTCTAACACGAAGAGAAACGCTCGTTGTGTCCTGCCCTGCCCGGGTGTGGCAGCCCAGCCCAGCCCGGCCGAGCCCAGCGCAGCCCAGCCCAGCCCAGCCCAGCCGAGCCGAGCCCAGCGCAGCCCAGCCCAGCCCAGCCCAGCCCAGCCCGGCCCGGCCCAGCGCAGCCCGGCCCGGCCCGGCCCAGCGCAGCCCGGCCCGGCCCAGGGCAGCCCGGCCCGGCCCAGCGCCCTCCGGCAGGGGGACGGCTGCGAAAGGCGCCTCCGCACCTGCTCAGACACGTAAAGCCAGGCACTTCAGGGCGGGGATTTCTGAGGAGCGCCTTCAGGGCAGCGCTGACGGCACGGACAGCACAGGCGAAAGCGCGGGGGACTCGCGTCTGTCTGTGGGGCCGCGCACCGGCCTTCAGGAACAGCCCGTGCCGTTCCGTGTGAGCAACGCAAAGCTCAGCGCGGCCGCTGCGGCTCACAGCCCGCTCAGCTCACCAGGGGAAGCCGTGCCTGGAGCCTGGCACCGGCACCGGGGCTGCTGTGCCTGCCCGCTGGTTTCCGGACCCGCGGCCCCTCCGCCTTCCCAGGACCGGCGCGGCCCATGCCGCAGGCAGGGCGCTCCCCCCACGGGCCTCACCCGTCACGCAGTCCGGACACCAGCTCCTGCCCTCGGCGTCCTTGTCGCCGCAGAAGAGCGCGAAGATGGGCCGGCCGTGGTAGCTCTGCGCCGCCCGCACGAACTCGCTGTACCCGCGGACCTGTCTCTCCTCCCAACTCATGGCGGCAGTGATTCGACTCCGCCCGGCCGCCGTAGCTCCGCCCGGCCCCTCGCCGCCCCGCCCGGCCGCCGTAGCTCCGCGCGCTCCCGGCGGCCCCTGCGGCGGCGGCGGGACCGGCTTCGAACGGCGCGCGGTGGGTCCCGGCGCGGCCTGGGCCGCCCGTCCTCCCTCCTCCCTCCCTCCTCCCTCCCTTCTTCGTCTCTCCCGTGCGGTAGCGCCCGGGGCCCGCCATGCCGGTGCTCCCGGGGTGCCGTGAGGGCGCGGGCCGAGAGCAACCGCGGGCGGTTGCAGAGAGGCCGCCCCGATCCGTGCGCGGCTGCTCGGGCTGCGCCTCCCTTGGCTGCTGCCGTCAGGGCCGGGGTGGCTGTGGCGATCTGGAATAACGGTGTTGTTGTCGGTTCGCAGCGGTGGTCGCGAGCTTTGCCCTCGAGCCGGTGCGATGGGGCCGAGCACGGCAGCGCTGTCTGAGGATGCGTTTGCATTCACCCGCCTGCGGTACAGCACTGAAGCCAAAGCTGTGCCAACACAGGTACCATTTGCCGTCTGCAGCGATGCTGAACTGATTTTCTTTGTGGTTGTATCAGAAAGATGATTCTAACCCACTTCCCAGCAGGGAGTGTCACACTCGCTGTCCTTGTGGTGCCACACGTTATCTCGACACTGTCCATTTGTAAAGGACAAAATCCATGCCCCCTCAAAAAGCCAAAACCCCCCCAAAACTAAAAATAATCCCAAAAAACCTTTTAAATATCCCTGAAAAATATCCTAAAACAACCTTAAAAACCCTCCAAAGCACCCCCAAACTCCTTTAAAATCTGCAAAAAAGACCAAACTAAAAAAAAAAAAAAATCTCCAAAATTCCAATTTAAATCCCCCCAAAAAACCCCCAAAACCACAAAAATCCTGGAAACAAAAAAAGAAAACCCAAAACTTTAAAAGCTCTCAATCCCCCCCTCCAAAAAAAATTAAATCCTCAGAAATCCCCAAAAAACTAAAAAAAAATCTCCTAAAATGTTTTAAAAATCCCTTAAAAATAAGCTAAAACAACCTTAAAAACTCAAAAAAAACCCCAAAAGCCTTTGAAGTCCTGCCTGCCAATCCACTGTTCTGGGCTTGACTAGTGCTGCCTGTCGATCAGTTGCTGTGGGCTTGATTGCCAATGCCTGGATCAGCAGGCAGCACTAGCTGAGCCCAGGGCAATGGATCGGCAGGCGTTAGCAGTGGAGCCCAGAGCAATAGAGCTGGTTAACAGGGGAAGCAAATGCTTTCTTGTTTGTTCACAAACAAAGCAAAATAAGGAATTCATTCTCTACATCCCATCAGCAGGCAGGAGTTCATCCATTCCCCCCATTTCAGCACATATAGCAGTGACTTAGGAAGGCAGATGCTGTCACCAGTCTCCCCTTTCTCCTTCCCTGCTGAGCATGATGCCACAGGATGTGGAATATCCCTTTTGTCACTTGGGGTCAGCCATCCAGTTGTTTCCTCTCTAGCTTCTTGCCTACCTCCAAGCTACTCAGTGGTGAGCAGGTGAGGAGCAGAAAAGCCTTGACCTCTGTGAGCACTGCTTAGCAGGAATGAAAACATTGGTGTGTTGTTACCACTGGGTTTAGCACTAATCCAAAATGGAGCCTTCATGACAGAATTGCATCACCTGTGTGTACTGTTCTTTATAACATTGGGGTTTTTTTGTTTTTTGTACAGCTCCAGTTTAATAGAAATGTTCCTGCAGTTCCAGAGAACTTGGCTCTCAGATTCTCGCACCCCCGTCCAATTATAATAGAAAAACTGAAGGCATCCAGTGACCAGAGAAATCTAGTTGGAAGTGAGGACCCCAGCCTGAGAAGCTCTGGGTTGTTCTCAGTGGTATCTGAAGAGAGACTGAAATTGGCCGTTCAGCTGGCAAAAAGGGACGTCAAACAAAGACGTCTCAAGGAACAAGTGAAACAGCAGGTGTTTGGAGATGTGGTCAGTACACCCTTGTGGACCCGGAAATCACAACAGCACAAGACTGAAGTATTTGCAAGTCAAGAAAATAAAAATGCTCTGAAGTCTCAGACTCACTTGACGTGTCAGCAGAGGCTCCACCAGCCTTCCCAAGGGGTGTCTGCCAGCTCTGACATGAACCTTTGTCTCTGTGTAGTTAAGGAGGGAAAGCCAGCACCAGCTGTTTTGGACTCTCCACCCACCCGTGACACAGGACTGGACCCCAAGCCAAATTTAAATAAAAAGGAACATCGAAATATGCAGGAAGTCCAGCGTCTGCAAAAAGAATTGAGGAGCTATGTCCAGAAAATTGAAGAAATTATTAAAAAAGGTGTAAGACTGAACAGTAGCTTAGGCAGCTGGTTCTGTTGTAATAACTAGCAGGAGATTGAACCATTCCGAATTCTGAGTGCTTTATCTGCAACTTTGTCACATGATTTTTTAAATAACTAGTGAGCTATGTTGTATAGGACTGTTTAGTAAAATTTTAAATAGAAACAGATTGTAGAGTTTACAATAACTAACTTGCATTTCTGTTAAAGGAATCCTCACAAATATGTGGTTTGGTTCTGCATGGAAAAGGCTTATTACTAAATTATGTCTGTTGTCATGACTTAATTGGGATTTTCATGGGTTAAATTAAGATATAAAACTTTATATTTATGCTTTTTAGGGAGAGATAGAGAACTAGATCCTGAAAATGAGCAGCGGCTTTGCAGCAGGAGACAGCAACAAGCTGCACGCTCAGCTCGGATGCTCTATGTGCTCCAGCAGCAGGTAGGAACTGTGATTGAAACTGGGATGCATTGGAGCTTCATCTGCTGTGATGTTTTTTTCAGAAACTCACTGAAACAAGAGAAAGTCAGTTGGGTTATCTCTGAACTTCCTTGGCATTCTAGTTTAGATCTGAATGGTGTGACTAATTTCCCTCATGGCTGGACAGAGGGGTGAGCATCACTGTTGGAAAGTCTCAGATGCTACGGTGAAGATCTATTGTTCATTTATAGACATGGAACTAATTCTGACTGACTTGCTCCTCTCTGTCTCCTTTCTTGATAAACAGGTAAAAGAAATTCAGGATGATTTAGAGAAACTGAGTCCTCATACAATCAAACATACTAAAAAGGTAAGATGTAATTATCCTTTGGGCTGTAAGTGACTCATTGAGAGAGTTTTCTGAGTTTGATTGTCCAGGGTGCAGCTGAGCCCTCTCTGGAAAGATTTCCTTTGTATCTTACACGTTTTCTCTCATTCTCCAGGAAGTGTGGCTCATTTGGTCTGATTCTGCCTTTGTTACTTCCCTCTCCTCTCCAGCTCTCTCTACAGTAAATGAGAGGCAGGTGGTTGGTCTTGCGTGTTTATGTGGCTTCTAATTCCTTCTTCATTCTCATTCTTTTTTTGTGAGGAATTAACAATGTGTTCTGCTCTTGACTACTTTTTTTAAACTTCTGGTTGATGTCATTCAGTCTTAGCAGCCTTCTTTCTGATTTTCTCCTCTGCCCAGCCCTCTCAGGGGAATGGCTGGGATCACACCTGCTGTCTGGCCAATGTTGCCCTGTTGTTCTCATGCTTTTTCAATCACCTGCATTTTTTTCTGTAACAAAACACAGAGGATTGAAAATACTATTGTTTGTCCAACTGTTGCACATTAGGCTCCAGCTGACTGTAGATGACTACAGTTCTGTGTTGCCACAGGCAGTAGAAACATCATGACCTATTATACCCAGGCTGTTTTACCTGAAGCCAGCACAATTTGATAGGAGGACTCTTGTAAGAAATCTTGAGTAAATTACTTCAATGCCTGTTTTGTTTTGTCCCACAGATGGCTTAATATCAATCAAAATTATTCCAAGCCTGAGTGTTTCTGCATGAAATTTTGGCAACAATTCTTCCAATAGTATAAGTGTCCATAGAAAGGGTAGTTATTAAAGTATTTATTTATTGTTTTGTTTTTGCAGTCTCGAGCAGCATCCAGGTTGGCAGCAGCACACAGAGGGGCTGTACGAACCTTGCAGGCATTTGCCAATCAGTTTACAGATCAAGGAGATGAGCAGATTCCTGCCCACTACAAGGAGCTGGGCAGTCTCATTCGTCAGCTGTCTCTCTGCTCCGCCAAACTGGAAGGCGATTCTTCAATTTCTGAAATTATCATAGATATTTTGCTGCAAGTTGAGGTAGGAAACAAAACCATTTGTTCTTGCCAAAGCAGGAAAGATGTAGTGAAATATGAGATGATGTTCATGAAATGGCAGAATATACTACTGGTTTTGTTTAGATTTTTAAAGGCCATATTTTCTAAAAATGTACTTCTAATGTTCCTAAGTAATGGTGGTCTAAAAAAGATGTGCATCCTAAACACAGAAGCTATCTGCTGGGCTTGTTGATGCTGTTGCTGCTGCCTTTCTTGGCTGTCCTGGTAGAATGAGGACTGGTAGTGATAGTGGTAACAAAGCATCAGTTTCCAACTCATTAGTCATTTTTAGGACTGAGAGAATTAATTGCGTACCTAGACGTGCATGAGGTGCTCATGACTCTGGGTGCATGCTTTAGTCATCAGCATCGGTGATGAGCACCTGAGTGTCTCATGTAGTGCTGGGTGCAGAGTTGTCCAGGCAGAAGATAAAGTTATGGGTGTGAGAGTTACTTGGCTCTGTGCCCTTCAAATATCTTTTTTAGTGATATCTGATGATTTATACGTGTCATTGGTATAATACAAAAGTTCTGATTCACATTGCCTGCTGCATAGATTAAAAAAAAAAAGCAGTAGCAGAGCCATAAGAAATACTGTTAAAACCATAAGAGCTATGTTTTTAACTTCAGTGTTATGACCTGCTTATGAGAACAGTAAGAGTGCTAACTGCCTGGGAATGGAAAAGGAGGTAGTTGTTTAAGTTTGGACATAGCATTGGAAGAAGTGGCTGTGCTACCACCGTCATGTGACCATGAAGTTTTTATTAGTCTGTAGCCCTTGTGTTCAATTCTTTTCAAATGTTCTGTAAGCAAATGGTTTCCTGAAGTCAGTTGTAAACATAAAAATATAAGCCTTTTCAGTAAGATTTAGGTTAATAATATGAAAAAGCTTCTACATGAACAAGCTATCCATCTAAAAATACCTGAAAGTTATCATCTGAAAAAAAGCAAACCCAAAACAAAACCAGACCAAAAAAGCTCCAACTGCTTAGAATGCCTTGAATTTGCTTTTCATTACATCAGATTTACTAAGAGAGTAATTAAAACCCTAAATGTTTGGTGCAGGATCTGAATTCACTGCTGGAAAACAAGCAAACACCAAAACCAGTTAAGAAACGTATTTCGGCTTCTCAGGCCAAGTCTCCAAGGAACACTGAGATATCTCCAGCCAGAAAGCACCTTCTGTCTCCAAAAGGAGAAAACAAGCCTCTCGCCTTAAAAGGACAGCGGGGACAAGAGTCTAAAAAACCTCCCTGTGTCAGGAGTCTCTTGACTGGTTTGTATTTTGGATAACTAAACATATTTTTATCACTTACTTGCTATCTGCAGTTCAATTTTTTTAGTATGGTAATTTTGGTCAGAAGTTGGCTAGATGTTGGCAAATTAGTCTAACAAAAAGCAGGCTGTGATTGTTTAACTGTTCATACTGAAAAAATATTCTGTGGCTTTGGCTCAGAATTCCCTTGGTTGGTACAATTTCTCTACTTTTGGGAGCAGTGGCTGTTTTATCCTGGCCAGTTCATTACTGTTAATATTTTGCACAACAGTCACCACTTTTTTACCTAGAGCTGCATTAGCTGATGGTTAAACTGAAGTCTTGGGGGTTTTCACCACTATCTTGCAATGCAAGTGTTTGGAATTGGCTTTCTGTATCATTCTTTTGCTTTGGATATGAAAGGATAGGAACTTTATTCTTTCTCAAGGAGTTGTGAGATAAATTTACCTGAAGTATTTTGGCACCTCATGAATGCCACTGTAAGTTCTTTCATTGTTGTATTAACTATATGAACTATTTTTCTTCTTTGTGGTGACTTTCTTGTACCTCAGGCTGGTTTGTACTCGAATAGTGATACTACCCCCAGGTAGCAAGAATTGCATATGCTGAGTTTATCTTTGGCATCCAGGGAGACACTATATAAACACCTGTTTCCATGTGTCCTGCTGCCTTTGTTATTACTGCCTAGACCTCCTATAGCAATTGCTCCCTACAGGCTTTCCCATGACTTGCATATATATCTATATTTTCAAATATTTCTGTACATATAACTGTGTATATGCACACAAACCCTAAATCCTACTGTTCATCCAAACAATGTAAGAAAGACAATTTCTTTAATACTTGTCAGGAAATACAAGGCTAGACTTTTTATTTTGTCTTTGATTTTTAAAAAATGATAATAGAGCTTGAAAGTTCATGATTATATATACCTAGAATAACAGAGATATCAAATGCAGAAAAAAAGACAATTCTTGCCCCTATCAACTTAAATTTAACAGTTAATGTGTTATTTTTAGTATAGATAAATACTGATGTTGCAAATATTTCAGCAGTTCAACAGGCAAACAATTGTGCTCATATATTACACAATAAATACCAAGAAGAAAGTGACCCACCTACTTCAGGGAGAAATGCCACTTTGCAAGGAAGCACAGATGTACTGGTGAGAGCTAGAGCTGTGAAAAAAGAGTCTGTCCTTGAAAGTGATGCTTTGAAGAAGAAAGTTGTGTTATTGCCTGCAAAATCACAGGTACGGAAGTGATAAATCATTTATGTTGTCTTCTACTTGTGCTCTGGGATTTATTGTATATCACCAGACTCCTGTCAAAGTCAAAGCTTCCCACTTCCTCACAATATTGCTCTTCTGAGCTAAGAGACATAGGGGGATAAACTGTGTCATTTGCCTGTTATTTCTAGTGGTTATGACTATTTTAGCAAATGTTTTTCAAAACCAGTGTTTACTCTTCCTTGGAAATGCACTCTACAACTAGAAAAAACAACAGAATTGGTAAGGAAAATGCAGACTGAAACTAGTTTAATGTTTGAAAGTAACGTGTGTTTTTCAATTTGAAATGAAAGCTGAAGTATTTTCCTCCTATGGTCATCCTCTGTCACAAAAAATGCACCCAGCAGTAATGTTGCTCTAGTTAGTTAGTAGGAGATATAAGTTACTTGGGCTTACTTAATTGATAACAGAAATTATAAAACTTCATTATACAAATTCTGGTTTCTGCTAAGTCCTTGCAACCAGAAAGAAGCTCCATAGTGCAAACAAAACAAATCTTAAAAGACTAGGTGTATATTTTGCTAATAAGTATATTTTTCTTTTATTACTTCCTCTGTGTATCACTTTTAACTAGGAAAATCAAATCTGACTCAGTAACATAAATGTATGCTTATGTAACTTTTACTGCTTCCTATCCCTGTGGATCAGTGAGGATCCTGGGCAGGAAGGTTAAGCATTTCAGTAATTCATATAGAAAAGACTAGTCTAAGTTAGCTTGTAACAAATATTAATGTGGGGATATTAATAGTTTTGTGGCTGAATACAATGTTACCTTGGAAACCTATTTGGATTTATTAATAGTAACGTAGAGTCTCATTCTGAAAAATGAAAAATAAGCTTTTTCCCCATGAGGAGCAACGCTGGAAAAGTTGGAACTGTTTGTAAAAATAATAGTTGCAGGATTAAGCATATATTCTGTTCAAGCACAGGTATACTTCCCTTTAAAGCACTTGTAAAACCATCACATACATCAACCACAGCAAAGCCAGGAGACTTGATTTGAAGACAAAGTCTGAACAGAATTCCAAATACTTTAAAAATTCAACTGAAATATGTATTTTAATGTGATCATGTTAATTTTAAGGGCATGCAGAAATCTTTGAAGTCAAGGCGGGCACAGCCTGCAGGAAAGCGTGCCCGATTTCAAGAGCCCACTCTGGCTTTCCAGCTAAAAGAGAACAAACGACCTGTCAAGGAGAGCAGAATGCCTCGTGTGCCTTCCAAGCCTGCAGCTGGGTGTGCTCCACCCAGGAGGTAAGTGTGCAGTCCCCTGGCACCCAGCTGTGCCTGCTGCCCCGTGGAAATGCCTCTGCATCTGTGCTAGTGGCTCCAGCCCAGTGGCACAGCACAGCCTGGTGTCATATGGCTGCTCTCCTTTCCCACTTGGCCCAGAGCAGCCCCACTCCCTAAAGCCTGGGAACAGCCAGGCCTTTGGTCTTTTGCCTGAGTTGCTGCCTGGGATTCAGTGCCAGACTATGCAAGACCAGTGATAAAACAGGAGGAGTGGGTATTCCCAGCACTGCATTAAGAAGGTAAATATTATCTCCCTGTTTCAGAAGGGCAAGATTCATATATTTGTCCCAGACAATAATAAAGTGCAAGTTTGTTTACTCTAAACTCTATTCAACATCCTGTTAGACAGGGACCTCCAAATTTAGGTTGGTTTGGGACTGGTGTTTGGGACATTTGAATCAAGAGATCCAGGTGCTGGATCTGTACTAGGCAGTGTGCATGGTAAGGTGAGGAATTCATTTCTCTGGACAGTATTTGTGGATAAGCATGTAATTCCTGTTTGCCAACAGCAGAAACATGATTCAAGATCCCTCATTCTCAACCGAATGCTATGGTCTTAAAGAGTATTAATTTTCTCTCTAGAGTTTCTTGTACCTCTTCCAAACTAATACTGGAAATCACTGTATTTCATTCTTCAGTTGTTAGAATGTACATTTTGTAACTATGCTACTGTGCTATTTTTGAAGACTAGCACGGCTTGAAACAAAAAATTCAAGAGGAGTGAAGGTTCTAACTGACCTTTGCAGAGGAGAAATGGAAAAAATACAAAAGTTAAGGTAATGACTTTCTTTTAAAAATCTCATAAGAGGTGTCAGATCTGATATGAGCTTCTCCCCACTCCCAACAATTCTTCTAAAAATATATTTATGTAGTTTGGTGTTTTAAATTGTCATACCAGTTTCAGCATGGCATTGTCATTTGTTCTCTGTGCAGGTCACGAGCTGTTTCTCCAGTGCAGAGTGCAGACAGAGCTGGGAAGGAGGTGCAGGAGTGCTCAGTGTCTCTGGACAGGACACAGGTAGTAGAGGCAAGCTCATGGCCCTGGGTGAATGATGACAAGTAGTTGAGAGCTGTCAAACATTTATAAAGGGGCAACACAGTTTCTTTTCAACTTAATGCAAGTTACTTTTGGTTTGGGAGTGTTGTTTTATTTTGTTGCTTTCTGTGGCATTTGTTTTTGGGTTTGTTTTTTTTAAGTAGCAGGTTGATACAAATGCAGATATTCTGAGTGAAAAGCTATTGGATGATCTTTTGGAAGATACTGCTCAGGAACTGTGGAGCATGGATCAGCATGAGAGACTCCACACTGAGGCTGAGACTGTGGCTGACACTCATAGCCTGGAGTCAATGTTGCAAAGAATGGAAGAAATTGAAGTAAGATTTTCTGTCTTGGTTGGTCTCATTAGTGCCAATTTCTCATTTACTGTCAATAAATTATATTATCTGTAAGTATCTACATTCTTAAATGAAGCAAGGTCTGACTGGATCAGTGTCTGAGATCAAAGATCTGGATGGAGTTTCTACTTCCAGAAAACACAGTGTAAGAAGAGAAGCAGTGTGTTTGATGAATCTGCTGCTGTAAAGTTGGCAGACCTGGGTTTGCATCTCATCTCAAGCCTTTGTGGCTTAATGAATGGGAGAATCAGTATGGTGAGCATGTTGATTGTCTAGTGGATTGGAAGGTATTTTAATCTTAATTTGAACTTTTCCCTTTCGTGTGCAATAGAATCTCAGTATTCTAGTAACATGGCCATCTTGAGGAAATATGCTCTGTCAATCCAAAGTATTTCACAAGGCAACATGGAAAAGTCAGACATATACACGGTTATTTCTGCCTTTTTAAAATTTTTCTATATAAATATTGATAAGGTTATAGTTTACTTGACTGGAGTTTTCTCATATATTAGAAGTTTTATATATATTAGAAGATTTCTTCAATGTGTTTTGTTATAGTTTCTTGTTTGAGTTCCATTTTGACCTTCTTTGTTCTCTGAAATTTATTGTGACTTAGTACTACTGGGTTTAGTGCCATTTACTTCTAGAGATCTGTCCATCTGGAAGTGTGAAGCTGCAGTGTCCTTGTCCCTGAGGCACTGGAGCACACATTTGGATTCACTGTTGGTGAGGCAGGAGCAGCTTGAGGACCCTTCAGGTGTTTGGCTAAGGGCTGTTGGTCTGAAGTGGGAGGAGTTCCCTTGGGACCGGCAATTGGTTTTGTATTCAAGTATGGCACTTTGAACAAGATGAATGTCTGTGTTTTTAATCCCCCACCCCTTTTCTACGTTGTTACCAGCCAAGATAAGCCTGGTTTGCCCCAGGAGGATGCTGACCTGCTGTGCTGTTTGTGCTGGCCAGCAGAGCTGAGCTGCCAGGTGTTTGGCTGACTGGCAGCTGCTGTGTGTTCCACCACAGATGTACCAGGAGTCTGTCCGCAGGAGGGTCACCCAGATTGTCTACACTGACTCCCAGTCCTGGGCCCAGGAAGACAAAATGGGTAATTGTCCTTTTTAATACGACTTGGTTTCCCTGTAATCTGTAGGTTTAAATTCAGGTGTTTTGAAATCAAGGTCACTGGATTATCTGTGACCAAATAGCACCACTCAGATGCATTTTTTAACATAGCTGCTTCTTTCAGAGGACAGTTTCTAAGACGCAGTTCTAAAATCAATACTTTATCAGCATTCCTTTTTTTTATCCTATGCTTTGATTGAGTAGCACAGTGAAGCTACATTGATTTTTCCATTGGATCATGTACAATTTTACTGAAACTGTTGTTTAACACAAGTTGGAAAATCTCACAGTAAGACTAAAGATTTATCCCAAATCTTTATGGATTCTTTTCCCATGTCTTGAATTTAACACTGAGTTTAATAGATCGTTATTTTTATGGTGGTATTTTCTATCTCTCTGCCAGAAGTACCTACTGGCAGCACAAATGATTTATACTAAAGGTAGTATTTCTAGAATGCTCAGCTTTAATACACTGAGCTGAATTTATGGTTTTTTCTCACTTTGAATACTTTGCTTACCTGAAGGACTTCCCCTTAAAAGAAACAAAAGTCTTTGTGAGGACTTAGCCTGGAATAGATGTAGTTTTTTTCTTTCCAAAAACTAATTTTAAATAGTATTTTCTTTCTTCTAGAACTACAAATGGCATCAACAGCTAAAAAACTTACATCTCCTCATCCAATTCAGATAACCAAATTAAACAGACACACAGAGCTGGAAACAGACATTTTATTTGGAAAACCTTTTGACAGCACGTAAGCGGAATATTTTGGTCCTACACTAAACTGTGGTGCACAAGATCCATGTGACTTCATTATAGTGCTTTCATTACACTGACTTTTAAAGAGACTTAAAAATTTCTTTCTGTCTTGATGATTATTTTGTATTTACAGTGATATTGATGCAAATAAAGAAGCAGAGAAGAAATCACAGACTGGAAATGACATTGTGCAGCCCTTGCCTCTGAATTCTCTGCAGAAAGCGTATTCTGTGTCTCTCTCTGTGCCAAGTGATGTGCTCCAGAGCATCTTGGATTATAACAGCAGATACAAGCATCATTTGAAGCTTATTTCCCATGAGGCAGTGGGCAGTTTTGATCCATGGCAGATTGCTGAGAGGTATATGAACTGTCTTTGTGGTTTGGAAGTGAAAGACTGAAATTTGAAATCTGACTTTCTGAACCTTTTCCTTCTCTTATTTTTGCCCTCCCTTTCCCTTAGTGTTTCAGAGCAGCTGACAGAAGAAGCCCTGTGTGATGTGGCTGCAGAGCTGCAGGATGTTTGTGAGGACTATGCAGAAGCTGTATTCACATCAGAGTTTTTGCAGCCAGTGCAGTGAATTCTTTCCCACCTGCCCCATCAACGTCAGCCTCAGCCTGACAGTCTGTGAGATTTTCTGCACTGGATCTCCATCAAAGCTTAATCTTAGGTTTCTTATAAAACCATTATAATAATGTTTTCTTTTTCAGAAAGGATTTCCTTCCTTTTCCTGTTTCAATCATCTTCAAATTTCCATCAAATGTAATGATGTAAATGTTACTGCTGAAATGGGACTTTGCTGATACGTGATTTCTGTAAATTAAAACAGCTGATTTCTAAAATTTCTAAAAATTCTAAAAGTAAAACATATTAAGTAGTAGTGTTGCTATGTGTATATATGTGTGTGAAAGTATTTTGAAGATGTTTTATATTTTAATAAACAATACTTATTCTCACTGAACACAGTTTTAATTTAAGATAAATTCCCTCTGAATCCTTTTGGAATAGCACAGCATATTCTATGATTCTCTGTATCCATGGTCGTTCTCTAGGATTGATTTCTTTGGTGGCTTAGTGGCACTGTAGCTCCTTTGAGAAAGCAGTCCTTCTCAAGTCTTTGCAAGGGGACTCATGTCCAGCAGCAGAGGCAATTGGCTCAAACTGCAGCACAGAGCAGCACTGTCACCCCTAGGTGCAGGAAGGTGAACCGGTTGGGGAGGTGGGAACTGCTGCCTGCTCTGGCTATTCCACTTAAGGCTCAAGCAGAACCACTTAACTCGCCCTCTTCTCAGGGGTATTTGCTGAGGCTCTTGAACGAAGAGAATATTTGCTAAGCAATACCCCTAGCAAATCATGCATTGTACCTATGAAGTTGGTGTTGGCACAGAGCCTGTAAGTTGCTTTAGGACCTCTTTGCATTATGTTTGCTTGGTTCTTTAATTGTAGGTTTTTGGGGGCAAACCTTCTGTTTGCTGCCCTTTATTTGGTGGTGTTCCGATACACTGTAATAACATACAATCCCTCCTAAACTCTCTAGAACTACCTCCCATCGTTTCTACAAGAAGGGCTGTGAATTAAGATACCCCTTAAGATTAATTTCTCTCCATTATTGGGGGTTCTGAAAGTTAGCTTCTCTGCTTTTAGAGACATGCTGCTAGTGAGGCTCCTGAAGAGGGACAAACCCTGAAAATTCCCTAATTCAGCAGACTCTAAGACACTTTCTATGGCTGACTTAAAAGGCAGCCTTGCAGTTCAGCCACTGCATTGACACGGGTCTTGGCAACACCCGGAGGAATTTGGCTGTGAGAATCCAGAGCAGCCAGCGGCAGGAGCGGCCCGGCAGGGGCAGCGGGGCCGGAGCGGGCGCGGGCTCGGGCTCGGCCCCTCCCGCTCGGCGCGCTCGCAGCTCCGAGGGGCCGCGGCAGCCGCGACCCTCCCGGGGGCCGTGTCGCGCGGGCAGCGGGCGAGCCGAGCTCCCGGCGGGGCGCCCTGGCCGGCAGCGGCGGGACGAGCCCCTCGGCCGAGCCCTCGGGCGGGCGGGGTGCCGCTCGCACCTCGCGGCCGCTCTCCTCAGGCCGTTTTTGCGCAGCCACGTCCCCGTGCCGGCCCGGCCCGGCCCCCGCTCTCCGCGGAGCCGCTCGCTGCGCCTTCAGCGACGGCGGCTGCGCCTTCCGCGGCGGGCGGGCGGCACCGGCGGCGTCTCCCGGCCGCGTCTCTCAGCGCCGCAGGCGGGGGGCGGCGCGGGGCCTCTGCTGAAAGCCGATGGGGCGCCGGAGAGCGGGGTGCCGGAGCGCCCGGCGGGCGAGCACCCGACACGGCTGAGGACTGCGAGCGGGCAGCCCTGAAATGGCGAAAGCTCCGCTCCCGGGTGAGTGCCGAGCCCGCGCGGCTCCACGGGGCAGCGCCGGGGGCACCGCGAGGCCCCTGGGCCGGGATGGGCCGGCGTGGGGCGGCCCGTGGGCACGGGGCCGCGATGAGGCTCCGGCGCGTTCCCCGCCCACCGCCGCTCCGGGGCAGCCCCGGCTCCGCGTCCTTCGCCGTCGGCCCCGCGGAGCGCTGAGCTCGTGTGAACGGGCGCTGACGCGTTTGACCTGGCCGTCGTTATGGAGCACGGCCCGCTCTGCCTTCGGCACCCGCATCTGCCGGTGCCGTGGGTCTGCGCGGGCATCGCCCTGCCGGCTCCTCCGCGCTCCGCCGCCGCCGCCCCGGGAAGGATCTCTGCCCGCTCCGCGGGAGTTCCGTGGCTGCCGCCTGGTCCGGCGGGAGGAACAGACCGAGAGGCAGCAGCCGCGGGCGGAGAACGATTCAGGTGTGCTGTTGGTGGCGTTTGGCGAAAGCCGCCTTGCCCATTCGCGTGACTCGTGCTGCCTCTGGAGCCCGAGGAGTGTGAAGGGTGGAGGTCGCTTGGTCGGGGTTGCGACCAGCGCTTGAGGATGCTCAGCGGCAGCACCCTGATGTGCAGCTGCAGCCTGAACGACAGAGCAGATGTTCTGTGTGCACGAAGGCCACAACAGATGAGAGTGCAGTTGCTGATGCAGAAGTGGTTTTCTTCTAGGTTGTATGCAGAACCATTGCTGTTGCAGCTGGAGGCCTAACTGCTATGACTGAATGGCCAGTATGTGACACTTGCCTGGTGTTTGGAGCCAGGTCTGGACACAGCTTTACAGCAGCGTGGCAATATTAAAGCTAAACTCAAAAGGATGTGGTTTTTTTTTCAGAAGTGTTTATTTCTTTACTCCCCCAAAATAAGCATGGATTGGTGGCAGCCCAGAGATGTAACACTCGGGAACATGAGAACATTAATTATTTCAGAGGATGCAAATATAGGATTGAACTTCATCTTTGGAAGATGAAGAAGTAATCAAATAGGGAAAAGTCTCATAGGTTTTTTTTTTTTCTTTGTCATTCATTTGCAGTAATTTTAAGTTTGATAGGAAAATAAGAGGGCATTGCTTTTGCTTTCTGTCATACGTGAGTGATGCAGCCTGCATACACAATTTGCATGTTCAGATACAATTTTGCACAGGAATTTTATTTGGATGTGATTTCACTGACAAAGTATGTATTTTGAAGGAAGCTTTGTGATGTCACTGCTTATTACAAAGAAAAATAAAGGCAGTCTGGAAGAAACTAACCGGTCTGGGTGTACGGAAAATGTGCTGCTTTTATAAATTGAGTTTACTGAGTTTATCAATGTGAGTTGCAATATGCACAAATACAAAAAAGTTGTTTTGCTTGTAGGTATCCTACCCTGTAACCCCTGCCAATGCTGTAGCCTTACCTCAAGTCGAAAGAAAGACCAAAATTGTAGTGGAAATGTGCTGTTTGCTCACTGTTGAGTGACAGGTGTGCTTTTAAAGGGCTTTTAGACGTGGTCCACACTTGACTCATTTGAGTAGCCAGACCTCACCTAGTCAGCTCCAGACCTTAAGCACTTGAAATAGTCCCTGTGCAGAAATGCTTGGGCATTTGCAAGAGTATGGATTGTAAAACCACACAGAGACAATGGCAGATCACTACCCACATGTTCCTGTGGGAGGGGTAGGGTATCTGCTCTCCAGCTCTGACTTCATTTTTAACAGAGCGCAGTGACTCAAAAATGCCAGAGCCTCCTCAGAAAGCCAGAATCTCTGCACTATGAAAGTAGAGACTTTCAGATGTGTTGCAGGCACTCCACCTACAGTCATTGCAGGAAAAGATTAGAGAATATTCATATCTTCTCTGGTTTTGGGGAGTCACTTTGGAGGAGGTGATGACACTGTTGAGAGGGAAGGTGATTTCTGTTATGGGGAAGCTGGCATCTGAAGCATCAAGAAACAGCTCTGGGAAATGTACCATGTTTACAGGAAAGTTTGATCTGGGATTTGAAGTCTGAACTGTCATGTTAAACCTCTTTTCTCTCTTGTTCCACCTCACTAGTTAATCCTGTAAAGTGCAAGACTGCAAATGCCACTGGTACCTTAAAATAGGGGCTTAAAGGCCTGCATGGCTTAGTTTCTTGCTTTGTTTCCTGTATCCAGTATTCAAATACATGCCTGTCCTTACCATCTGCTGCAGAACTGCCAGTGGAGGGATATACAGAGAAGACAAGCAGGGATTTGTTGCTGTGGAATTGCTGTGAGATGAAAGACACTGAATGAGGAATGGGAGAGAGGAGCTGGTTGTGTTGGGCACTCCTGACCACAGTGGCATCTGGACTGCTCCATCAGTTAGGTCTTTCACTTCTTGACACGAGAACCTGCCATTTGTTTGGACTTTTTTCTGTCTGTAACTATGTCTGGCTTTGTTGGCTGTGTGTTTTGACAAGGGAACTTGACATCTTGACTTGATCTTCAACTTTTTTCTTCTCCATCCCCTTTGACCTTTTATGTTCTCTCTGCCCTTCCTCTCACCTCCCACTGTTATTTTTCTCTCTCTCTTTCTTTGCCCTCACTGTTTTGGAGGCCTCCCGCCTTATGCCCCCTGCCTCAGCCTCTTCCACTGAGTGTGTTTCATTTCAGATTTAACTGTTTTCATTTCAATTCCAGTGTCTGATGCAGATTCATTCTGTGATTTTGGATGAGTTCTATGTGGCCCTGCTATCGATGATGATATGGTCCATCTTTTTTGGTGGTCAGTGTGCAGGCAAGGACTTCCTCTGATCAGCATTTCCTTCTGTCTTGGGAGTGCCTCCAGTAGTTATATTCACATCCCTGTAACATGTATCTTTAGTTTTATGTTTTCCAAATAAGAAATAAAAAATGACTAGAAAAAAATAGTGGGTGAACTTGACCTCCAGTATGTCTTAACTGCATAGTCACTAGGTAACACTGTGTGGGTAGCTCAGTTAAATCACTTAATGGATAGGCAAGAAGCATCTGAAACCAGCAAAACAGAAGTATTATTATGCAACAACAGTCAGTAGCAATAGCAAAGGTCATTCCTCCTACCCAGCATCTCTATCCAAATGGAAAAAGGACTTGGGCTTTTTAGTTTTATTAGGAAGAGTGTCCTGAATTCAAAATGGTGCACTTCTAAAACACCTTCTGACAAGTGGAAATGTTTTAATTTCTGTAATAGAGTCTATTTTTTATTATTTTTTAGTTGGGATTAATTCAATCCTCAATATTTGACTGTGTAAAAGACTGAGTTTCCAGAAGCTATGAGAACACTGTGCTGTTTCATCTCTACCTAGGTGTGGTGCTAGTATTCAGGAATGCTTTCCTTATGATTGCCTTTCTTCTGACATGTGCTTATGTCTGGGCTTGATTGGAAATTGGAAAATGTTACTAAGCAAAAGATGTAGAAAAAGCTGCAAGCTTGAAATCTGTGATAATATGACAGTGAAGTGAATAATATTGAATTATTTTTACAGTAAAGCCCAGTGCTGTAATTGCATCCAGTGAAAACTGTTGTTCTTATCCCAAGCTGCTTGAATGCATCTTCCTGGCAAGTCTGGTGAGAGCACATCTGAGCTGGGATGGACTCTGGAACCAGCCTGTGGTGCTGCCAGTACACAAGGGGCTGAAATGACCAGTCATCCTGCTTATTTCACTTGGGTCATTTGGGTCATCCTGCTTATTTCACTCTCTCTGTTTGGGTCATCCTGCTTACTTTCCATCTGTCCTGCTTGCCTGACAAGGTGCATTGGTAGGAGGGAGATGCTGGAGTGACTCTTAAACTGATGCTTCTGGACTGAGCCTGCTGTGCTGCTACTCTGCCCTCACAAGTATGTTTCAGGAGTGAAATCACTGCTCTTTCATTCCCAAAGTGTATGTGCTGGTCCTGCTTGTAAAGTGCATGTCTAAACAGTGATGTGATGACTCCAATAATGGTTTGGTTTTTTTCAGTTGCAGTAAGTGTTTCAAAAAGCTATTTCAGAATGAGGGAAAGGCAGAACCAATGAAGAAAGGTAACATGGCTGTGGTTTCACAGCAGGGTTAGGCTTACTTCCTGCTGCATTTGAAAATTAATTTTCTGCTCATTGGATCCAGTAGCAGATTCACTCCCTGTGCCTTGGCAAGGTGTGCTTCGAGGACGTAATTTCCACAGGAAAACGTTCCTTCCATTTCCAGAAGATATTCTTGTGCTCCCCACACATTTCACCTCCAGGTGTATGCCAGCTAAGGATCTGTAGTGTATGGTGTGGGTTTGTGCTGTCAGAACTGATGCCAGTTCTGGAATGGAAATGGAAAGTAGATGCCTTTTCTTTCTCCTGACTTGGTATGCATTTTGCTTAGCAAGTAGTATTGAAGCAGCATTTTTGGTACTGGTAGCAGAACATGTGCTTGAATGACAGTGGTGAGCTGCTCTGTCTTAGGGTGCTTGGGACTTACAGGATGAGTGTGTTTTGGACACTAGGCCTTCCAAAGGATGTAGGAAAGTGATTAAAGATGGGAATCAACAGCATTAGCTGTTCAGTTTTCAGAGGAAAGCCTTTGCTTCTTAAGCTGTTTTTAAGAGCCTCTTCAGCCTTACTTCACTTCTTGTCTGTTTTCTGTTTCCATTTTCTTAGTCCTGAGAATGTTAGCTGCAGACCATTTGCATCACTTTAATTCCTTTTGTGTTTTTCTTTTTTCTCTTATTTTCTCTTTTAGAATCACCTTCATATCACATGGAATAAAGTGTGCTCATGCCCTGCTTAATTGCCATACCATTGCCAGTTTGTAAAAGAAAAAAAAAAAAAAAGAGACACCTTTGGAAAGAATTTGATTTTATGCCTCCTGACCAGAGAAAGCTAGAGATGATTCTTCTTTTATATATGCTTTTCAACTGCTGTTGGGTTCTTATGGAACTGTGGTAGAACGAGCCCTGCTGGTGTTTGTGGGTGAAAGTGGAATTGGCATTTTCCATGACTGTTCTGCTCCTTAGGTCTATTTGTGGAACATATCAGAGATTGCATCATTTCAGTGGGTTGTTCCTTCTCTGGATGGACAGCCCTAGAAGCTGCTGATCTGTGAGTGGGAACTGTTTCTTCTGCTGTTTGCTGGAATTATGTGCAGTCAGTAAACACCAAGGATGGAATTTGCCTTGCATCTGAATTAGGATGACGTGTACAGAGGTGCCGTCTGATTCTCCTCAACCAAAGCGTGAGTGTTGCATAATACAACATGGGGAAATCTGTGCATTTTCCCCTTATGGAAGTTGTTGTGCAGGATATAGATTTCAGTTGTGATCTTACTTAGGCACAGGGGTAAGGAAATCAATATCTAACATGCATCACAGCACCTCCTGTCAGGTCACCAGATCACTGATGCAGCAAAGTACCAGTGAGATTCCAGCTGTTCTTTGTTGAAGAAAAAAAAGACAAGATTTTTTTTTACTGAGGAAAATCTCTGATTGTAATCTTAATTACAATTACTTACCCTTAGTGCTAGCCTAACTAGAGTATTCAGCTTCTGTTCATGGTGCTGCAAGGATGACTCTGTTCTTGTCTTCTCCCTGGCTTTTACTGTGGCTTTGTGCTCAGGGCAGGGCCCTGCCAGCTCCCTCTGTGACAGGTGACTGTCACAACTCGCAGTTCTGTGCAGAGAGAGCAGGTTAGATAGGAAACTTCTGCTTCTTCTGGAACAAAAGCACATGTGCATTTCTGTGGGCTCTTCTTCCGTGTCTTGGAAATGTTACTCTTCTATCCTACTGTCCCTCTGTCTTGCTTATGGGGAACTACTGCACTTGCTTCCAGTTCAACTATTGCGAGTCGCAGATTGGTCATGTAGTGTTCAAAACATTTCTGTGTGCTTTCTCCTTCTTTGGTCGGAAATTGTGATACTGAACAACTGAAATGAAATGAAAGTTTCTACCCTGGGTGCAAAAATTTCTGGAACCAGGCTCTAAGAGTCAGCTGACTGATCTGATAGGTAGGTTCTGATCTGATCTGATCTGATCTAATCTGGTAGGTTCACTGCCATAGAGGCATGAAGTGTCATTACCAATGAACTCACCTGTGTTCTGAGATAGGGCTGGTCTTTTAATTCCCTGAAGCAAAATTATAAAATAAAATATGCAGCAATTGACGGTGTAAATCAAATCAGTGAGTCCAGGCAATGCCAGTGTCTAATAAAATCAAGAAATATTAATAAAGTCCTCTGAAGGTGCCTAATGCTAATCTGCTGGCACAGAAGGAAGCAGACTCAGTAGGACCAGTGTATAACGGCAGTGCAATGCAGTCTAGCCAGCAAATCAATCTAGATGTGGAGAGCTGTTGCAGTGAGCTTTACGCAGGTTTATGCTGCTCACTGTGGTTATGTTTAAGCTGCTTCTAAATCTAGAAGCCTTCCAAGTACAATATAGTAAAATGGATGCTCCCAAGATCTTTTCTCATAGCCAGAATTTATGTCTGGATATTTGTGACACTTTGCCCTGCCCTTCTTCACATTCTACATCAAATTCCAAGGTCCCTGGAACCATGAGTTTTTTTTGTGGGGTGAGTACTTCTATGGATTTTCAGCCAGGCTAGTTGCAGTTCTTCTCCAGGGAATTGTCTAATATAAAGAATATATGTGCCTAGTTTTTTCTAATGTTGGGTTGCTTAGATGTAAGGAGAATTCAGATATTTAGACAAATCTGGTTTATTAACTACAAATGAGTTTGAGTATGATAGTCCATTAGGACCGTCTAAGCTGTCATGACTATATCTGTTGCTGTACCTATTGTAGTGTGGTTTTGCCTCCCTGGCTTCAAATGGCAAGCTTCAAATGAAAGCCCCAGGCTCCAGCACAGTAAAGCTCTCTGATGAAACCAGTTCAGTGAATGAGAATTGAGTAGCTTCTCTGCAAATCTGTGAGCCAAATAAGATGGCACTTCTTTTAGGAGTTAGATTGAATTTATGTGGGAGCTACTGCCGTGTCCTGGGGAAATGCTGCTTTGTGTCTTAGAAACAATGTGCAATTTGAGTGTTGGAATGGAACAGCCACATGAATTCAACAGGAAAGGATTTATCTTTTGAGGTCGCTGCATTAGGTGGATGCAGGCTTATCTTGAACACAAATTTGTTATAATCACTTTGGTTTAAGATACTGAAGTGATGAAGTTTGGCCATCCTGCGAGCTCTGGCTGGCTGGCAGTTGAGATGGAGGTGTGCAGGATGGCCATGCTCCCGAGCAGCTGCAGAAGGTGTTGGTGGTGTGTGGGGTTTGCAGAGCAGCCCAGCTGCAGAAGGTGTTGGTGGCGTGTGGGGTTTGCAGAGCAGCCCAGCGTGGCGTGCTAACGCGTCTCTGTGTTGCAGCTGGCCCCTGTCGCTTCGGCACGCCGCGCCACGTGCAGAGCGTGCTCAGGGACTCTGTCGAGAGCTCCGACGATGAATTCTTTGATGCACGAGGTGAGTACACCTTTTTGTCCTCCCCTCCCTGTTTTTCCCTCAGTTTTGCAATGCATAACTTGGCTCCTTCATAGGTGAACTGACAACGTTGTCCTCATCAGACAAAACGTCCGATAGTTCCTCTATGCAGGGTTTGTGAATGGACCTAAACTTACAGGAGTGTGATGAGGTGCTGGGGTGGGTGAGTGAGCTGCCCTGAGCTGAGTCTGGCGTCAGAAGCAGTAAGACACACTGATGCAGACCTGGGGTCTGAGCCGGGTCCTTCCCAGCTCAGACAGTGTCTGAGGTTACACTGGGAGAGCTCTTATTCACAGTTCCTGATAAAGGCCATGAGTGTCTGTGTTACTGATTGCCAATTTTTAAGACCAATGTCTTAGGTTTTCCACTCTATCAAAACTTTCACTGGAGGGACTGGGACCTCTGCTTGTTCAAGGAGCAGTGTCTGAATGCCTGTGGATTTCATCACAGGGTATTCTGACCTGGAAGGGACCCACAAGGATTGTGGAGTCCAGCTGTACTCTAACCAGCTGAGGTAACTGCAGCTCCCTGCGTCATCTCTGAGCCCTGAATCTTGACATGCTCAGTAACATGCCAAGTTTTGTTCTGAAGTGGGAGAAGAATCTGTAGGTCATGTGCATACACAATCTCCCACCTCCAGTGGGAGACTGGGGCTCTGGTTTTGGTTCTGGTTTTGGTTTCCAGGAGCCAAAACTTAGGCTTTTCTGACACATTTCACTTGCTTTTTTCTGAAAGAGCTTTCTTCAAATATGTGAGTTTTAATGTCAAAAGTCATCTATGTAATCTGAAATGCTTGTAATGATATCACTATCATATTTATAATGGTTACTTGAAATAAAAAGTCACTGCTATGTAAAGATAATGAACAACATCTGTTACTGAGTTGTTAATCCCCTATTAACAGACTTTTAGTGAGAGATAATAATACATGATGAATTGCTTCTGTGGATCAAAATTAAATGAGCATGGGAGATATCTAAGCATGAAGAGAATGAGAGATAGTGATCTTTTCCCACTGGGTAGTCAATGAGAATAGGATACCCAGATTGTTTAAGCTGCATTTAAATTTTAAGCTTTAGTGAGTGGAAGAGTTGGAAATAGAAAAGAAATATACCCTATGCTGATTTTCCCTCACACTGCCTTTGTGCTTTGCAATGTACTTAAAATTGCTGTCTTGGTGATTTCAGCAGTGTTTCCAAATTGCATGTGAAGCTGCAGTTGTAACTTTGAGCACCAAATCATACTTCGAATTTTTTCTCCAAGAAGAGGACTAAAATGATGATGTTTCAGACATTCTCGATGGTGTAGTTTTCTTTGATGTGAATAGATCAAAAGTGTGACTATATTTTGTCTTTGGGAGCATGATTGAGGTAAATAGGTTCAGCAGCCATAAAAATTAAGGGTTACAAATAGTTTTAAGAGTTGTCCCCTCTGTTAAAATGTTAAGCAACTTACTGTTCTTGATGTGCATGTTCTGTATCCCCAAGTTGGCCATCTGTTTGTACTTTCCCAAACAATCCCAGTTCTAGTTCAATCGCTTCCTACTTCTGCCCTGTCCCTCACTTCACTTCTGGCCGCCTGCTGCTGCCCCCTGTCAATCAAAAGACACCGCCCCATATGCAAAGTTTCCAGAGTTCCCAAGAAGCACCTCTTCAGTGGAAGTCCTAACTAGCCATGACCTAAGGAGCTGTTGAGAAGAGTGGCACCCCTGGACCAACAAGCCTCAATTGAGTTCTGGACGTGCCTGTGAGGTTGGAACTCCCATTCCTGCCCTCGGACAGGACTGCACGGGAACCTCCTTCCAGTGTCGCCTAGGCAAGCAGCAGCAGGTGTCGGCCCCTGGCGACCCCCCCAATTCTTCAATAAAAGAGCTGCTATTTAATAAAGGCTTTGGCCCTGCTCCGTTTATTACAATGATCACTTTTTGTGCTTGATGGAATATGCTTTTGAATCATCAAGATCCATTGTTCAGCAGTGCTTTGAAGGTCAGTTTGATGCCTGCATTTTTGGAGTTGGTGGAGTTGGTGCATTGTAGACTGAGAACAAGAAATGGACTTGGAATTTGCTGGACATAGTCCATATTGAGTTGACACGAGTATTTCCAAGTTTAGATTACTTGATAGTTAGCTTGCAAAAATGCTCTTCAAATCGAGTTTTGTTTAAATATATTTTCATTTCTTCATATCCTGTCACTGGTCAGCAGAGAGATTTCAGCACCTCCTTCTCCTTGGCCCACCTTGCGGAAGTTGCCGACTGCAATGAGGTGTCCCCTCAAACAGAACAAACCAAGAGACCTCAGTTATTCCTCATAAATCCTGGTCTTGAAGTCTTTCAGCCTGTTGGTTCTCCTCTCGGTGCTGTCTGGCGGCTGTAGCCGTTTGTTGCGTTGGTGCAGCCGGGGCTGGCCGGGCGTGCGGCCGTGCGGGGCCGGGCGGGGCGGCCGCCATCCTTCAGCCACCCGGGCTGTGCCTGCTGCCCCCGGCTGCTCCTGCCCTTTGGGCTGCCTCAGTGCGCTCTTGGCTCACGCTGTTTGCCACCAGCCTAAACCCTCAGCGCTCTTGCTGTGGGGCTTCTCTTGGGCGCCTTCTCCCGCAGTTCGTGGGTGTAACCAGGGTCACCCCTCCCGGGGCAGGCCCGGTGCTCGTGCACCTTCAGTTTCCTGTGGCTGGTGATTGCCCAGCTCGGTGGTCTACTTAGATCCCTCTGCAAGGCCTGGCTACCCTTGAGGCAGTCCATATTTGATATCATTTCTGCTTGCTCCCAAACAGCCTTTCAGAAATAAGTGCTTAAATGTCAGGAAAATAAGTGTACACAGAAGCATAAGTGCTAGCAAAAGAGGCAGAAGACTTTTCTACCCTCAGAAGCTCTCTTGGTGATAAGCACAAAACATCACTGAAAATACTCAACATACTCAGATGGATTTGAAAACCACTTGTTGAGGGGGGGAGAGAAGAGACCACAACCACCATGGCTCCTTGCCTACCTACCTATGCAACTTCAAATAAATCAGCCTCTGAGAAAGTGACAAAAAACTGAACAAAATGCTGTGTTAAGTGGTTGATCCTCTCTGCCTCAGGGAGCAGCTGAGATTGCTTCAGGTTCAGGGGGCTTTGCTGGATCCAGTTTCTCTGACAAATCTGATAAATAATCTTTGTCATTGTTTGCTTATAAAAGGTATGACTTTGGAAGAGATAAGATATGGTGGTGACTGTAAAGTGATTTATACAGTCCTTTATACATTACCAAGATCTCTCTAAATAAGAGAGCATAAATTAAAGAGCATAATTTTTTTAATAATTTAGAGACTTACTGCAAGGTAGGTATTTGAAAATTATTATTTAGTCAGAAATGTCCTGGCTAAATTATTCTGTTTTTACTCTCGTATTAGAGCCATTGACTCTATGAAAGGCAGTAATAGAGGACAGAATTTGACTCATTCTCTGAACAAGTTCTTAACAAGTAAAGAACTGTCATTACTTACTTTGCTTACTTTTTTTCTGTGTGCTCGCTTTAGGTACAAAGACTATTCTGGGTTGTATCCAGCCAGGCTGAAGTGCTTTGAGTAAATTTATTCAGAAAAGATTAATGCACCCTTCTTGCCAAATTGCTGTTAAATTGAAGGAAAGTATTTTCCTACAGCTTCTAGGCTTGCTTGATTTGGGGTTTGTTTTTTACAAAGAGAGTTAATATCTATCTACAGGTTGTGTTTTGTGCTTTCAGTTTTTCCAACCCCACTTACTGGGTGGGATCTCAGTTAAAGAGATGGTTTTCTGTGCTGTGGGCTTGGTTCCATTCCATTATGTCGCTGTGTACCTAGATGGAAATGTAAAGCTTTATGTAGCACAGGTGGCTTTGATAAAAGGGGAGAAATATTCTTGAAAAGTCTTGAACTGGCCTGTGTGTCCACACTTCCCTCTGCTCTGCCTGTTGAGTGTTCTTCAAATAAAAAAAATTTAGAAAACCCCCAAACCAATCAACCACACTAGCACTCAAAGTGATTATTGTAAGCTTTGTTTTACAGTGACTATTCCAAAGAGAAAAGATTCAGACAGTCCTCTCTTTTCCATGTTTTTCCTGCACATGAAGCGTATAGGATCGCTGTAAAGCGTACACATAGGCAAGAAGCTTCCCTGGAGACAGTCCTGCTTACCTGTGCTCTCTTCCCATTAGGGGCTCTAATGAGTCTTTATTTCTCTCTCAATTACTAGTTCTCACTCTGTCTTTTTTCTCTTGTTTGTCACAGCAATTTATTTTATTCTTTTTCCTCTTACAGAGGAGATGGTGGAAGGAAAAAATGCTATTCTCATAGGCATGAGCCAGTGGAACTCAAATGACCTTGTTGAGCAGATAGAAACAATTGGGAAACTTGAAGGAAATCAAGGTAATGTTTAGCTTGTATTACATAATTCTTTAGAGTTAACAAGAACATCTGACTACTGAAGCAATTACTTTTTAGATACTGTATAAATTCTCTGCAGAAGTAATGTCATTCTACAGCATCTCATACTTAAAAGATTTACATTAACATTTTAAATGTACGTTAATGTTGCCTTTTAATGGAGCATTAAGTAGCATTTTAGTGCTGAGAAATGAATTGCAGCGATCTCTTTCAGAAGAAAACTTAGGCAGACACAGTATTACAAATTTATTGGCTTTAATGGGAAGTCAGTGTTGGACTCAGCTGAACAACTATGAGATAGATTGCAAGATTAAAACTTTTTTTTTTTTTTTTCTTGTATTCAGTGTGTGAGTGACATTTGTTTGTCACAGACTTATTTCAGTCCCTGAAGTCAACGAATACTTATCTGGAATTTCTATGGGGATACATACTTTCAGGTGTATTTGGGGCCATTTTTATGTAGATGTGTGTGTAACTATGGACTACTGAAAGGAGTGGGAAATGGGCATTGATACACCAGTAAGAATTTGGGACTTAGGATAAAGGCCTATGCACTGTTATTGTTACTTTGGCTCCTAAATTGCCTAAATGTTTGAAAATTAAATTATCTTGTTGACTGCAGTGAGAGAGAAAAGACCTAGCTTGCTTCTCCACCAGTGATATGGGGCTCAGGCATAATGGTGCTTTTTAATTAGTCTATCTTTAAAAATAATTTAATATACTTGTCCGTTTTAGGAGGCGTTTCTTTATGGTTTTTCTACATGTAGTCAGTCCTGAAAATATCTGTTAACAGGTTTAAGTAAACAGGTATATATTAAAATAGTGGCTATCTGAGTCATAAACTTCTTGATTGCCTACCATGAGAATGATTTATTTTTATGGTATTAAACTAACAGGTAGACACAATACACACAGTGTATTTACAGTTGTTATATAGGTAAATAGAGAAGAAAAAGTCAGTTCTGCATTTGCTTTTAACGTGATATCAAGGCCTCATTTGTGTTGCTTGCTAACTTATTCAGAGATTCAATGGCAATTTTTAAGATATACTGTACTGTTGTAAATATGGCATTTTCTTTGCTACAAAGTACCAAGAAAAAGGAATACATTATTATATCAATTATGAGCTAGTCTTCTAAATAACTAGCCAAGAACCATTTATCCTCGAATTCTTGTGGAAATTTATTTCTCCCACGCCTGGCAGTTTAGAACGGGGCTTTTTTCATTTTAGCACCTTTGTGTGAGGATGGGTTTGTTTGGCTTTTTCCTTCCACAATGCCCTTTGTGTTGGACACTAAGGAAAGAGTTGCAAGTGACTCCTTTTGAGGGTTTCAGTTCTTCAGAAACAAGGCTGATAAGGGGATGGGGGTTTTGTATTACGCAGTTGAATAACTGCCACTGAGAATGTGAGACCCGGGGTTGCATGAGAAGCACGTGCAGAAACAAAGGAAGCAGTCCTCTGAGTTGCACTCCATCCTTCTTCATACTGAAGGTTTCTATTTTCATTTAAGCCAGTTCTCTGTGATGTTTTGCAAAAGAAAGGAAAAGAACAGATGCAAATTCTTCCTCATCTGTTCTTTTCCTTTCTTCATTTGTGTTCACATACACCTGTTAGAAAGTGCAGGACCAGCGTACCTGGCTCAGAGCAGCCGGTGAATGGATTGATGCTAAGATGTATATGCATTCTGATACTGTGTCACTTGTCCTGCCAGCCTACTCTTGGGCCACAGTTCATTGTGCTGAGCTTGGTTGTTCTTAATCAAGATGTCAGGCAAGGACTGGAGTTGTTGAGAGCTGGGCTAGCACAAGTCTGAGCCAATATTACATGTACTCTATCTCATTAAGCCAGAATGTGATTTCACTGTTTTAGCAGTGCAAAAGAAAGTAGAGTTCTGTCTGTAAAGGACACTGACACAAATCTTCTTTGATGCCCTCTTGCTAAATACAGAAAATAACACAAACAGCAATCAAGCTGAATTAAAAATTCATACGGCTGCATAAATTACGTTGATGCAGATGCCTTTCTTGTTATGGGACAAAAGCATTTTCACCCATCATAGTTAAGCATTTAAAATTCACTCCTGGTGCAATGAATTCTGTACCTTGCATTAGGGGAAACTGCATGTACTCACCACTAGGAACAGATTCAGCCTGGTGATTTTCAGTCCTCCAGCTATCTTAAGATCATACCCTTACTTTAAATATATATTGTTTTGTTTGTAAATTTGCATTTATTGTTAGCTTGTATTTGTATAGTGCAGTGAAGGTAAGTTGGGGTAAGGTGAAGAAGACTTTACATATACTTTGAATTCAGTACATGCTTTATATTGCATTACATGAGTTTTTTATGGTGGGAAATTAGATTTCTATACATGTTAACTTGCAAACCAGGCAAAAATTTGTTACAGAAAAAAATGTCATTAAATTCAAGCTAGTAATTGGCATGTAAACCTAAACCTATGTCAGCATTTCAAAGGGTGAAATCCTAAGGAAAAAATGCTGGAATATGGATTGTCCATGAGGCCAAGACATGTTTGTTTCAGACCAAACCTGCATAAGAATTCAAATAAGGTCACATGTATACTAGGGTTGTCCTCTCTCCTTCAGTTACTATCTCTTGTTATATTGGCATTTTGTAAATGGGAGCTTGAGAGCTGGAAAGTATTAGAAGAGACTAGCATATAACTTTTTTTTCTTTTCTCTCTCACACACAAATTAAAATATGAGAGAATCTAGAATCATCTCAAGTGAATTAAGAACCACAGAGCTCCATAGGGAGGTAATAAATGCTTGCCAGTGCAGTTGGAATTTATCTGTATTGTTGTGATTCGATCTCCATGCTCAGTTAGCAGGCTTTTCAGCTCTTCAGCCTTCATTTTGTCACCTCTTTCCCCCCACCTTCCTTCAGTTTGTTTTATTTTTCTAAAAAGAAGAAGAAACATAAAGCTGCCAAGGAATGTGCAATGCAGCTCAATGCCAGGATACCTGGGCTCTGCCAGCTGACCAGTGTCACACATCCATGGACATCAACCAGCTTTAATTACACTGAACAACAGTGAGAAAAAGGTTGAGTTGTTCTGCAGCTTTGGTAGATCAGACTGCCCTTCCTGAGCTGGTAACTTCCACGCTAGGGAATTTGATTTACTTCTACCTTCCTAACTGCTGAGCAGAAGCAGTTGGCATTTTCTGGGTCATTAACATAGACAAAACTGCTGTATAACTTTGTGCAAGCTACATTGGAACATTAGACCTCTTTTTTTCCTCAGATCTAATAAAATACAGAAGCTTGGAAGTTTTTCTTGTATTGAGCTTCTATTTTTTTCTGTGGCTGTCTGGTTTTCTGCCTATCCTCAATGAATGAACAACAATTGCTGGACAGCTCTGATTCTTGGCCATTTTACCAGAAATGATAGGACAGGTTGTATTTCATTATAGTTGTTGAATATCAGAACCAAGTTTGCAAAGCCAAGATTTCAGAATTCAGCAAATGCCAAGGTTCATCAATTTCCTTTGTCTGTTTGCCCTGACACATTGATTGTAATTACTTAGTAGTGTGATAGTAATGGGTTGTACATGTCAGGTTTGCTTACTGTCCTTGACATGTGTAGAAAGAGAGCTTTTGTCTTTAGCAAGGGTGGAAGACGTCTTGGAGGAAAGTTTGTTTAGCAGTGAAGAGAAAGTGCTTGTATATCTTTCTTGTATGTGGATAGCTTTTTCCTACAAAAGCTTCCCCTAGAAATTTAGAGAGATGTGAAGATGGTCTTCAGGAACACAGATGGATGTGTGAGTAGGAAGGTTGAAATGGTTGGTTTAGATGATGTATTAAAATCATAGTAGCAAGATATTTGCAGTAATATGAGTTTGTGGTGTAGTTGTAGAAAAATAGGTAATTGACATGTTTTTGTTTGATTATTTCTTTTAAGGAAAAGAAATATACACCTTTGTAATATGTGACAGAATAAGATAAGCTGAAGCTTGGCGTGTACAGTCTCTGATTTTTTTTTTTTTTTTATTTTTTTTTTTTACTGTGCATTCTTGCACAACTCATGCTTCTCAGGAGCACATATATGTCTTTCACCAGAAAGTATAATTAATCATAGAGTGATTTGGGTTGGTAGGGACTTTAAAGCCCATCTCATTCCAACTCCCTGCCATGGGCAGGGACACCTTCCACTGTCCCAGGCTGCTCCAAGCCCTGTCCAGCCTGGCCTTGGGCACTGCCAGGGATCCAGGGGCAGCCACAGCTGCTCTGGGCACCCTGTGCCAGTACCTCAGCACCCTCAGAGGCATTAATTTCTTCCAAACTAAACCCCCTCTCAGTTTAAAGCCATTCTCTCTTGTCCTACCCCTGAATGCTCACTGGCCTGCTGAAGAGAAAAATCAACGAGGTTGTTATCTGAGGTCCCAAACCCTGCCAGAAGTGGGCTCCTTTCCCTTGGCCCCAGGTCACAAATTTGTCTCAGTGTGACTTCTGCATCCAGTAAAGGATGTTCTCCTTGGCCCTCTTTTTATGGCTGACATATTAGTAAAAAACGTTTTATGTTGTCTTTTATAGCAGTAGTTTAAGACTGAGTTCTAGTTGGGCTTTAGCCCTTCCAGTTTTGTCCCTTTGTGAGCTCACAGCAGCCCTGCAGCCCTCCCCAGTTGCTAGCCCCTTGTTTCAAAGGTGATGTGCCTGTTTCCCCCGGGTTCAAGCCTGAGCTCTCTGACCAGCCAGGCTGGGCATCTTCCTTGTCAGCTCAGCCTGCGTTTTCCAAAACATAAATGTTACAGAAACCCACACATGCACACACAAAAAAAGTGAAACAGGCAAAGCCCAAATGAATCTTGACTGTTTGTTTGTTTTAAAACTTAAGTATTTAAAAAAAAAAAAAAAAAAAAAAAAAAAAAAAAAAAAAAAAAAAGGCCATATTTGGTATTTCTGTGGAAAATAAACAAGCAAGCAAACAAATAACAGTGTAATTTCTGTAATAAAGCTTGCCACAGATGATGAATATTTGTTTAATACACCCTAATTGAATTTTAAGAGCCACTAGTCAATTTTGTCAGCAACATGCTACTATTTTACTCTGCAAGTCCAATTAATTGAATTTAAATGCTTCAAATTAGGATGAATTCTCAGGTATATTGACAAAATACGATTTAATTTTTAGTTGTTTAAATCATAACTGACTGTAAAATGCCTGTGAAATTCACTTTTCCTGTGCTTCATATGCCACACATACAGACTGATGGATTGCTTTACTGGTTACCAGCAAAATATTTGGACATGATCAGCTTTCTCAACTGGAAATTTTCATATCAGGTGAGTGAAAGGCCTTTCTTTGTCCCATTGCACAAGACTAGGTTACACAGATATTTTCATCTTTTAACAAATTGATTGTATATCTGGAAAATGGTGCTGACAGGGACATTGCTTTCTTTCTGGGAGTCATTTAAATTTCTGATTTAAATCAAACTTACTCTTCATATCTACCCCATTACAAGATAGTAGTTTGGAACTGGGAGGTGCTACTGTTGTGCAAGTTGTATTTTGTGTGTGTATGGAAACCTGCAATTCCTTCCCTTTCTGCACCACCTACAATTGAGCTTTTTGATTTCTACTGATTTTTTTTTTAACTGCAAGCTTCATTATTTCTCGGTGGACCATAAAGTGCTGTTGAATTCATGACATGCACTATGACTCCCCACTATTCTGGCTGCTCTTTATAACTTTCCTTTTGAAAAATATTTCCTGATGTTTTAAGTGCATCACTGAGTAATGATTTTTTTTCCCTCTCAGTATCATATCTTTTGGATCTCATTTTTCCCCCATCTAGAGTAAGGGGAAAAAAAAAGGCTGGTTTTTATGTGCAGCAGTCAGTTTCTAAGAGTGTTACAGACAATTTTGTGTTCATTCCTTCAACTATTCGTTCTGTTGTCCTGTCATAATATCCACAAGGCACTGAACAGAACTGGAAGACTGGAATAATGTTTTTGTTTAAGATTAAGTTTGATATACATCTGTGGACTAAGCTGATTGATAAAATCATAGAATTTCTTAAGTTGCAAGGGACCCATAAGGATCAAGTCCAACTTACTGCTCCCCACAGGACTACCTAAAGCTAAACTATATGACTACACAGCAGAAGCTTGGAATTCATGTTTTCCGTTGTGTTATGTGCACAAGGCTGCTAGAAAGACTTAACTCGATGACACTGCTTCTTCTGTTTTGAGAAAGTTTGGGTTTGTTTTGAGCACTGTGTGAGGAGTATCTTTTCAGAGCACACTAAGCTCCCAGAAATTTTATTGGGCATTCCAGAGCATTAAGCATGTGCAAAAATGCCTTTGTCTTATCTCAGACTTCTTGAATTTCTGGTTAGGGCAAAGTAATGCACGAGGTCAGGCCATACCAGTCAGAGGGGTAGGATATACTGATGGCTGCTGCAAAAATGTACCCTGTAGAGCAAGGTAGAGATAGGAAAGTGAATGATAAAGTAGTTATTTTATTACTTTGTAGGACACAAACAGTTTTTAATTCGGCTCTGGAACAGTGCTGCTTTATCTTTTCATCCAATTAAGAGTATAAGTAGTCTGGTGTTATAGAGAAACATTACTGTGAGAGAGAAATAATTCATCAACTTCAGGAGATTTTTTTTCACCAAATATTCAGCTGAGTTGTTGGACAATAGGTACAAGTCTTACGTGTAAGAGGGAATTTTAGCTACATCATTCTTCAGGTTGATGTTTTTGTGGAAGGAGAAAGACTTTGAAGTCTTTCTGAAAGCCATCTATTGTTTCTTGTGGAGTAGAATTAATCCCAGTTTAAGTGGATGGTAGAGGCTGTACAGTGTTTAAACATGTACAAATGGTACTTGGTTAGGAACAAAGCAGAGACTGCAGCTCCCTGTGCAATGGTTAATTGCTTTCCTTGCAGTCTTTCCCTTTTCATTTCTTAATCTGTTCTGAGATCCGGTCCATATGCTGAAATCAGCATGTGTTCTTGCATCATTTTTATTGGGCCTAGAGTTTCCCTGGCTTCCATTCCCCTGGAGAGGATCATACCATCTGTAGGTATATTGACTCTTTTCCTTTCCCTGTTTCCCAAGTTTGACATATCTATACTCACACTAGTGCTACATTTGCTATGGCATTTTAAAAAATACTTAACAAAACAGGTTTTTGTCTTCTGAAGTTAATTTTCACAGGATTTTTGGTGAGGTGAAAGTCATGTTCTAAAGAGGAGAGGATCAGTGTTTGTTCCAGTGGTATGGTTATGTTGTTACACCAATTCAGATTATTAGAACGCAATAAGTTATCTTACTGTAAAGCTTGCTGGCACCTTTTTTGGTCAGCATTGCAAGATTGGATGTGTGAGGGAAGAAAGAAAAGAACGATTCCCCTGGTGTCTGGCTGGTGCTGAGGGGCATTACTCTGCTCTGCTGTCCTGTCCTCCAATGCTGGACCCATTATTGATGTGAAACAGGAGTCTGGAGTGGTAGGAAATGCCCTCTGACATCTCAGGAGCACAGCGACATGGATGTGTGATGGCTGCAGCCCACCAATGTCATGTATGTGGAAAGGCTGTGTACCACAGCATGACACTAAAAGGTACTTTGTGAATTTTATTTTTACCTGCAGCTGCTTTCTCTGAAGAATAGAAATGGTTGTTTTTACTGGTGTTACCAATCTTCTATGGGAAAATAAGGTGGCTTCTATTCTGGTTTTAACACTGCTCAAAAAACACCTTCCTGATTTTTTTCAATTTTTTTTAGTAGCATGCAAATAAGAGTAATTGCAGATCATCCTTCAGTTCTTGGGCAGAGAAGTGGCATTTTGTTCAGAATATGTTAAATTTACTGTGGGATGAAAAAAGAAAATTAACTGTCTGTTTCTTAATTCTACCAAATAAAACTTAATTTTCATTCTGTAGTGGACATGTCTTCAGTTTCTGTTGAGAGTTGTTCTTTTGTGGTGGAGAGTTTCTATCTGCACAGCCATTCAAAGCTGCCATGGGGAAGGAATTTTCTTCATGAAACCCATTGTCTTACATGTTGTCATTTGTGAAATTGAGTATACAAGCACTTCAGAAGGCTGGTCTGTGCCCTTGGCACAGAGGTCTGGTTTTTGCCTTTAGCTCTCACGTTCCTGAGAGCTTCACACATTGTTCCCAAGGGAGTGGCTGACAGCTGCTTTGCTTCAGCAATGACTCTCTATGAGCTATTGCAGTTAATATTTGTTCCCTAGTAAGCTGAAAATAGGTATCAGCTGTGGCCCAACGTCTTTGGCAGAACAACAGTCTGTGAATTGTCCTGGCGAGGAACTGAAAATGAAAGAGATTGTATATGAAATTTGGAAATAGCTAATTCAAATTATTTTCATTCCTCAAAGGTAAGGTATGGCAGTGTGCTGTAAATACAGTTTGCACAAAGAATGGACCAAAGCAAATTTCTTTGCTGTAAATTACAAGCCTGTCATTTTTTCTATCCTTTTTATTCCCTTCAAAACCAAATTGTCAACTGTGATTGTTGGAGCACCTGAAAAAAACTCGAGAATAGTTGCAGAGCTCTTACTTTGTACTGCTGCATCCATCAGAGGAGTTAAACATTATTATTATTCTTTATATATTAACCATAGTTGGATTTAGCATAACAGAATTTTTAATTTATGAGATTGAGAGAAGTGTCGACGGGTTCTAGAGTCTTCTTAGGAACTAGGCAGAAGCAGGCAATGGCTGCACTGCAGTTTTATTCACATATCATAGAAGCCACCAGGTTCCCTGGCCCTTGTCATTTGCTGTTCTGTTCTTTGATGCCAAACACATGCAGGGGGATGTAGCCTCTGTTTTTGAGTCAGGCTGTGCCCCAGGAGCAGAGTTCTGTGTCTTGTCACATGTATGAATGTACTCAGGTGGTAGGTAGGTTCTGGGAAAAAAGTAAATGTTGCCTGGGCCTCTGAAGAAAGAACCTAGAGAAACGATTGAGAGACCTGTGTTCTCATCCCAGCTCTGAGGGAAGATGTAGGGGAAGGTAGGCTGACTCCTTTGGGTTTTGTCCTGGTGAAATGATGGCAAAGATGTTTACCCTCCATGGTAGTACTGGCTTTTTCTATAGGAAGGGCCTTTGATCCCATGTCTCTGTATATTAGGTTTTTGTATTAGATCTGAGTACTTGCAACTTTCCTTGGATGGGTGGACTATGGGAGGGAATAGAAGGACAGAAATATTCTTTAAACAGCTGCTAATTAAATACTGGCAATAAGAATATGATTTATATTGCTAGGTAAGATATGTCATTTCTTAGTTATTAAGAGATTCAGTGGCTAGTGCTACAGGTGATCAAATGAGTTCTTACCTACAATCCTCTATCAAATAGAGTCCTCCTACCTACCTACCTACCTATAAGTTTCATTGCTTATGGCACCTTTCTTGAAATGAAGAGTGAAATCTAGCTTCCAGCATAACCATTTTGATTAATAAATTCCAGCAGTTGTCAGGTGTATAATATGCTGATCTATTCCCATGGAAGCCAATAGAGGTTTTGGAAATCAATGTAGTAGTAGTAACTTGCAAAATATTTACAGCAGCACAGGAGAAAAAGTAAAAACTTGATGTTCATGTAAGGCAGTTTTAGTTTACATTGTGGTTTCTTTTGCAGGTGAAGAGTCTGCATTTTGCTCATCTGGCTTTCTACAGGAAAAACAACGTGAGTTGTTCTTATTTTTCTTTCTACCAAAGCTAGAGACATTTGTTAACTAGCACAGGCCTTGTGGTATGTTATACTGAGAAGAGAAATGCACGTAGAGGGATCATGATTCTTATAAATTTCTTTTTAAATTTAATTATTTTCAACATGGATTATTATTATAATGTACCAGGAAAGTGCCTGTGACATTATTTAATACATTAGTGCCTTATAGTGTTGGCTGGAGTGGTAGAAGTCAAGCTTCCCTGGAGGGTGAAGCTGCTGGTCTACACAATAGCTCACTCAGGACAGTGCAGCATGGCTCAGCTGGAGTGTAGGAGCCTTCAGTGCTTTGTGCTCTGCACTTCCTTCTCCCATCTCTGCTTAGGGAGGTGCCAGAAGTGTTGCTGTTAAAATTTCTGAGTGCTGCAAGAATGAAAAGTAGTGCCATGCCTGGCATTGCTAGGGTTCCTTTGCTGCTGGTGCCCATCTTCATGAATGTATTTACATGTGGCTCTGCTTTTGATCTTTCTGTGCTTTTGCATTGCTTGCTAAAGAGCAGGAATTGACTTTGAGAAGCATGTGGTGTTAATGAGGGTGTTGCTTTTCATCACAGTTCTCTCTGGGGACATTGTCTGTTACCTTCCTGGAGTTCACAGTGAAATGTCACTTCTTTATTCCTGCAGCTGTGCTCATAAGCACATGTTGTCACTAGGTGCCAACCTCTTCTCTTTTGGAAATCCTGCATTTCCCATCTGGCCTGATGTGGTAACTGGAACTGTGGAGCATTTTGAGTTGAGATCCTCAGCTAAACCCTGTGTGTTTCTTTTTCTCCTGACTACTACTACCTCTGTAGTAGTCATTTATGAGATCTGGTAGCATGTATGTGTGTAAGACTCATTCAGTGAAGAAACTGTGGAACTTAACACAGCAACTATCTCATGCCGCGATTTTCAGAGTAGAATTTGGCTCAGTGATGCATGCCATTATTTTCCTATAAACAGTGCAGTTTGCAAAACCGCATCTGCAGTATATTTACAGTATCCTTTCTCATTTGTTAATAGATAGCATATGTCACAGCCTTCATGTGAACATATTTCTTATGACGGATTTGTCATTATAAAGGGCTAGCAATAGTGCAGCAGATGGCAGGGAATGATATCATTTCGCATGAGAGCATGATAATGGAAATAGCAGTTTTCTTCTGGGACTACCACCACTTCATGCTTTGTAGCCAACACAGGTTCTCTTTGGTTTTTTCCTCCTCTAAATCTCTCCCTAATTAACATGGCAAAATATTAAGGATATTTGAAATGTTCTCTGTAAAAAAAACCAACAAAACAGGATGTGTCTGATTCTTGGTATGGGTTCAAACTTTACCTCATGATCTCAGAAGTTTAAGGAATGATCATATATCTTCTCCTAAATTCAGGGTACAAAGTTATTTTTTGGTCATGTATCAAACCCATGCTTTTCATGCCTGCTTTGGGGTGTTGAATCACTCAGCATTTCTTCCTTTCACCTGGCTTTCTTCTCATGGCGATCTTGAGATCTGATGCGCTCCAGCACTTGAGGAGACACAGCAACAAGTTACTTCAGACAAATCTAGGGATGCAGAACTTGCTTAGTGTCTCTGAATCCCTGGTGAACAATATTGTTCTGTTTGTCTACAGGACTTTCTGTGAACAGAACGTTCTATCTTGAAATTAGAAATGTGTCTTACCTCCATAGCTATCTGTAAAACATGTAACAGACAAATATTTATATGACTAATATATCTCTTTTCCTTTCAGGTGAATTATATAGAACCTCTTTAAGAAAACAAAGGTTCCCTGCACAAGGCAGTATTGAAATACATGAGGACAATGAGGTGAGATTGTTTCTTTAAACAAACTGTGCTGATTTTCAAGGAGTAGATGTAACAATATTCTAATACTATGTTATGTAATTGTAAACTCATCTGATGGCTTAGTGTGTTTTTCCCTTGTTTAGTAGGTGCACATGCAATCACTGAAAATCATCACAAGATTTTAGACATTGCATAATTAGATGGAAATGAGACTGTTTTCTGAAGAGAAATTGTTATGTCTGATTAGTACTTGACTGGAAACACGGGTTTTATGAGACAGATTCAGCAGCAGTCACAAATTTGATTATAACAGAACTGCCTTTTTTTAGAAGCAGGAAAGAATTTCAACACGTGGTCCTTCCAGAAAACTGATTAAGGTCCTCTGTCCACACATAGGGCAGGTAATGGAAATGTCTACTTTACTGTTTTTTGAGGAGCTCAGTCTTACAGCCCCCTTAAAATTATGACAGTCATTGATTGGCTTCAGATGTCCAGTCAATTTAGTCCTTGAGCACCATGTCTAAATCATGGCTGAGCTACTGCTGAGACACAAATTAATTTTATTCCCTTTGAGTCTTCCTGTGAAAGATGCCAGTTAAATCCCGCTGAGAGACTTCTCATACCAGTGACTTCAGCACTATTGACCCACTTTAATTTTTCCTTTTTGAATCTTTCAGTTCCATCAGCTCTTCAGCAGTGCTGCTTATTTCGAAGTAGACTTTGTCTACTGGAGGAACTGCATTTAGCTTTTAAAAGAAATTAAATTTCTCTTCTGAAAACTGAAATGAAACCATATGGAGAAGGAAATTGCATGGAAAGGTGGAACCTGAAAAATGCTTGTATAATTCTCTTGTATTTAAGCAGATAAAAGTCAGGTCAGCCAAATGCATTCACAATGAATACTTCTACTGGATTCTGAAATTCGTAGGCTGCACAGAGATAATGGAACAACCTACAATTCTCTCATTTTGAGCCACTTCTCTGTAACTTTAGCACCAAGTGCTAAAGTTACCCATTTCCCTTCATTCCAGAATTTAAGAATAAACTGTCCAGAGCACTGCCTGATTCTGTGTAAATAATCCAATCTAGCATTTTAATGATCCATAGACAAAAAAACCCCATTACTGTTGTTTTTGCAGTGTGTTCATATTTGGTCATGATCAGGAACTAAAAATCTTCAGTAATGTAATCCAAAAAGGAGAAAATAGCAGTCAAGATTTAACAACAAAAATTCTAATCTTTACATGTATTACTGACTAACTGGAGTGCACATGAGTATCAAGGGGTAAAGAGGGAAAAAAAGGTGAAATTGTGAAACATTCAAAATGCCTTTCCAGTTTCAAGTAGGAAATATCTTGGTTATTCTACAAAACGTGCTGATTATTGTCCATTTATATGCCTGCTCATGTACTCATAAATTTGTTTGTGAGTTTTATGTCTATCAGCAATGATGCAATTTTTTACTTTTTCAGTAAGTGTCTTTCATTTTAATAAGAAGCTACCAGTCTCAAAAAGTCTGAGATAACTGTGTCATCTGCTTTTGCTGAATGTTTTCATTGGCAGAGAAATTTGTCTTTTTTGGACTTGTGCTGATTTGAATAAGAATCTTGTCAGTAAATGAAGCAATCACTAGGGATACCTAGACAGATGATTGCTTTCACTGCCTGTGGAGGTTGGAGTTTTTCTCCAGTCCCAGAGCATTTAAAGTAGTTCCTGATGTACACAAAGTTGTCTTAGTCTTTGTTGATCTGAAACCGTCATCTGTGCTGCTCAGGGTTTGTGTCAGAGCATAGTGGCCTCTATATGGTTCAGACAAATTTGAATTAAATGGATCACAGGATACATGCACATGCAGGCACACCACCAACCCACTCCAGAGAAAGCAAATATCACAAAATTATCACGGTGGGGGTGGCAGGGAAAAAAAATACTGCTAGTATTGACCCCAAGTAAACTAACAAAGTCCATAAAAATGCCTCCTCCTTTCCTATTTTGTGTTTTTCTCACAGGAAGGGGTTCAACACCAGAACTGCAAAACTCATGTGTTAATTTTGATCCTACATGGGGGGAACATATTGGACACTGGAAGTGGGGACCACAGCAGCAAGGTGGCAGACATCAACACCTTCAGTTCTGTGTTTGAGAAGGTGACCCGAGCCCATTTCCCTGCCTCTTTGGGCCACATCTTAATGAGACTTGTTCCCTGCCCAGCAATCTGTTCAGCAGCTTTCTCTCTTGTTTCCAGGTAAGTTGATTTGCATTCCCTGGTGTTTGGTTATGCATTGTGGTTTTGAATGATTTTTTGTGACCCGTGTATTTCATAATTAAATTTTGTGAATCATTCTTAGTCTTTTACTGACTGCAAGACTTGCAGTGACCTTCACCCTTCTAAGTGAAAGAATTAGTTTTAAAAAATATTTTTAGGGTATGTATTTTTATGGGATGTACCCACTTCAGTAGCTGCTCTTCCGCAGCCGCTTTTTCAGTCTTGAAATTCACTCATTGAATGAGAGAATGTTTTCAAGTAACGTTACTTTCCGTGACATAAATAATCTCTTCTACAAGTGCAAACCAGGATTAACTGCTGAACTCCGGTGAGAGAATCAGATTTTCTTGATTTCTGTTTTTCTAAGCAAAGAGACACTTCTCTTTGTTTTGTTTTCGGCTTCCCTAAGTGATGGTTGCTTTTAGAGTCTTTTTTGTTGCAGTATAGTGCCCAGAGTTACATTTGAAGCTCATGTAGAGCAAAAAACCCTGCACAATAGTTGATGAGGTAATAGAGCAGTAATGCCTTGGGTTTTTTAAGGAGTTGAGTTCTCTGAGAAGATGATCCTTCCTGTGTTTGCTCATTGTGAACTGCAGTAGCCCAACCCATTTCTGTTAGTAATTGCTCATTCTCTAGTGCCGTGTGCTGCCTCTTGCAGTTTTTCTGATGATAACCTGTCCTTTTCTAGCCTAAATCCCTACAGCTATGATGAAAGCTGTCTCAGCAGCAGTGAAGACCACATCCCACTGGCTGCCTTGCCTTTGCTGGCTGTTTCATCTCCTCAATACCAGGATGCAGTTGCCATGGTGATCAGTAGAGCAAATCAAGTTTACAATGACTTTCTCAAATCTACTGACGGTGCCGGTTTTAATGGACAGGTAGGGCTATTTTCTCTTATATCAAAGTAAGATTTCTTCAGAGCAGGGCTGTTCCTTTTTCATCCATTGTGTTGAGGGGTTTGAGTAATGAGTGTTGGGCACTACAAATATGATGAATGAATGTTAGCCTGAGATTACCTTCACAAAATGCCTTCTTAGTGTTCAGCACTAGACAGGCACTTCTGGAATTCTGGACACTCTCATGTGCTGGTGGAAGATTAAATAGATGCTCCAGCATTTTGGCTCCTAACCTCTTACTTTGCTATGGTACCGTAAGCGGGTGCAGAGTGAGCAAACATGCCAGCCTGAGACTAATGATCATCTCTGTTAATGGGTTTTTCAGACACAGCTGTGGAAAAAATGGGACACCTTTAAGATCGTAAGAAATCCAGTACTGAAGTATTGTTTCTTCTTTGCCTCTGTCAGTATAGTAATAAAGCAAGTGACATTAACAAAACATAGAAGACAAATACTCAGTTGCTAGCAGATCTCCTGTCTAACTCTGGGGAAATAATGCCATTTTTCTGACCCACACACCAATGAAGTCACCTACAGGTTTCTTTCAACTGACAATACCTGTCAGTTACTTTCCTGCTTCACCATCTGTAGTCTACAAAACCTCCTACTTCACATAGAAATAGAATATTGATATATTCAGAATATTGATACCCTGTGTGAGTTACTGATATTTTTTTTAATGGCGCCATCTACAGTTGCCAGAAACATGCACTTCCTTTAAGTACAGTGACCTCCACACTTCAGAAAAAGAAAGAAAATACACTTAATATAGAGTACAGTGTAAACTTTGAAGGGAAGCATGTGTTGTATTACACAAATTCTTCCCAATGGCACTAATAAGATTGTCCTGTGATGTATCAGTATTTTTAGACTAAAATTTGGTTGGAAGCCAATTTTACTACGCCTAGTAAACTGCTCTGGGTTAAAGCATAAAACCAGCCCAACTGCAGTGGCAGAACATTATGAAAAGTGAAATTATGTAAAGAAGAATGATACCAGTTACAAAAATAATATGAAAATTTTCTCAATAGAACTTTAATATTCCGATTTTTTTCTTTGACAAAGCTACAAAAAAGTCTCCCTGTTGTGATTTACAAATAATATATATAACTTCCCATGGAAGAGTCTGCTTGCCCTCTGTATGTTCCACAGAATTTTCACCATCAACTACCAGCACTGTTAAAATGGAAGTGACTTCTCTGTGCTCTGTAAAGTGCTTTTGCTTTTGTCCTTAGATAGAAATTTCACCTCTGCCTCTGAATAAGTCCTGTACTGATGGAATATATATTGTGGATCTTTGTGGATCTTTCCTTTCATATTTTTGTCTCTTCTGTCAATTTACATTACAAGTTCATTAGATCAGAGATTGCCATTTTTGATTTTATATGGTATCTGAAAAAATTAACTCACTTCCCTTAATGCCAGTAATACTAAGGATTAGAAACACAATGGTAAATTGAAGAAGATATTGCCAACTCCCTGCAAAAAGTGCTGTTAATTTTATTAAGGTTACCCGTATCATAAGATTTTCAGCTCTTTGTGGGCTTCATTATGCAGCATAGGAATTTGAAAATCAAAGAGTAAATTGGAATGGTGTTCAATTGTGTACAACTTTAGAAACAGGAATGCCTTAGGATAGATACCACCTCAGTGTATTTTGATGTTTTATTTTATTTTTTAAAGTGCTTTTTAATAATTTTAGTTGAGTGCAAGAAATGTACTCAAAATAGGAAGAATGCTACATGGATGTACACTGAGAGGAGTTTGGGATTTTTCCCTACCTGCATCTTGAAGAAGTTGCTTTTTCTAACATTTTTCACTTTAGAGAAGATATGCATAACATCCTGTATCCAAAACTTGTTGTAGTCAAGTTGAATTAAGTTTAGAAGTTAAGGTTTGTAATATCTTCTGGTATGCTAATCATATTTGGGAACAACAGATTAGACAATTGTTTCAGTTTGAGCGTTGTGAGGAGAGGCTTGCTGGAGCATGTTATCAAGCTGTTACCCATGCTCAGACACAGACAGGGCAACAGGGAGGAAGAATTCTCGTGTGAGATGAGGAGGTGTTCAGTGGAATTGGCTTGTGAGAGAGATTCTAGTGTACCATAAAATTACTCCTGACGTACCAGTTCTAGTAGCGTATGTATTTTGAATTGTCAGATCTGTGCTTCAAAGGTGGCTTCTAATCATTAGTGAAGGCTTTATCTGTTAGCCTTTATATTAAATGTGAAGCAAGAGTGACTCTGTCTGCTTGGTACCTGATTTTAAAGTTTTGTTCCCTTGTCTTGACAGCGGAGTGCCAGTCTGTAAGGTTCTCTCCCCTGTATGACTCTGAAGGAAATGTTAAGTGGCTTGAAATCTGTGTGACATCACAGTGATCTGGATTTACCAAGCTGGAATCTGGCTGCAAGCAGCTGGAAGAGTGTAATCCATTTGGCACTACTCCCACTCATCAAAATAGTCCTTTGGACAGATATTCTTCTCATAAAGCCTGTTTCTGGTGATAAAAAAAAGTAGAAAAAAGTAGCTGTAATAAAAACCAAAGTGTAAAAACCAGTATCGAGGAGATGAAGTAAGACAGAAACTCCTCTGCAGTACTGTGATGGTTTTTGTCTCTTTTAAAAACTTGCTACATCTCAAAAAAAAAAAAAAATCTTTTTTTCAGGTGTGTCTTATAGGTGACTGCATTGGAGGAATTTTGGGGTTTGATGCCATCTGCTATAATTCTAATACAGCTTTCGAGAGTCGCAACACTAGCAGGAGAGGAAGCATCAGCAGCATCCAGGTGAAGAGAAAAAAATACACACAACTGAAACCCTATAGATTCATTTTATGGAGGAAATTAGCTCCATATAAGCTAGAGGAAAGTTAAGGATTTGGTAAATTGCCATGATGGAATGGGATTCTGCCCAAAAATCTGTATCAAAAATTTGCTGTTAAAAATTAAGTTGTCAGCTTCAATTTTACAGCATACAGAAATCAGTAGTGAAGGCTTTATCTGTTAGCCTTTAAAGTAGGGTTACCAAGTTCTCTGTATTGTATCCCTAACTGCAGCTTGCTCAGAAGTCTCTGCCATTTTTGTCAAAATATTTTCTTTTGTTCTTTCAGTCTTTCTTCCATTTTTTTGTTTTGTTCTTTTCACCTGGGGTCTGGAATTCCTTACACTACTGCCTGGGAGTAGTCTAATATTAAGGCATACTATGAGTAAGTTTCAGTGATTAGTGAAAGTGCCTCTTTCTTCATAAGGAATGCAAGTCACCTATGGATCTGTGAATGGACCACTGAGTGTCTATACAAGTGCTGCATTTGCACAGAAGAGAGGATGCATTCTACCTGTGATTCAGGAAAGATTTTATAGTAGTAAAAGTACAGTTTTTTTTAAGTAATGCTAGCATGTAAATTTCATAGTGTGCAACACACTTCAGAAAGAAAATTGAAGTTCAACTGATCTTACGTACTTCAGGCTCAAGTAGGTGTGATAAATCAGAGCTGACACTGTGTGAGGTGTTTTGTGTTACTCCTCCTTTCCACCCTTTGCACCCTTCTCCACCCTTAAATTCCTGATTATCCTTCTGGTTTTTAGGCTATTATCTTGAAGGGAAATTTGGTCTTCATCTCTTTCCTTCCACTGCAAAGAGAAATTTTTAATCCCTTCCACCCTTTGTTGGATGAAATGAGGTCATGTCTATAAATGCAGGCATTTCATATAAGCTCTTTTGTATTTTGTTGTCTAAATCTTCCCTTTGCTCTGTTCATTTTCTGAAGGATAATGCACTCTTAGCAGAGGACTCCAGTCTGGGTGACAGCAAACACCTGAGCAAAAGCAATATTGACATCTCGGGAATCATGGAGGACGGGAAGCAGAGGCTGCCTCGGAAACAGAGTGACTCATCCATGTATGACTGCGATACCATAAGCCAGCATCACGCACTCCTGTCCAGGTAACCAGTGCTCCATGGCTGAGTAGAAGAAATGGACTTGTCATTGAAAGCAGCCTGCTGGCAAGAGAGGCATTGTTAATGTTTGTGGTGCGTTTCTGGAGGTTTGCTTAACGTGCTTATCTATCCCTCAAAGAAAACTATGGATTTAGTGGGTCTAGTATGAACATACTTACATCTGGAGAGTTTTTTTATTTAATCTTTATTCAGTTGTGAGGATTTTGAACGTGCAAAAATGAATGCACAAAGTTCTATTTCTTCAGTACAGCCCATTCAAGATGGGTGAATACTTTATAATTGTAAGTTTCTGTTACCTGTTTCTTTCTAACGATCCCTCTGACTTCGCATTCAGGGCATTCATTATTCTCTAGTGAGATAATTGCTTCAGGTGCTCCCATTGGTCTATAAGCTATTCAGATCAGCTTTAAAACAACAACAAAAGAAGCGCCCTGCTTAAACATTTGGTTTACATGAGGGAGGGATTGAGGGGAGAAGTTAATTTAGTTTTTCTTTGTCCTAAGAAACCTTTGAAACACACGGGATGGGAACATAAACATTCCCTTTTTCTTATTATTACTGCTGGTTCTAAGCTATTTGGATTTTCACTTAACCTGAATTGTTTGGGCTTTTGTTTCCTCTATCTATCATCCTATTTCCTTTATTTCATTGTGAGTGATGCAGAGGAGGAAGTCTTACTGTGTTTTGAAGTTTCAGTTCTGCTAGAGTTGAGTACAGTGCAGACTTATTACTGTGCTTTATTTCAAGTCTGGTATTTTTCCTAGTAGCAGGTTAAGGTAATTCTATAGGCAATTCTATTCTATTCTTGCTTTGACTGAATGTCCTTTGCTTTTTTTATGTTGACTATTCTGTATTCATTTTGAAACCATTGCGTTTTCTGGATATCAATGTGTTGTAGAATTTTTTCCCTCTGAGACAGAACAGTTGTTTTTCTGCAACTGAAAACATGAAGATGTTTTTGGTTAGTCACTTTTCGGCTCTTTTGTAGGAGAAGTACTGAGTTATATTTAAAGCAGTTAACTTAAATATTCATGGTCCTTGCAAGGCTTTACCAAGTGTTCTTTAGAATAATTCCATGAAACTCTTGTATGTTGAAGGTAATAAATTAACTGAACAGCCTCACTGAAAATCATGGCTGCTATACTGCAATATCATTTTACAGTTTTAAGGTGTATAGCTTGGATCTAAATGACAGTGCCAAAGCTTTCTAAGCATCCTGTTTCAGGAATGTTCTTTTTTTTTCTGAATTCCCTCTTTATTATTTTTGATTTAGTATTTTCTTTGCTCAGCATCCACTCAAGCGTGTTGAAAGATGGTGCAGACCTTCCTCCTGTGGATTCCAGTCTCTCAGAAGTAAATCTGGGCCGATTTGAATTTGAGGTGTCTGATTTCTTCCTGTTTGGATCGCCGCTTGGTTTGGTGCTGGCCATGAGGAGCACAGTTCTGCCTGGCCTGGATGGTAAGCTCTCCTTGGCAGTCCAATACAGGATGCATAATGACTTTTGTAAACAAAGAGGATCATGCAAAAAGGAGGTAAATGAAGGAGCCTAGTTAAAGTCAGGGAGTGAAGTAAGTTTCGTCCTTTAAGAGATGGGAGCATTAATGCAGGTAAGTACTGAGGTGATGAGGGTTGTTCCAGGGATGTCACTGCTCACTTCAAATATATGGGACAAATATGTGTGCCATGTTTTCTGTTAATCATATATTCCATGTCATAGATCATGAAGCTCCCACTTCACCAAGGATCAGTTCTTGAAAACAATACCAAAAATAACATCTCTGCTTGCTTCAACATTACCTCTTGTTCGTGTCTGTCTTCACGGGAGGATTTGGCCCTCAGGTGTGTTGCTTGTAAGCCATTCTTCCTCTCTAGTAACAGAGTCTAGTGATCAGACACAGAGAGGATTTTTTTAGTTTTATTTCTAAAGCATCTGGATTTTAAAGTTTAAAAGTTTTTACAGTAACTAAGTTAAAAGCTTCGTTTACTTTTCATTATTCAGCACATACTTTGTCTCTTTTCATGGTATAAGCCTTGGATAGCACAGCATCTTTATGGGAAATGATGCATCCATTTATCAGGTGAGGGAGAAAATCTGTTACAATAATGAGAAGAGACAACAATTCAGAACTCCAAGGATTTTTTTTTTCCTTAGCCAGTAGTCCTTTCCCCAGTCTCTGCTCTGCTACCCTCCAGACACTTTGACAGGAAAATTTCATGTTAATCACTAGTTTTTTAAACTATTTTCTTCAAATTAGCTCTCACTTCCATCCTTCCTCTGGTATCCTGAAAAGGAGAATATGCTTTCAGAGCAGCTCAACTGATGGGCATTTCAAACACATTCTAAGGTGAGCAGCATCTACTTGAAGCATAATTAGTCTTTAAAGGTGCATATGATAAAAGAATCCCATTTTAAACTGATGATTGTGGCACAGTTGAGAGGAAAACAGACAAATTGAAACCTATCGTGCAGACAGTTGGAAATTAGTTGAGAAGAGCCAGGTGCCCTCTTTACTGAAATTGAAGGTAGAGAGCTACCTGGAAATGTGACAAGTAGAATTCGGATGTATTTATTAATTTGTTTTGCTAGAATCAGTTTTTATAATATAAGGGAAGGTTCTGCTGTCCCCTAGGTTTAAGTCCTCTGGATGTCACAAGCCCATCAGAACATTTTGCTGATAAATATTTGAAGTGCTGAGCGTCACAGCTATAATGCTCAATAACATATTTACAAGATTTTTAATTTCTTTTTCCTTCCTTGCTTCCATCTATTTATCTTCTGCTGCTCTTCACATTTCCTATGTTCCCTCATCTCAGATTGTAATGTCTCTGTAAACTCCAGTGCAGTTTTTTTCTTTACATATGAAATGAGAAACAATTGAGTTAAATTTCTTTTGGCCAGGTGTGCGCTAATCTGGAGAAGTCCATATTAACTATGTTTCTGTACAAACTCCTTGAAAATTGTAAAGCAGCAATACTGACCTCCCTCTGTGTCTCATTCTCATCCAAGTATGCCAGGTCCGACCAGCCTGCAGCCAAGTATACAGCTTCTTTCACTCTGCTGACCCCTCTGCCTGCAGACTTGAGCCATTGCTGGAGAAAAGATTCCATCTTCTTCCTCCCTTCAGTGTCCCACGGTACCAGAGATACCCACTAGGGGATGGAAGATCTCACCAGTTAGGTACAGTGCCTGTTTTCGTAGCTCTCTTTGCCTGTTCTCTTTGGTGCTCCCTCCTTACACAGCTCAAGAAAATTTGAAATAGCAATGTGCTGGCATGCAAGAAACAAGTCATCTGCAACTAAGTAGCACAGACATACTTAACAAGTGTGGAACTAAAGAAGATTAGTAAGAAAAAATTATTCTTATGCATGAGGTTTGTGTTACTAGTTGTGTTAGAGAGGAGTTGGAAGGTGATACCACTGTTCTAGTTGAAGTGTCACTTGGAAAATTCCATGTCTTTGACTATAATTTTAAGCAATTTATTTTTACAATTAGTTGACCTTCGCCTAGATCTTCACATGTTTCTTTTGGTCTCTTGTGGTTGGTTGGTTGTAGATAGCTACTAGGACAAATCACACCACTGAGCAGTCTTGATTGCTCTTCTCCTAGGTGGGCTACTAAATGATAGGTATGTTTGTAATAAAAATTTGAATCCAGGAAAAAAAAAAAGCCCAGAAGTAGATTGATTTCTTGGAAGAAAGAGGAAAGGGTGGATGAGCAAGGTGCTAGTAGAAGGAATTGCTCCTTTTTTTTATTTTATAGAAAATAAGGTAAAATCATACAGGCATGAAGTATCTTTGACATTTTTCTAATGTCAGAACGAGGACCAGAGTAGTATCACAGACTCCCAGGGCTGTGCATTCTTCTCAGAAAATGACTTTAAAATTAGTAGGATTCAGTGTGAAGTAAAATAGCATCCCAGCAGCACTACCCAGATTGGAAGATCCTGGCCAGAAGCACCCAACTGCTATTGTACATTCATGGTGCTTTCTCCTTGTAGTTGTGCTGTGACACACTGTTATCCAGAGGAGAAAGTTTCATCCATGGGCATTGAATATGATATTATTCAGGAAAAGGCTCATTAGCCCAGTATTTAAAAATAAATTAATAAATAAACAAATAAGATATATACACAAACACTACTTTCAAAACCATGGTGTGCATCCCTCTTTTCTTAATATTATTTTCATCTTTGTAACCTACAGGTGATGCTCTCCACAATCACAGTGGTCTATTCCTTGAGAACAGCTCTTTGAACATACCTTTCTCTCAGGAGAGTCCTGAATCTCCAAATACATCTGATCAACCACAAGGAAAAACAAGGAAGTTGAGCTTGGGCAGCACAAACAGTGAAAACTCTGGATCAACGGAGAGCTTGCCATCAGCATGCCTCACCAACAGTGAGTGAAGCCTGTGCCATGTGCTATTGGATATGGCAACAGCCTTTCCCTTCACATCCTTTCTGTGAAAAAGTTCATCATGAAAAGGAAAGATACCTGTTTGGAATTTGGGAAGAATGAGAATAGCTCGTTTCTGCAATTTTATATCACACAAGTTATCTTCCTTTTCTGTTTATAATTAGATAGATAAACTAATAGAAAAGGAGACACAATTTTACATTAAGGTGCCACTCATAAATAGCCACAAGAGTTTCATAGTAAGAGGGGTTTATGATCATGTTCCAGGTGTGAAGCAGTATAGGTAGATAATATTATTAAGATGGTAAAAGTGCTATAAATCATTATATTGTCTTGCTGTAGGCCATGGTCATATGTATGTCTCTCTGTCTGTCTATCTATCTATCTATCTATCTATCTATCTATCTATCTATCTATCTATCCATCTATCTCAATATTTGCTTCACTTTTTGGGAGCCATTTGCAATTCTTGCGCTAAAACATGATCATAAAAATACTAGTCTTTCATTGTAAATTTTCTGTGGACCAGAAGGTGGTGGGGATCATGCTGAGGAGATTTCTGCTTCCCAAAATTTGGACCCCAAGGAACTCTTTAGATAGCAGGCAGTTAAGTGATGATGCAGTCAGTAAAAACAATACTTTCATGAATGATAGATACCTTTAACAGACTCAAAATGTCAAGATAAAGAAGGCAGAAGAGTTAATTCCATTATCTAGCTTAAAAATGAAGGCAACAAGAAATTTATTGATATAGAAATTTGTGCTTTGTTTGCTTCATTTTTTGTAGTTACTGCGAAGTGGTGGGGAACAAAACGAATAGATTATGCCTTGTATTGTCCAGACGTGCTGACAGCCTTTCCAACAGTGGCCCTGCCACATCTCTTTCATGCCAGCTACTGGGAATCAACAGATGTTGTGGCCTTCATCTTAAGACAGGTAATTGATCTTCTTTATTTTCTCTTTGCAACAAAGAACCTTGTGATTGTTAATTGCATTTTCCAAGGGTGTCTTTTAATGTTTAGATCAGTGAGATGGCTAATTGTGTATGCATCACCTATGAGTACATGTAGGAGTGACCCATCTGGATTTATTGCACAGGTAAAGGGGACAGTGAGCCCACCATTAGCACTGCTGACTTTGTGACTGGTGATATCACATCCTCATGCACACTTCACCCCTCCCCTGCCCCAGATCAGTCTAACCCTGCATTATATATTAATTTTGTCCTGGTTTCAAAGGAATAGGCTATCTCCAGCCTTATATAATTATATGTCTCCCTATTAAGTATCAAATTACTAGCATACATCTGATAGTATACCAATTTGAAAGTACTGCTTCCCTAAGAAACCTGAGTCTCTTCTTTACAGGAGACTTTCCTAGCCTTGTATGTGCTTACAGGTCTTAGAATTGAATAAGCCTTTCAAGCACTTAGAACATGTCTGTAAAGCAGCATGTGAGTTTACAGCACTACATAAAGGATTGGTTAGTTCCAGTACAGTCTGGACCTTCTGCCCTTGTTGGGGGTTAAGATTAAGACTAATGGCTCCTGAATGCCCTGTGGGTGCATATATTGCCTGCACATTACCTGTAGTAAATAGAATTTATTCCAATTTGTTAACATGCTTACTTCTCAACATTACTGTGATTTGTTGCAAGCCAGCTGCTTTGCTGACTGATTGCAACATGATTTTACTCAAGGGATATCATGTAAGATATCTTTCAAAATGGTTCTAGACCACTCTTTTAGCAAGGGCACCAAGATTGTAAAACTCCAGCACAGAAAACCAGCTATTCAGCTTGAAAAATCTGCTGATCTATTTCTCATTCAAAAAAGCTATTTGTGATTGCAGGTACAACCCACAGATTTCAGTGAGACAGGGCTTCTGGTTTCAGTTGAAATGTGGCATAACCCACACCCAGATTCTGAATTCTGTGGGTTGTGTCCTGAAATCTGAGTTGGACATGCAAGTTACTTGGTAAGTGTGCGATATTTAGGTTGTAAGAATGTGTATGACATAAAAGGGTTCTGCATGTTCACAAGTTGGACTTCAGTGGGTCCTTGTGGATCTCTGCCTATCACCTACTGCAGCAGCAATGCCCAAAAGGGATAAGAAATGTTCTCTCTGAGTAGATGTGTAGAAAATTGATACAGATGAAGTCAGGGGTCTGACATCTGCTTCATAAAAGACATTAAAAAATGCTTCCATGGTTTTAAGATGATTTACTGACTTTGAAGACCATAGTCAAGACAATGTGACTGTCACTTGGTACTATCCTAATGTTTTCACCATTTTCTCTGGAGGAATATGCAGGCTCTGTGAAAAATGAAAAAGCTGTTCAGTAAGTATTTGAGATTAGGTGTTGGCCAACAGAGTGAAAGCAGTTTGTTTGTCTGTGCAGTTAGTGTGAACATATGGCTTTACCTTTCTCTACTTCCATTGTGCTTTTGGCTCTGCAATGTCACTCAACTGGGGCACCAATGTAATTTCTCTTTCTTTGCCAAGTACCAGGCCACACACTTTATTAAAATACTAATATTTCAGGTGATGAGGTATGAAAATGTAAATTTCAAGGAAAATGACAACCTGGATCCAGAAACACTAAGTCTATCCAATCCACGAGAAAAATGGCTGCGCAAAAGGACACATGTCAAATTGAGGGTAAGTTTACATGGCAGCTGTGGGACATGGGTTTGGCAGAAATTTAAATGGAGTTTTATCTCTGAGTATCACTAAAGAGCTGAAAACCACTAACTTAATCCAGAGGCAGTCAGATTAGTAGTTGGGAAATATGAGCAATTTCGTCTTCATTTATCACTTCATGTTCGGAGAAAATGTATTTCTTTCTTTGAATAACAGACAAGCCCTAAGTTTCCATTATGCAAAAGTTCTATTATGCTAGACAAATCCACAGGCCAGGCGAAAATATTTCCTCCTTTCTTCAGATACTAAGTCAGTTAGTAATGTCAGTTAAAATGCCTGTGCCCTGCACATAATGATGTGGCTCTATGACACCACTTCAAGTGAAAAAGAGTTGGCTTTCCCTTAAATGTTCTCTCTTATTTGGTCATCTTGAGCACTCTCTCTAGAAGGTGTGTTCAGGAACCCACCACTATTGGAAATCAAGCTCCAGCTGAAATGGGTTTGCAGTGCACTTGTTGTACCTCAGACATACTGTTCAGGACTGTATTTTTGTGTCGCTGTCTCTGACAAAATAGAGACAGCAGCCTCGTGACAAAAACAAACAGCATCCTTCCTATCTTCTGCTCTTGTTTCAGAACGTGACTGCTAATCACCGTGCTAATGATGTCATTGCAGCAGAAGATGGTCCCCAGGTGCTAGTTGGGCGCTTTATGTATGGACCTCTGGACATGGTGGCTTTAACAGGTGAAAAGGTGAAGTCTGAGTAATCAATTTTCTTAGTTTTAGTAGAAACAGGTGTTGAATGTAGGACACATGTACAGTGCCAGAGAAAGCCTTACAGTGAATGGAAATATATCACTAGCCACCTACTACTTCAGCAAATATATGCTGTAAAGCGGGATTTCCTGATAGTTGACCTTTTTCTGAGCCCTCTTCTCTCTTACCTGATGATGGCTGTCTCCTTTGGTAAGTGGGGAGGGTGCTGCACAGTGGTTTCTGAACCTGCCATTCAGCTGTAGCACATATTGGAGACAATTAACTTTCCGAGGAAGAAGGAAAAGGGATTTTATAGTAGTTGACAAAGCACTAAAATCATATATCATCCTATCCAGATAAAACAACTAGATAAAAGAATAAGCATTCTAGAGGCTGGGTGGCTGCTGTATGTTACACATGAGCAAGTAGGGATTCGTTTTTGAAATTAATAGTAATGTGACACAATTGAAATCCTAAAGCTGCCTGCAGAAGCCAGGCTTACGGCTAATAAAACCAAGCATCAAGTGAACATATTTTTTCATATTCACTGAGATTGTAGGTGTTTCTGTGCAAATTAATAGAGCAATGCTGCTGAGCTGAGGGCAAAACTGAAGTGCGGAGGCTTTACTTGGCTTGTTTCAGATCCAGCAAAATATTTAATATCCTTTATGTTACTTTTGATTAAATTTTTCAGTTGACTAAAACCATATTGGTGAAATCTTTTGATAATTTGAAGTGTTTTGGTGCTAGGCGAGGTTATGATTTGAGAAAGATTTTGTCTCAATAACCAGATGAAATTTTGTAGGTTTAATGTGCAAAAAGGTAATATAGCTATGCAAGATAAAATTGTCTTTGGCCTAGTTTAGGGTTCCTCCCAAATTTCTCACCTGTATATCTATGTTTGACATGTGCAGTGCTGAGATCAGGGCTTTAAATTATGAAGACAATAAATTATGAAGGCAATACACTTTTGTATTGTATGTTAGGAAGCATTTACTTATTGAGAGGACTCTCTTTGAAGTTCTTACTGAGTCATGAAGTTCCTTCAAACTTCCTTGTGTACAACCAGCTATGGCTGGAGATGCTAATGTTGTCTAGGCTTGGCAGGCTTTGTAAATAAGGGTTGTTTTGTTGACTCTCACACTGGATTATTGTTTCGTTGGTTTTTTGCAGGTGGATATCTTCATAATGACTGAGCCGTCTTCGGGTAGGTGGGTTTATTTTGACACAGAGATATCCAACAGCAGTGGACGAATATCCTACAATATACCTGAACAGAAGAGATTGAGAGTTGGTGTGTATCCCATCAAAATGGTGGTCAGGTAATAACTCCAAGCTGAAACTAAAACTCTGATGGGTTGTTGTGATCAGGAAGGAACTTCAAAACTGGGTAAAAACTTCATTTGAATCTCTACTTGAGAGATTAAATCAATGAGGTGAGTTTAGCTGAAATAGAATATGTTGTTATCCAGCAGTTAACAAAGTCCAAAATCAGCTTACAATCCTATGTAGTGCTACTTGAGGAAAATGTTTTATCTCAGTTTAATAAAAAAGGCAGTCAGTTCAAGAAAAAGAGTTACTGATACACAAATAAAATTATATTAAAAAATGAAGTTTTAGAGTGCAGGAGTAAGTTTAAGGAGGAACAAAATAAATTGTCCTGTCTTTGTTCATTAGGCTGTGAGCACATATTGTAAGAATCTTACTTTTCTCAGCAGGCATTCCCATTGTAATTTGCATGGATAGATGGTGGCTAATGCTCATATTACCAACTGTTAAGCTTGTGGAGAAAGTCTGGGTAGTAGTTTGAGTATTTCAAGCAGGTCTGCAGGGTTTTTTTTATAATTATTTTAGTTATTTGTACATACGTGATTTTTTATTAAGATCAGCTTCCAAATTTCTCTTTGGAAAACTATTTCCTGAAAGTATAAGTTTCACTTGTCCCACGTAAGACTGAAATCAGAAGCCATGTTTGACAGTGATTTTTAGAGTTGTAGGTCCAGACAGATCTAATTTCAAATCTTAACTAGAACATACAGAAAATACATTCTGTCATTTTGCTTTTTAAATTAACGTATTGCTTTGACTTTCCAGAGGGGACCAGACCAGTGCTGCAAGTTACCTCACTGTACTGCCCCGAGGAATGGAATGTGTTGTGTTCAGCATTGATGGTTCCTTTGCAGCAAGTGTTTCAATTATGGGAAGTGACCCCAAAGTCCGAGCGGGGGCCGTGGATGTTGTCAGGTAAATGAGGTTTGAACACTTTGAATCTCTGACTTTCTGTTTGAACACAGCAGGAAGGAAAAGGGTTGTCACATTGAACAGATGGCAGTTTTCTAAGGGTCAAGAGTCTCTGCAGATACATTTCTATGTTTTCTTGCTCAGTGTATCTGCCTGAATTTCAGCATTGCATTAGAATGCTGTGGATTGCATTGAAATTTGTGGTTGAAGTTGCCTAAAGATAAAGCGTTGGTTCTTGGGAATATGATCTTGAAGCATGTGAAGCAGTCAATTAATAATTATTCCATGCCTATATTGTGTTTCACTAATTTCAAATAAGGACCTATTTTCACTTCAAAAATATCGGGTGCCAGGAATGCAAGAACGTTTTCTAGAGGAAAAATTAAAAGGCCTTTTAATCCATTCTTGCAGGTCTGTTAATGTTGCACTGGATGGAAAAAGGCCGTTTTCATTTTGGAACTTGGATGGAAATGTAGAAATCTCATCTTTCAAGAGTTTCCATTCCTTATAGCTGAAATGGCAGGAAGTCTCATTAAAGACTTCCAAAGTAGCAGTACCTGATGTGTTGTGAAGTTTATTCTAAGTATACTTTTAAGTGGCTCTCATATTTTAGATAATATTTTGTATAACAGTGCTTTCTTGCTTTCCTCCATCTCCCCCAAGGTTAGATTATAGATTTTATATTATATTATATTATATTATATTATATTATATTATATTATATTATATTAATTATATTATATAGATTATTACTTAGTTTCTTGGTTGGAGCAGAGACTTGGGCTCTTTTCCACTTGTTAATTGATAGCATCTGACTTGTAACTGAAGTTAGAAGAAAACATGTTGACCTGACCTGTGCGTGTTGTTTCTCTTTCTGCTCTTGTATAATTTAACTGCTTCTTGTAACAGGCATTGGCAGGACCTGGGATATCTGATTATCTATATCACCGGGCGTCCAGATATGCAAAAGCAGCGTGTGGTTTCATGGTTGTCCCAGCACAATTTCCCACAAGGGATGATCTTCTTCTCAGATGGACTTGTTCATGACCCACTGCGACAAAAGACCATCTTTCTCCGGAATCTCATGCAAGAGGTACTAGAAACCTATTTATACCCTTAAAACCTCTTTTCAGAGAATGTCATTCAGTAAAGACCTCCCTTCTTTCGGAGCAGTAAGTCTTACTGAACATCCCAAAGTCTTTTTGCCATTCCTCATTTCTTTTCTCACTTTTTAAAGAGCAAGGAAAGCTGATTAACCATCCAAAGGGACCTCCAGTCCTGACAAATAAGTAAATGAGCTGCTTGTTCTTTCCTGTGCACATAGCTGTGGTTCTTGCTCACATGCAGGCAGATGGATTTAGCTTTCTGTGGTTTACAGCTTGAAATTGTTAACAGTGAACTCATGTACTGCTTTATTGCAAACCAAGCTCCAGCCTTGTAGTTGCGTGGTATTCAATAGTGCATTCACTTTGGAAGTAATGTTTGTTTCAGTGCCACATCAAAATCTGCGCCGCATATGGTTCCATGAAGGATATTTCTGTGTACAGTGTTTTGGCTCTGTCACCATCTCAGATCTACATAGTTGGAAGATCCACAAAGAAATACCAGGCACAGTGCCAAGTAAGTAACTCTTGCTATGCAATCAGGAAGTCCTAAGGAAGACAAGGAAATGCACGCAAGTGAATGCATGTGCAAACTCACACATACACAAAGCAACAACAGTATTTCAAAGAAAGGCAGTTTGGGTTACAAATGAGGCATTTTCTGGAAGGGTGAATAATAAAAGAGAATCAGGTGGTTGCAGGTTGTATCTACAAATGCATGCATTGCATATTTCTAAATGACAAAATGGAATGGGTCACTTGAAAAAAAAAAGTGAGGAGAGAGGAGTGTTGGCACTCTGTAGGTGTCTAACTGGGATGCCAGTGATCAAAACTTAATTCCTCATAGCACTCATAGGTCAAGGCAGCAGTAATTTGTCACTCCCTTTCTTTTTGTCCTGTTTCAGTTCCTCAGTGAAGGTTATGCAGCCCACTTGGCCTCGCTGGAGTTCAGTCTCCATTCACGACCCAAAAAGAACAACTCTCGGATGATCTTGAGAAAAGGCAGCTTTGGCCTGCACTCACAGCCCGAGTTTTTGCGCAAGAGAAACCATCTCCGCCGGACTATGTCTGTTCAGCAACCCGACCCACCTTCTTCAAACCCCAAGCCAGAGCGTGCTCAGAGCCAGCCTGAGTCAGACAAAGATCATGACAGGCATTTGCCCTCCCTTGCTTGGGTTCGAGGTGGAGTTCACAAATTTGAGTCTATTCCATAGGAGGATTGGGAATATAGATCTTGGGTGCACCCCATTAAACTTGCAGGCATGCCTCAAAGATAAGTGTTTAGGCAGCTCCAAACTAAAGAGACGTAGACAGGAATTTGTACCTTGGAGTCTTCCCTGTGCTGAAATCTGCCTTCTTATAGCAAGCAGGCTTATAGGGGCACTTCCAGTCTCTTCCTCTTATCATGTTTATTGGGGAAGATTAAAACAACCTAAAACTATCACTAGCTTATCATCATAGCAACAGGTTATTTTTTTGAGCAGATATAATGTGTGCAATAAGAGGAAAAGATACCGATTTTCCTGTGAAGGATTGTGGAATCAGCTGATTAGCTGCACCCAAAACAGTATAAAAGGGTGGGTCCCATAGGTTACAGAGAAGGTTGACACTTTAGGCATTAAGTAGTCATATCTGCTTCCACTTGACTTTTCAACAAAATTGATAAAGGAAAGCAGCAGTGGGAGCTACAATAACAGGTGGCTCTGACCTGTACAACAAGATACCTTCTGGGTGCCTTAAACCCAAGGTTTCCTTTCAGCCTACAGTGTTGGTCAACAGACTCCAACATGGGTATTCATGTCTGTGTGAGGTGCTGGAAAAACAAATGAGAGAACTTCACTTGTGAACCAAACATAAAAACTTCATGTTAAAATTATGTGTCTGCCACAGTTTGAACACCATTAGTGTTGTTGTAAACAAAATAGTGTGCAACTGTACAAAGATCACACTGTTTGTGGAACTTGGTGACTGTGCAAAAATGTGTGGACAACTCCAAAGAAGATGGCTCTGATGATCTCAGTCTGAGAGTCAGATCCTAAGAGGGGAAGTTAAAAGGAACCCTTTTAACTAAGGGCTCTGCAAACTTCAGAGCAGTTACTTTTTTAATTATTCTAATTAGACTCTTTACACTGGAGGGGAAAAAAAAGTAATTAAGTACATTGATAAATTGTTTACTTCTCATGCTTCACAGCAAGTGCTATATTAAGACAATCTGTAGCATTCAGAGTTACAGCATTTAAGCTTCTAAGAGTGGACATGCGAAAATACAGGTGCCAAATAAACATTTTTCTACTGATTTAAATTTCTCTCTGATCTCTCAGTGGACTTACTAGAAATAAAATGTGACATTTTCCCTAAGTACTTCTAAGTACTTCTAAAACATTATAGTTAGTTTAACATAGTAGCAGTTTGCAGATTCTTCATGCAGATACTTCCACAGAAATTCATCAAGAGGACTTTAGTGACTGAACTGACGCATGTTTTAAAACCTGCAATGAAGTTAAAAGTGCACATAAAAAACCATGTTTTTTAAGAGTTAAAAACATACTATTTACACAGAAAAAGCTTGATGTCAAAAGAACATTCCTTTTTCAGGTTTGTTGTTTGTTTTTTATTTCAGGGAATTGGGGTGGAGAGGGTGTTGTGCATCTCCATCCCCCTTTCAGGTTTTGCTAGACCAGAGACTGACTCACTGAGTTGGTTAATGATTTTGAAAGTTAACATGTAAAGCAAGAAATGCAATGGAAAAGTAATAAGACAGTGCGGAAGTAAAGTATGTTTATACTCCCTGTTAACCTTGAAGTATCAGTGGGCTTTTGGAAGGGCATATGAGTGTAGCTTTGGTCTTAAGAAGTAGCAAAACAGCTTGTAAGTGGTGATCTTTGATTTTCAGGCATTACTTGGCAAGATTGTCAGTTGCCTATTTCAAACTTCCTGAAATATGTCCAGCACATCAGTAGTTGGATTTTTGTTTTGTTTTGTTTTCTAATGTTTCCTTTAAGGGAAGGGGCAATCTCTGCTGTAGATTAAGGAAAGATGTAAAAATGTTGGTAGCAAACACTCTTTGGGAGCAGGTAAATACATTACAAGGGGCTAGGGTTTTGTGCTCTAGGGTTTGCTACAAAAGCTAAGTGAATGGTAGTTTGCAAACTACATTGAAATGGTCTTTACATTTACAAATGCTTTTCCAGTAGTATCATTGTTCTTGAACCCATGAAATTGGAGGAATTATTCCATGTTCTGTCTCAGCCCACTGCATGTATTAATTCTAATCACGTAGTCCATTTCTTCTTTTCTGCTTTGCACTAGGGGGAGGTTGCACGGGGGCACCAGCCTCCATCTTCTTCTAGTGAATTTACTGTTATCATGCTCCTGCTTGTTATTTTTTAATAGCATGGGAATCCAAGGCTTGTGAGAGAGGAAGTTACTAGGAAAATTTTAAGTTTGCTGCAGGGTCGAAAATACTGAGTGATCAAAAAGTTCTTTGTAAGCATTGGGTGTTGTGTAGCATGTCTCCTGACAATAATCACTATTTCTGTTCAAAGCTACTCTTGCTTTAGCCATCTACCTCTATCACCCAGGAGACTTAAACATTTTTTTTTGTTTGTTTTAAATTGCTGTAGAAGAAAGATCTATTTCCTTACAAAAGAGGGATCTGTGTAATTCTGTGACTGTATTGAAGGAAATAGTGTCTGAGAATAAGGTTAGAAAAATCTCCAAGGTTATAAAGGGCTGTCTTTTATTCTTGGAGACAATAATGTCATTTTACAGGGTTCCATGTCATGAAGACTCGTGATTTTGTGTATTAATAACTGGGTCACCTTTACAGTAGTCACTGTGCTGGCTTTAGAATATTGGGAGCTAATAGCAGTAGAAGTGTGTGTCTGTGTGTATGTGTGAGATTTGGTGTGGTAAGAATTTCAAAGTTTCTACAACATGGTATTAAAACCAAGCTGAAAATACTCTCCCTAAGTTTGTTTCCATACAGCATATGAGAGCTTCTATGGCATTTGCATAATTAAGCACTGCTGATTACTCGTGGCTGGAATGGTTTATCTGGTGATCACACACTTCAGCTGTGCACTTTGGCAAAATAGTGATACAGATATTTTAATTACACACTTTGTCCACATGAAACTGCATCCAGTCATTCACAGGCATTCTGCTTGCTATTGGATTTCAGTTCTACTTGTGTTTTTATGGAAGATGTCTCCTAGGCAGGTCAGTCACTGATAGTAAGTTTGATCCTACAGTCATCTTACTCCTGATTGCAAGTCCTCATTGCTGCAGTTCCTATGCAGTCAGGACTCACTTAAACTGTACAGACTGTGAAGGTGCTTTAGCATCCACGGAAGGGAAAGGGACAAAGAAGGAAGATGTGTGTGCCCACAGAACATACATTGGAATCATCAGTTGTTTAGTGCCTCCAGTGGTAACAGAGAAGCACAATCTTTTAACGTGCTCAAGAGAGGAAGCATGCATAAAATTGTAAAACGCAAAATTTTTAGTTCAGTGGGTGCTAAGGCTACAGTGCAAGTAAGCCACAGTTGGAAGCATTTATCTCTTGTCCTATTGATATGGATCCATTTTAAATTACTGTAAAAAAATGGCTGTGATTAATAGCAGTGGTATAGTTATTTGAGATATTGTGAAAACGGACCTTCACAACTGTGGTGTTTTGGTTTTGTCTGTGTGTATGTGTGTATAGCTACTGGAAGACACTTAGGTTTTGGTTCTGCTCTCAAATTTATAACCTATATACATTAAAAAAAAGAACAAAATCAAACACAGCAACAGTGGCCGTCTGTTCAATAGTGTTGTCTAGCTAGGTAGGTTTGGAACAAGATATTGTATAAATTGCAGAATTGAATAGTGATGTTAATCCAAATCTGCTTATTTTGAGTAACTTTTTTTTTGCATACACTAGTGTTCTTGGAATAGATTTTTGCTTGACCAAAGTATTCCTGTTTAGTTCTGTGGCATGGTTTATATCTATTCAGCATAAAATTCTGTTAGGTGTGAAAATGACAAAGTACTGGTAATTCTTCATTGGGGTTCATGAGAGCTGTCGTTTTTATTTGTTTACATAAAACTAGTCTTAATTTATACAGATTACGTCACTTTTTCCTCTAGTACCTAGGGAAGTCACTTCCCAACAGCTAAAACTTTCACTAGTTATGTAGAAGTGAAACTATCTATAAACTAGAGAAAAAAAATTACACACCCTGGTCTGTGCAGGACAATGACTTTTTTTCGAAGCCCCACTATTGTGCAAAATAGCCTTTGTTGTTACTGGTGAACAAGGTGTCCTGTTTATACATTGCAATCTTTCTTTAGCCAGGACACTACTAATGTATGTATTTAACAAATCCTCAAAACTTAGATCTATAATATCATCATGTCCTCCATGGAATAAATTTAGAAAGGGAAAAATTATTTTTTCCCTTCTTTCTTTGTAGTTTGCTGTTTTAAATTTGCTAAAAGCTTTTTTTATAAGCATTTAAAGTACCTGAAACTAGTAGGTATTTTTAAGTTTTAAAATTTGTAGATCCAACAGTTGTTACTGAACAAGTAGGACTTTCCCCAGTTTTTTTTTTTTTTCACTCTTGCTATCTGGGCTGCAGAAAGGTGAGTACATCCTCATAGGACTAGATGATTGGAGCATGGCTATCTTTTTGGTAAACTCATTGGCTTGATAGTGAAGAGATGAGGAAATTTTGTAATTTTTCTGATTAGAGAGTGATGTGTGGCATATGAACTCAAGATCTCCGCACTGAATTGTTCATGTCAGGCATGCAGGGGAGAAAATGGCACTTTCTTCCTCATCTGGAGCTGGTACAGGGTAGAATTCCTATAACTTTCCAGCCTACCTTTCTCAGCTTCTCTAAGAGCAATGATTCCTCATGGTCTGTGGTCAAAGTTTAAGCAGAAATAGTGGATTTGTCAAGGTAATTAAGACTTCCATGATGCTTAGCCACCCAAGGTAATGATAAATTCCTGCAGATGAGCCTAAATTCAGGACCCCCATAAAAATGGAAGTAGTAACACATTTTTCTGGATCAAAAGATTTGTTTTTCAGAAATAAGGCCTGGAATGGCTAGAATCCTGTGCCATGGAGTCTGGCATTGAAATAATGTGTTGGCTCTTTCACTCATTTTAGGTCAAGCCCAATTGACAGGAATTATTACTGGGGAAGATAAATTTTACAGTTCATTTGTCATTTGTATGGATGTATAGAACTTAGGAGGGAGAAAAGACAGAGGCAGGTTTATTGTGACATGTTGGGAGATGGTATACCAGAGATTGCAACATTGAAAAATGGTTTACAGATAGCAAGTTTGAAAGGTAGGGTTATTCCTGCATGACTGGTGTACAGCCCAGAATGGCAGTCCTCTCACAGAACCCCAAGGCTTATGCATAACTTGTTCTTCTATTTGTGGGGGAGAAAAGTGGCAGTACCCTTACAAGTGAATTCACACAAGGAAACTTGAAATTGTAGGTGTTCTTTCAGTCTGTAGTTTTATTTTAAATATTGTCAGTGAGAAGGTTCTATCTGGTGACAAATGTTTATATTTCTTATGGTTGCCTTGTAAAGATTCAAAACTGTACAATAATGAATTTCTTAATATGAAATAAGGAGTAAGATTTCTACAACTGCTATAGATTTTGATGTGAGCTGGTTTTTAAAATCTTAAAACAGATTAGACACTTAAATAAAACTTTTCTTGCCTTTAAACAAACAGTGTCACGGATTTTTCTTACCAGTAATTTGCTAAATATTTGATCATATGTTCAAGTAGCTAGTGGAAACATCATAAATAGAGGCTGTTTGATCTGTCTGAAGTAATACTTAGATTGGAGGTCAAGGTTTCAAAAAACTCCAACCCTCCTTCCTTTTCAAAAGCCATAGAAGAAGGCATTTCACTAATAAGGCAACATTTTTGTGAAAGCTTTATTGTTTCAGGACATGCAAAGAGTAACTTGGAGATACTATATCTTTGTATACTTCTAGATAGAAAAGTTGTTAAAAAACCCTAAAAACCAGCCCACAAAACACACACAAACACTACATCAAGAAAGAGCAGAAGCTAAAATTCTCAGTCATCTGAAAGTTAGAAGTCTTCAGGCTGGAAGGGCTGCTTTCATGTTTCCAGGCCTCATTAACTGTTTCAATGCTTTAAAATGGTTTGGGGTTTGACAAGAAAAAGAATTGTGACTAAGTTTAAAATCAATACTTACATATAAATGTAATTATGATATATAAATCATAATTGAATGCTTTTCATATTTATACATGATACCACCAAAATTTTAGTAACAGTGGAACTACTAGGTGACATGCACATCTTAAAAATTATCAAGTAGAGCAAAATTTCCCAAATCAGTCTTTTCGTTTGAAGGTTCATTTTAGAGTGAACATAATCAGAGGAGCCTGCACAAAGCTTACCATGGAAAAAAAGCCCTGCTGTTGAATTCTAAAAACTTGAGAAATATTTGCTTTAGTTTGAAAGACTAAACTTTGTTATACTGAATGACCTACCAAAAAAAAAAAAAGGCTTGTCAAATGAATGTTAATTTTTTTGAAGTAATTAGAAGCAAAATGCAAGTATCAAATGCTAAAGTATACATAATGTGTTATTAGCTATTCACATAGCTAATACTAATATAGATATTGGTAGTTGCAAGAGGTTGCATTAATTGTAGTGACGAATTTTCATGTAGAGCTAAAAGACAGATGCAGCACAAAAGCAATGTTTAACTCAACTGCCAAGATGCTATCTAAAGCAGCAGTAAGAAAAAACTAAAATTGCTCTGATTTGTCTGGAAGCAAACTACCTAAAAATAGGATTAGTTAGGCTAATCCTTAAGGGCATGAAGCAGGAGTCCTAATATGGCTCTGTTCTTGTGGCATGAGTGACTCCACAGAAGCCTGGTGCTTTGGAATGAGAGTTTTGCTTAGAACTCAAGCAAGCCACTACTTTTTATTAGCTTCCAGCTAATATGATGAATAACTTTTAGTTTGCTAATAACAAAAAAAGCCAACAGTTAGGCTTTCAAAATAATAGACCAATTTTTTCCACATGGAAAGTATTTGTGCTAAATCTCATGGCCGCTGGATATCAATTTAAACACTAGTCTGACATAGGATTACCTTTCATAAGGCTGTCATTAAGCCCTTACTTCGGCCATTCTTACTGGCAGTTCAGCATCAGTTTCTTAAGTACTTAATGCCTAATGGAAGTCACTTTCAAGACAGTTCTCTCATCAGAAGGAGATAATACACCATGGTTGGTATATTATGATTCTCTCTTGAAAAGAGAAAGCAAAGTCCTGAGCTGCAGCCTTTCAGGTGCTCTGCAGACCTCTCCTTTATATCCGCTCATAAACTTGGAAACATGAAAAAACAGGTCCAGGCATCTCTGCCTAGGTACCAAGTGCCTGATGGAGCTTCTTTGCTTGCTTTCTGATAGCTTGAGATGGTCTCAGGGATCAGTGTACAGACTGTTTTGTGCCATTAGATAGTAGAAGTTTGATATTGCTTCTTGCCTGCAGAACAACAACAGGGCTACCATTAGCAGCATGAAGTCAGTGGAGTTGTTCAACTGGTTGTCATACAAATTGCTGGAAAATTAAGTAAATTAAGTAAATTTTAACTAGCAACAGGCGTGTTTCTCATTATATAATCTAATTTATTATTTTATTATTTATTAATTTATTATTAATTATTAAATTTCATTATTATTAATTATTAAATTTTATTAAATTTATTAAAATGCAAAACATTAGAACAATACATGGAGCTGGAAACAATCATTTGAGGTCAGAGTTTGCTTCATCATCAAAAAAAAATGAAAAGGGAGCACTAACATTAAAACTCCTGGCAATTGGATACCAGAACAGAAAGTTTCATGCAAGACTAAAGGCACCTTAAAAAAATTCATTTCACAGTTATTCCAGTAGGCAATAACAGAGCACATTGTATGCATCTACACATGCAGGAGTACTGAACCAAATTGTGGAAGCAGTACAGATCACTGCTGAAAGCATCAGTCCAGCATTTGAAACTGCTCTCATTTTTCTTGAGAAGCTACAGCAAAGTGTCTTGCTCCTATCTTTGTTGCTAAAATAGGACCTGGTATTCAGGATGTACCTTTCCCTTTAACAAAAAAACCACATCCAACATCATGGGCGAAGATATTTATGTCACATCCATTTGGGTACAATTGCTGTGTTTGAAAATGCCAACAATACAGTTATGAGCTGCTGTTCATTGTGATAGCATGAACTCAACTGCAATGAAAATTTGAGAGATGGAAAAGAAAGGCTGTAAAATCAGACAGCTCAGGATAGTGGCTGGTTCTCTCGTGCTTTGTGTTCATTAGTAACCAGTGAGAAGTTAAAACTTGAGTGACAAAAAGATTAGTATCAGTAATTTTTTTGTCTGGGGTGAGAAAAGCTGATGTTTGCATAGGAGGTTCATTGTGAACCCACAAGGACTCACTAATCCACAATTTGGAGGTGAAGTTTTACAACTGCACAACCATCTGCTGCAGCAGAGATGGCTACAGATAATATGAAGGAAGAAGCCTGTGGTTCTACATAATACTGCCTTAAAGCAGCATTAGGTACTAAGTCTTTCTCTCTCTAAACAGCAGTTTTTCTCCCCACAGATGCATGCAGGCACAGACAAGGCAAGTGAACAACTACTTTACCTGGTCGCTACTATCTTCAGTTACAAATGAGAGAAACAGTCATATCACTAGCAGATGGGAGAATATTAGGAGTGAGATTTAGTAAACTTTCAGTGGATATAACAAAATCAACTTGATCCAAGCTTTAACCTATAGTTTTCTAGACATGACCCCATTGCTACAAATTTTTGCTATTATCTGGGATGTTAAGCCCTTACCTCTTTGTAGGTAAAGTACTTGATGCTAAACTCTCTCTAGATAATTGAGGTGCTTGATATTTAGTTATTGAATTCATGACATCAAGTGTTGTAAGAGAGGAAGAATTTTAGGGAATCACTCTGTGACAAGATTTCTGACCTTCAATTTCTACTTTCTTAATATGTCTAATTCAGTACAATATAACCTTTACAAATACAGCAGCCTACCACCCTGTGGTTTAACCAAGGTGTTTTACAAGAGGCTTCTTCATCTGGGTACCAGGGACCGTTTGTTAACATAATGCTAATAAAAGGATGGGTTTTTATAGAAGTGCAGACATCAATGACTCTGTCAGAACACTGAAATTTTCTCACCTCCTTCCCCAGCCTGGATTGGCACCTCTTTTAGACAAGGGTCAGGGAGGTACTGTTCTAACACAAAGTCAAAGGTGGGCTCTTTCTGCTAAAAATCTGACTTCCACAACAAGGAAACTGAAGACAAGGAGAACATCTGACAGGTTTTAGAAGCTGCAAATCTAACTGCAGATTTAATCTTCCCAGGTATCTTGAAGGAAAAAATGCATTACTACATTACACCTGAAAAAGTTCTGTAACTATTCCTCATCCTGAGTTACAGGGACTATTTATCCTGCAATTGGCTATGTTCAGGTGGCAGGTAACCTGTGCCAAAAGTTGAGGGACACTTAGCAGTATTTACCTCTCCTCTTTCACAATGGCATCATTGAATGCTTGGGAGATACACTTCAGTTGGCAAATCCCTGAAGAGACCAGCTCCAACTCGCAGTCAAACTCTCTACAAACAGAATGGTCATTGTTAAAGATCAAACAGGACAGGCTGACTAGGCAACACTACTCAAGCTTCCATCTCTGCAGTACCATTCCTGATAACTCTAGACTTTATCCAGAGACATTTAGGGCAGAGGCAATTATGTTCTTAATTCCATTGGCCACCTGCTTCACGTCTCCACTCATCCCCCAAACAGCTGTCTTCCAACTCAGACACCGGATTCAGATTCCCAAGGCTTGGATTCAACTTCTAGCTTTAACCTTTCTTGCGACTTTGACCAAAAGAAAAACCTATGTGCACATTATTAAATATTTCCCTAGCTCACAACCCTTGATGTAATTTGTGTTTGTTCTTCAAGGCAGGAATCTCCCTATGTTTTATAAAGAACTCAACATAAGCAGAGCTATTCCTGATATCTTTGCAATACAAATAGCAAACTTTTCTTTTTGGAAAAGTTACAATTAAGTCAGAGAGAGCTACATACAGAGCATTTTCTTTTACCCAAAAGGGACCAGCAAAGAACTCAGATATGTCTCTAAAATTACTTTTTTATGTTTCAGCTTTATGCAGAGTTTAATCCCTGTCTATGCAGAGAGGTGAAACTACTTTAACTATTCAAGCAGCACATACCTTCAGGGGAAAGGACAGAAAACTTCATACTTTGCCTTTCACTTTATCAGATACTCTAATCAGAGTAAATTTTTAAATTGATAAAAAATAATTTTACCAAACAGTGTGACTTACATTTTTCTGCTGGAAGGAGCAGGTGATGAATAAGGGCTCTTCAGTGCTGCTGCTCTCCTAGATCTCCGGAGGAAGACAGCATTTTTACCAAGCCAGGATGAGAATTCTCTCCATTCTCTATGTTCTGACACCCTTGTTTGCCCAAGCAAGACTCTTCTGCTTGACCTTGGAGTGCCTTTGGAACTGGTTGCTGGAGTAACACTCTTACAGCAAGGTGTCCGAGGTGTGGTGCTTCTTTTTTTGGTAGTATGGGTCACACAGCTGCTGCTGCTGGGTTCAGCTGGAAGGGTCACCACTGAGTGTACTGGGCTTTGGCAAGACTTCTGTATTTTCTGAAAGAAGCATTAAACATTTAGCCTAAATGAACTCAGCCTCGAGTTTAGAATCAGGAAGATAGGAATAATTGGGCTGAATTCCTAGCTTCTCTTCTCATATCAGGTTTAAACTAACATGAATGCATCTCAACCTCTGTACTCATTTGCATTGTAGGAGTCACTTGCTTCCCTAAGCCTTGGCACTCATCAAGGACCTCAGAGCAGGCATTGGAACAAAGGTCCTGTTGCTCTTATGCTGGAAAAAGTCGGGCTCCCCAACCCAGAACTCATTCATTTAAAAATCTAAGGTCTCCAAGAAAGGGAAGTGCAAGCTTGAATCTGCTACCCTCTACCTTGTAGCAGGTTTCACCAGTCTAAATTTACATTAATTATAATAAAGAACATTCTAGTAAATAGTATGGGTACAGGAGAATAAATAAGAGAAAAAAATATCCAAAGTGCTCAACATTTCTCAGTAACAATTCTTTGCAAGGATGGCAATCTCTACCCAACTTTTTCCATGCGAAGGCTGATCTGCCATTTATGATTAAATACAGTAGGGGAGAAGCTCTTATTTCATAATAAAATAAAATGTTTCTACCTTCCCCTATATTCTGCCAGATCCAAAATTTACCTGTCTATATGTTAGGAAAAGATGTTAAGGTTAGTAGCTTATGAGACAACTACTAAGTTGTGCAAGTGTGTGGAAATGGACTCTCCAGAGTACAGCACAACACTACAGAATTCAGAAATCTTAGTACTGGAGTTGAAGCAAAAATGAAACTCTGTGTTCTGCTGCAAAGGCAAAATACCTGGGACACTGTTCCAAAAGCATGTTTTGCTGTTCTTTTAATAGTGTGAAGTGTCTGGCACCTCTGTCTTGGTTCCAGACTTTCCCTAGTTGGGGTTTTATGAAAATTCAGCTCTACTCGCTTTAATGGTGCCCGTTTCCTTAAAGACATGCGAATAGTATTGAGAGAACTCAGAGAGGCCCTTCTCTTGAATTTGTCAGGCACAGGGCTCTCATTCTCATTAAGGTCAGCCAGGAGCTGGTGTTTCCGCCACGCCACTGTTGCTTTGACATTTTGGAGTACAGATGCCATCTTGTTCCTGTTGTTGGTCAACTTTATTTCTAAAACAATCAAAATGAGAGCAAAGCTTAGACAGACCAAGATACAAAGCAGAGTAAAAAAAGAGAAATGGAATCTGTTACACCATATATTTGGTTACACTTGCCTGAAACAAGAAAACCAGAGCAGACTTTCAACTGGAGTCTTGAAAGAGAACAGGGTTGATTTCTAGAGTTATTTAGGTTTGTGCAAGTCCACAAAGAAGCCTTGTACTGCAATTCCACTGCAAGACTGTAGTTGGACAAGTAGAATGCTGTATGAGTGCATTGTTTTTGTGCCTCAGATCAAGATCTGATACCCCAAATTTTTGCCTTTTTTAATCAAAAAACCCTCCACTGTGAGACAAGTTTATGCAGCTGCTATTGTACTGCCGTACTTGCTAGCTGAAAGCTTCAGTTTCAGTAACAGTTACAATTGTGGATACATAAGTCCTGAAAACAGACAAGATTATTAGCAGAAGACTTTAGTGGGAAGAACTAAAATGCTAATTATCTATATGACATATGACAATTCAAACATATGTACACCTATACTTTCAATTCTTGATTTTCACTTGCTAGCAAACACTATTCCGGTGAAATGACTCGAGAGAGCCGCTGCTGTCGGAGTTACAATGCTCTGCGATGAAAGGAGCATTGCACAGGACAGCGCGAGGCCCCGTTTCCTCCGGAGGCCGCGGCGGTCCGGGTAGCTCCGGGCCGGAGCTCCGGGCACGCACAGCCACAGGGACCCCACTCCGCCGTGCCGCCACATCGGGCTCACGGGACACAGGGGCACCGGGCGGGCCCAGCCGGCGCCATTACCGCGCCCACAGGGACGGCAGAAACAAGCGCGAAAAGTCCCGCCAATGACGGGGTAGACGGGGTAGAGAAAAGCGGCCGCGAACGGCAACTCAGGCAGCTGCTCGGGGGCAGTACTCACTCAGCGCGCCGGACGAACCCGAACCCAGACCCAGACCGGGAGCGGGAGCGAGCTGCCACCTCCCGCAGCCGCTGCTCCGTGCGCGTTTGAACGCCGCGCCTCCCCTCCGCGCCCCCGCATTGGCCGCGCCGCCGCCGGCGCCCGCCGCGATTGGCTGGGCCCCGCGCGCGCGGCTGCCGTTGCTCCGCGCAGGCGCAGTGAGGGGCTGCCCGTGCCCGCCTGAGGGCATGTCCGAGCCCGGCGGCGCAACCGCAGGGGCTGCGCTGGCTCCCGCGGCCCTGGCGCCTTCGCGGGCCTCGGCCCCGAGATCCGCGTCAGCTGCAGCACTGAAACCACTCAGGCTGGGTTGCCCGCTTGGGTATCCAAGCCACAGCCCCTGTTAGTTCTGGTAATTGTGGTCAAAGTCTTAGAAGGTTTTTGTTTGTTTGCTTTGACTCCGCGGGCCCCTGCAGCTCTTGCTGGAGAAGATAGCTCGTGTAACTGTCCGTGTGGGACTGGAAAGCACCCGGGTGCTCTCAGAAGCAAATCGGGCAGCAAAGAGGGCCAAGGGCAAATGATGTCCCCCGCCCCGTTTCATTCGGGATTTTTTCTTAGCCAAGTGGCAAACAAGACACGCGAAGTGTCCATTTATCTTTAAATGACTTCTGCCTGGGAAAAAAAAAAGTTGCTCTAGAAAGAGCTGGGATTTTTCCAAATACTTGTTTTCCCCCACCAAGTTAAACTCAGAGCTGTCAGCTAAAACACCTCCTTACCTATGATGGGGCTTATTGTGATGGGGAAGCCAACTCAACACTGCAGTGTACCTCTTGCATCTCACCACTGGCTTACAAAGAAACATACTCTTTACAAATTCATAAGAACTCTGGTTTTTAAAAAGTTCCACCTGATCGTTTTTGTTTGTATCCATTTGTATTCACACACTAATAATCATGAGTGTAGTGTAACAAACAACTTTTATTAGCAGCTGTGTTTCTGTGTACTGAAGCCCTAAATTCTATGTCCATTCACTTAAGGGCTTCCAGGTAGCTGAAGTGTTAGACCTCTTCCCCCATGTCCTCCCCATCCTCAATCTCTATAGCAAATGTTTCAGGTTCTTTTCACTAACAAACTGGACCTTCATGCACCATATTTTAAGACTTAGCTGGGATTTTTTGACAATCTGACATTTAGAGACTTCCTAAATGACTAATAGTTCTGCAAAACAAAGAGCTCTTCTTGGGGGTACTAAATAAAAGAGAGAGAGTTGGGTAGAAATCAGACTACATGCTCGGTTTCTAAGGGTTGTCTTGATAGCTGAGGATGCGGATTGGCACTTTGAATGGCAAGAGTGGGCAGAGGAATTGCTAAGAATTGAAACGGTGCTAGTTGAAAAGAGTATGTGTACAGGCAGATTCTGTGTGATGTAAGAACTGTAGGTCAAAGACAAACAGCAGACTGAAGCTTAACTGTGCTATCAGCCTGTCCTTTCATGCCTGTTTATAAAATTAAAATAGAAATACCTGAGCCTCTGTAATTGTAAACACACTCTCAGGAATCAGCATATTTTATTATTATTATTATTATTATTATTATTATTATTATTATTATGGTGTGGTTCTTGTTTCCATTAATTTCAAAATTTTTATCCAGCCTTAATCTAAGGCAGGGTAATAATTGTCATGGAATGGTACCCCAGAAAGCTATGAAGTCATTAGTGCTAATTTTGCACTGATTGTCCTTTTGCACTGATTGTCAAATTCAAGCCCAAAGAACTGCCCACTTTTAAACACTAGGCATCAGACCACAAACCATGATCAATTAATTGCAGCTGATGGTAACCAAAGGTTTTTGTAGAGGGTGTAGCTACTGTAGCAGCAGTTGATACCACTTCACAGTTTACCTAGACTGAAGGTGAGGGCCAAAAAGTTAAAAGATGTGTCTTGTGCTTGTACTGTGATTGTTCTTCACTTTTTGGTTTTTTTTCTTTTGATTTAGGTAAGACTATAGTTTAGACTCAAGAGCTTGTTTGATTTTGACAGCTGAAGTGCAGAGGTAAAGGGTTGCTGGTTTTGATTGTGAAGAAGCAAGCTTTCATCCATTTGTTTAGAAGCCTATTATGTTGGGATTGGCAAGAAGTCTACCCACAGCTTTCTGCATATTGGTTTGACTCAAGACCCAGAAGAGAAATCCTCTCAATGGAAGATGACAGTGAGCAAAGCTCCTGGGCATATCTACCTGATGTCTGTTTGAGGCATGTCTTCCATTGGTTGGATGACAGGGACAGATCTCGGGCTGTCTTGGTCTGTAGAAAGTGGAGTTGTGCCATGGACTCTGGATCTCTCTGGAGATGCAGAACCATCACATTCTATGGCCAGCCATCAAGGGCACGCACACTGGAGTTTCAAAGTGCCCTGTGGTATACTAAGAAATTTGGCAAGTATTTGAAGCACCTTGAGATCAAGTTATCGAATCCTTACAATACTCCCTTTATCAAAAAATTTCAAGTGATTATGAGAGGTCTTCTTTCACACCTGGGTAAGTGTAATAGTCACCTAGTATCCCTGAGCATCAAGTACCTAGAATTAGATTGCTTGATCTGGAAAAATGTGGTTAGGACTCAGTTTATCAAGAACTTAGCTGCCTTCCTGAAAAGAATGAGCAATCAACTTGATTATCTTAACTTAAAAGGAGCAAGAATAACACTGGAAGAAGGCTGTGAGCTTCTGAATTCTCTGAGCAGCTTGACAAATAGAAGCTTTATATCTGAAATCAATATTGAGGATTTCTTCAGTCTCCACCTTTCTGTCTACAGCAGTGCCTTGTTCCACCAAACTATGTCTAAGTTCCACAGGCTGACCGTCCTCACTTTCAATTACAACTGCATCTCTGATGAACTTCTGGACATCCTGCGGGAGCACAGCTCTCATTCCCTGTGCACCTTGAATATCAAGTGTCATATTCATGACCCTCATGGGCAAGTGGTGTCAGGAATGTCATGGGCAAACTTGGCCAAGAGAGCCCCAAAACTGAATGTGAACTTCTTCTTTGAAAGAGTCATGAAGCACGATCACCTAGCTAGGATCCTGCTGGTGGAGATCCCAGTTAGGAGCATCAGCCTACGGAGCTGTTATTTTAGTGACCCAGACTGGACAATGAGACCTACTCTCACCAACCTTCTCCCAGCTTACTGGCATGGTCTGCAGGTAAGGTAAATAATAGGATACCCTACTGCAGTATCACAAAGCTAAACAAAGTAATCACTTAGGCCTTCTGCATAACAGCGGTCAGCAACAGAAGCTCCTGACTGCTTCAGTTTTATGTTCAGAGGGCTGTTTTCATAAGTGAGTAATTTCAGTTTCACCCATAGTGTAGTTAATGAAATTATCCTTGTCCAGTTATAACCTACCATAATGCTATCAGGCTGCTCTATTTTGGCAATGTACAAATGTCCTAAAGCACATCTAAATTAACTAGTCAAAGCACTAAAATTAACATGTCAAAGCACTTGCGTGTCAGAGGTTTGCAACAGTTGACCCATGTAAGTGAGCATCAGGTCTTTGCATGCCAGAGGGAAACACGTGGCCTTACACCTGATGTTGACAGCTTTCTGTAAGTCCTGTTCCATTGCAATTTCCAATAAACAACAGAGATATGTAAAGCTTTCTAGAAACCATCATTGGCTCTACTCTTGTCTCTCAGATAATTCTCATTATGTCAGATAAGATCACAGTATGACTGTGGGTGCAGTGTTTTCTAATAAATGCACAAGATATCACCCCATCTTAACAGGAGAGTGATTTACTGTAGCACATACACTATTGTCATAATGCAGAACAGAAGCTCAGCTAATGTCAAGGTACAAAATTGATCTGTTCACACTCGTTTCTGTTGGTAACTTGGAAAACTATTTGTTGAATTCTAGTTACTGCACACAACATCCTGTTAGTAATACTAACTGTTAGTAGTACTAACAGTGTTCATTTTTTTCAAGAAATTAACACTTGAATTGAACAATGACCACGAGTTGCTGGACAATGAACTGCTGCAGCTCATCTTATCATGCAAGAGGTTGTTATTTCTGAAAGTCTGGGCATTTCTAAGTGTCAGCTTTATGGAGAGGCTGCTACAAAACCGTGCAGAAAGGAAATGCATTTTGACTACCATAAAGGTAAGACTGTGCTTCAAAAGTCCCATTCCCATTTTTGCTCCAATACCCAAAGGTCCCCATGCCCAGGTAAAGGTCACTTACAGAAATATTAACATAACTGTTATGCCTTAGTGTTAATATAACTATGTTATGTTATGTTATGTTATGTTATGTTATGTTATGTTATGTTATGTTATGTTATGTTTATGTTATACCTTACTAAACAGCTTTGGAACTATTCAAATAGGGCTTTCCAACCTACTTAGCCACATGCAGCTACTACAGAAGTTATAAAGTCCCTAAACTTCCAGAAGCTCTTCCTAGACTGGCATTCCTTTGGTCACCTCTAGTTCAAGCCCTCTTCCACATCTAGGGTTTCTCAGCCACCTCTCAGCCTCTGTGCTTATGTCTATGCTTAAACCAAGGAAGGTGGACTGAATCCCAGTAAACTGCAAAACAATAGAAACACATCACACCCTTCAGGGGTTCTGTCTTGAACTGCTGTAAACCATGCTGACACACTGCTTTGTGTGCTACAATCTGAGTTCAGTAGGTCCTCACAGATCTGTGCATATCCCAGGAATGCATGAGTTGTGGAGATAAAAAGAACCTTGCTCTTCCTGTCTGAGTCAGCACAGGCAGACAGCCAGGACAACCACAAAATCACAGCTAAAAGACAGAGTAAATTTACTTCCCTTCCTTTGCTCACTGGGGCATCCCCAAAGCAACCGCCAGGCAGACACAGTTAAACTCGGTCCATGCCAGAGGGTCACTGGCTGGTGCTCATACTGGGTTATCAAGGACTATTCCCATCTGCAAGGGTCACCTGAGTGATTTACAATCCTTCTGGCTAGTCTTCCAGTGTTTAACTCATTCCTCCCAATACCTCCCAAAAATTCTTTGGCAGGAGATGAAGTTTTTCAGTCTGTTGGGAGTGGAAAGAGACTAAAGCCTCAAGATTCTATTCAAATTCAAGGAGATTGATTCTCTAGATTCCTTATTAGTCACAGATGCTTCTTGTTGCCATCAGCTGTAATGGGTTGAGGTCACTGTATCTGAGAGACATGACTGCTGTTTGTGCATACAGGTCAGGATTTATACAGCCCAAGATGACAGCACTGAAGAGGAGCAGCTGTTGGCTGATATTTACAGGAAATTCAAGTACCTGATTGACTCAGAACTTAATTATTTTGTCATCACCTACCCAATGGTATAAACTACAGGAAGAGAAGAACGGCCAGTAACATCTGCGTTAACAGATCCTTTGGAGGGCTTTAGAAAGGGATTTGAATTTTGACACCAATGCCTCTGAAAGGGAGTTATCATTCCAGCAAGAAAGAGGCAAGGGACAATTTTAAACTCCATGCATTAAAATGTTGGACTTGGGAACTGGACTCCTTTGTCTCCAGCATTATTTATTCTTGCTCTTGCTTTGTTTTTCCTTGCCAGAACCAGAGGAAGCAGCGATCCATTTTCCACCCTTACAGGGATCTCTGAAGACCCTCTTCTTTTTACAGCCCTTCTCATTGTAGACCTTCAAACATTTTACCATTGAATCCCATCTCATTGTTTCCATTTTACGAATAGGGAAACTGAGACATGGGTGAGGAAGTGATTTTCCCGAAGTCAGCCTTGACTTGATCTCAATTCAGATGCAGACAAATGCACTATCTAGTCTATCAGTGTACTATCTAGTGTACTATCTAGTGTATCAGTTAGATAAGTTGGGTCCTGTTAAGTTGACCATACTGTCTAGTTCTTAGCAGCAGATGCTAAGATAAAAACAAAACATAACATGGCTGATACTGAGTGACATCCCTCCCACTTGCCCAGCTTTCCAATAAGTGATTTATGAGGATACTCCTGCTCTAGCTTCCACATTGTTGCCTTTTGACACCTTTCAATGGCAAAAAATGTAAGTGGTTACACATGAGAGAAACATGGAAGAAGGGGCATTTCTCATTATTCTGGGATTTTATTGCCAAGTGGAGGATTTAATCAAATGTTTTAGAGCACAGATAGCTGTAAGTATGAGGTCTGTTTTACCTCACATAGCTAGACATCATTGAGCCAAGCCAATAAATTTGCAAATTTGTCAGTAAAATTTCAGCAGGAGTTGGTTCTTTGGAGCACAATCTCCCCATATGATGACTTCAGTAATTGTTTATGCAAACAGACTCTCTCATTTGCATGCACAGCACATCATCAATGTACAGTGTATTCTCCTTGACCTTGATGTCTTCCTCCAAGGAAAGCTGTCGGCGGCTCAGGCCTTTCAGCTCTGTCTGAGCCTGTGCCAATGCATCCTTTAATCTAATAGGGAAAATAGAGGCAGGCATTAGTTGAAAACACATGGATAGGTTTTTTTCTCTTATAAGAGTTAGGAATTCTGAGCAAAAAAAAAACCAAAACGAAAGATGGAAAGGGATTCATAGAGACAATATCCATTGTCTTCCTTTAAAGTCTATCCATTAACTTCCCTTGAAGTGTCCTGCCCTTAAGAGAGAAGCAATTCCCAGCTTTTCAGGGAGAATAGCTGGGATCCATTGTTATGCTGACACATTAAATTAACCCAGTAATCTATACCACAGGTTTTCCTCTTGCATCATTTCCACTTGCCTTTGAATATTTTTGGTAATCTCTTGAACTTCACTCATCAGGCTGCTGTGCACTGTGTCGTAGCACAGTTCCACATTGGGGCGATGGTTTCTCGCTTCCAAGCGGGTTTGAGCCACTTTTACAGGTCCTTCCTTGTCAGCGATTGCTTTCTTTAAGGCTGCAATGTTCTTCTCCTGCGAGGCAGTCTCATCCATCACCTTAACAAATCCAACAACGAAATTCTGCACAGTGCCTCTTACAATGTTTGAAATCATCATCATCTTTAATAAGATGTAACAATCACAGTAGCACTCACTATGTTGCTATTTCATCAAATTATATTTGCAAAGCTTAGCCAGGAGTATGATTCCTTAACTGGAAAGCAGATGTGACACTGTTCTGGGTGAACCCAGAAATGAATGCTCAGCAATTAATTTTTAATATTAATACTCAGTTTTCATGTGTCAAATTTTGAGCACATTGACCTTGCTTTTATCAATAAGGCTCTTGTATCAAAATCCTAAAAAAGCTATAGGAGTCCCATGCAACTAAAAATCACAAGGAAAATCCTGACTTTACTGATGTTTACAGAAACATTTAGATTGAATGAATGACTCAAGAAATTAATCTCTCTGGTGGTGCACACAGAGCTGAGAAAAAAAAATCTAAGATGACTATTATGGAGGAGGGAGAGGGGAAGAAAAAGGAAAACATGGTAGATAAGTGCAACCCACTGGATTGGGAAAACTGGTAGATAACCCAAATTCAGTGTTTCCACTTTTTTACTGACTGTTCCCTATGACTTACCATTGCAAGAAGTGTCTCTAGCTTGTGCTTGGCATCCTTGACTTCCTTCACCCTATTTCTAAAAGCAGTATTCACCATCTCACATTGCTTACGCATGTCATTTGCTGTCTGTGAGAGGATGCCATCAATAAGTGCCTTCAATGCCAAAGAATTGTTTCTCTGCTTGTCAGCCTTTTCAACATTAATGTTTGAGAAATCTAGCCAGTCCTCAGGGCTAACAAAACTGAAAGAGATTAAAAATAAATAGTCACCAACAGACAGGAGCAGGCTCTATATGACTTCATAAATCTGTAATTATGCCACAAAATCAAAAATAAAGCAGTACTTTTAACTGCATGTCCCAGTAAGTGCCACATGTCCTGGGAGTTCTACAGATACAAAAGAAACACTCTGTCACAATAATTTTGTAATGAAGTTATATCTCCGTCTAATGAAGATGAGAGTCAGATAAAAATAAATTTCCTTGAGTCATAGAGAAACTTAGGTGTAACTTTTTTTTCCACTGGTGAAGGATCGAGTTATCGTGGGTGGAAACACACATAATATCCAGTATTTCATAGAACATCTTTCATTAAAAAAGCTGTAACTATTAATAGCAAGTAGCTATTTACACAACAAAGTCACCTATTCTCTCACACAGGTCACCTATATGACATTTCCAGTACCTGCCTGGAATAGCAGTTGAGAAGCCCAGGCAATGAGGATGCAACTGCATCCTCAGAATTAGAGGGTCATCCTTGCAGGTGGGTGTTTGGAAAGCTCCTCAGAGGGTTCGTTCCCATGTCTTTGGGTGGATATATAAGGTTTTAATTGCCATTTGCACGTAGCAGGGAGCACCACCCTGGGTGTGGTCTGAGTTACATAACCTGTTGATGATGCATGCTGATGTGCAGGCAGCAAGAGCTGTCAGCCTCCTGGTGTTGCAAGTTTGCCAGCTGTTGCATAGCAACAGTGACTTTCTGAGGCTCTTACACACGTTGCTTTCTCAGTATAGCTCCTCTTTTCAGCCCGTTTTTCTGGGGAGCTATTTTTCCATTTAAACCTTTCACTCTAACTAATGCATGCAGAATGGGCACATTTGTTCTTTAGCTAACTGTAAGCTTCAAAAACTTTTTAAAAACTGCAGTTCACTGGGAACAATATTATTGTGGCTTATTTCACAGACATATTACACAGATACAAAAGTGATGGACAGAAGTATAAGAAACAATTAGATGGCAGTTTACACAGAACTGATCTTGCTATTACTGGGACAGCCCATATTATCCATATAATTATCATATGTTTGTTGAACTAAAGAACCACTTACTTTCCTTCTAGTTTCATGGCATTATCGGCATAGATAATATAAGGAGTGTCATTTGTCAAGCTAGCACAGTAATCATCAATCGTCAAAGCTGTGAATTTGTCCTTCAGATCCATGTCCAGGTTGTATTTTGCCGAACGATTTCGTCTAGGAGAAGAAACAACCAAACTCTTAAGACAAAGTGTAGGCACTCACAGGTGTCCTTAATATGCACGCATACATGCGTTAGGTAATTCAAACACTGTTACAGAAATCTTCCTGTATGAACTTCTAGTTGTCAAGTCACAAAATCTACAGTATGAAGGTGCCTTTCTATAAATAGATGGTACAATTCTCATTGAAATTAAAGACACAGGACTGGATCATGAGAAGACCAAGGATCAAGTGCAAGTAATTTGTACTCTGCATGCAGAACCTCTGACCATTACTGATTGAGTGGTATGAATTAGGACTGACCTCCTGATAGTGTTTAGCATTGAAGACAACTTAGGACCTTTGCTTAGCCTGACCCTATGACTTCTTAGTATTAAGGCTGTATTGATTTTCATCTAATTAGTGTTCTACTATGCTCTTTGCCTCTGCACCTGATTTGCTCATTTGTTTGTTCCAGTGTACGTCCAAGTAAAGCAATAATCCTCTGGAGGACTTCAGCTTCCTTCACCAGTTCCTGCTCCACTTCATCATGCACCAAGTCAATCCCAACTCGCCTCTGCCTACATGAGAAAAGGAAAAACCATCAGCCACAGTGTTCAAATGCCTACATCTAACAGAAGATGATGAAGTTCTGCTTTCCCCAGTGGTTTAACACCTAAGTCAGACTGTGATTCCACTGCAAAGAGCGACAGGCCTGTAGTTTTCAATCTTTTTTCTTATTTGTTAGTGGTCCATTACCTAGATTTTTTTCTCTCCTTGAAGGCTCACCTGTACAGGAGGCACTTTTGGGTAATGACAAGTGGCTCTTTGCAGCCCTCCAAAGCTCTCTCCAGCCTATTCTTGAAAGTCAGCAGTGTCTCTGTCTCATGAACAATTTGTTCCAGCTTGTTATCTAATTCTTGCTTCCAGAATTTTATTTCTTCCCGTCTCTGTTCTGTAAAATCAAAATAACAAACATGTATTAAAATGGGCCCATTTTATGAGCAAGGGGACTGTAGCTCAGATCTTAGGCACAGCTAAAAATAGACTTATTCTATAGTAGAGTGCCTATATGCTGTGGGCTATGTGGAAACAGTTTAGCAACCCTGTGTCAGGAGGTTTGGTTCACTTTTTGTGTGTTTTGTTACAAAAATAAAGAGTCTGCCTCAAAATATTTTATAAAATATTTTTGATTTTTCTATGACCTCAACAAGCATGGCATTGACACATACTCCTATTCATTATCAACTAATTTGCTAAGTCCATCTTGAGCATTTAGCTCAAGTAGCACATCTTGACCCCTGCAGAAGACATGGGATTACCTAATTTCTTGTTGACATCACTTTGGGTTTTTTGAGTTGTCTTTTCTATTTCTTCCACCAGCCTCCAACTCTCAGCTGTCATGCATTCTGACCTGGATTTCTGTGACTCTGTTCTGGCACGCTGCATATTGTTTGCAGTGTACCATTCTGAGGGATGAAGTTTAGGTGGATCTTGCAGTAGTCTGGCCATTACTATTTGGAAATTTTCTGGATTTAATGTAGGTCAGTTCTTGGGATGTGGAACCTGAAAACAGAAATATTATATTAACTATATTCTATTGTATTGCATTGTATTATACTATATTATATTATATTACATTACATTACCTTATTACTGTCGAAGCAAGAAGAGAAGAAGATAGCTCTATAAGGATGATAAATATTTTGTTCTTTTTACCTGCAAAATGACACTGATATGCAAAGAAAAGATTTATTGCTCAAAGTTCCCCAAGTCTTTGCTGATGTGTAGGGAAGAATGTGCTGATGTGTTTGGATTAGGGGAATATAGAAACAGAAGAATTTGTGAGTGGAATTATGGAGGAGAGAAGTGAAACTGGCAGGAAAAGATGGACTTTGCAATAGGAAGGAGAAGGGAAAGGAGACCTGCAGAGTAGGATAGAATTACTAAATAAGCAATCACAGGAACAAGAGGAAAGTGAACAAATATAAATGATAAATAGCCTCAGAGAGGTTGGAGAAAGGTAAACACCATTCAAGCACATGGCTGGAGAGATGGATAAAATCTAGATTGTAAAAAAACCCGTAATCATAGCATTATTAAGGTTGGAAAAGACCTTTAAGATCATTGAGTCCAACTGTTAATGCAGCACAGCTGTGTTCAACACTAGAGCATATCCTCAAGTGCCAAATCCTCATTCCTTTTGGACATATCCGGGATAAGAATTCCACCACTTCCCAGGGCAGCCTGTTCCAATGCTTGATTAGGTGATTTTTTTCTTATGATGATTAGGGGAAAAAAATAAAAACAAACAAACAAACAAACAAACAAACCAAAACCAAAAAAACACCAGCCACAACAGAAGAAAACCTAACCCGACCAAACAAAAAATCCACAACCACACAACACAACAAAACAAAAAGCCAAATGAAAAACAAACCCCAAACTAAAACAGGACCTGACAAGCTGAAGGAGAAAATTCAGCAGGCAAATGAGGAAATGGGAAAGTCCAGAAAGGACTAAAATAGAACAAAGAACAAAGCATACTGAGGACAGTTGTTTAATGGAGGGTGAAACCCATGCCCCAAATTTTTGCAAAGTAGTTTGATTATAAATATCCTGTTCTTGCAGTATGCTCATCCAGTGTTCCTGAGACAGCTGCTGAGTCCAAATGCACACAGCTGCTCCTCAGCAACACCCAGCTCTGCCCACAATGCATTGAGCACAGCCACCCTTAACTTCTCCCTCACACACCTCTCACTGATCTTGCTCCTTGACTGAACTGCTCTGAAGTTCAAAGCCTGGCAAAGTGCCACATCCTCAGTTCCCCTTCTGTAAGAAGGCTCTTTCAGCCTCAATCTCCTCAGCAGCAGCACAGTTTCCTTTTTAATGTGTGACTAAATATTGCACAAAGTGGCTCGAACTGCACGGAAGGCAAACTGGCTGCTCTGGGAGCTGCAGTTGCCAGCTCTGCTTGCAGCAGCTCAGATTGCAGCGACACTGCCACAAATGAAAGCTACGAACCACAAATCCGCTCATCACTGTCAGCTACCGTAAAAGACAATTTCCTTTTAAACTGTTAATATGAAATTTACAACTGGTCCCGCAATAGGAATTATGCAACAAAAGAAAGCTTTAGTTTTACCTCAGATGATTTTCTCTACCGACCTACAGGGGGGGAAAACGTCTCCAGGGCGGCGGGGGCTGCGCGCAGCGGACGGTCCCACCGCGCGCCCCGCCCGCAGCAACGAGCAGCGGCGAGCGGGCACCGGCACCGCCTCCCGCCGCACGGCCCGGGTGCGCTGCCGGAAAAGGTAAGGCCTCTTCTCCACAGTAGTAAGGGCAAGCTAACACCAGCTCGCTTACCACATCCCACTATAATGCCTTTAAAAAGGATTTTGCAAAGGAGCCGTTCCTCACCTTCTGGATTTTGTCTGGATGTAAAAAATGGGTTCATTATTTGTGAAGTGGCCAAGTCCTCAGTCTGGAAAAGTGTCACATTTTTCTGTGGAGGAGTCTAACCAACCAGCATTAATGAGACTAGGTCTAAATTAAGTACATTGCCTTATAGGGTGCATGAAAATTGCATATATAGTCTTACTTGTCAGAGAATCAAACTATCCGCAGAACTGCTGCCACTCTGTTGAAGTAGTACAGTTCTCTAGGTTGAGCTCATACTGCAGCCTCATTAATTGCCTTCTTTCAATGTTGCTGAAATTGCAAAGCAGACTGAACTCTGGTGTTCCACTAATGGCCAAAATAATCTATGAAGAAAGGCTGAGAGGACTGGGGCTGTTCAGCCTGCAGAAGGCTCAGGGAAGAGCTTCCTGCAGCCTTTCAGTACTTAAAGGAAGCTTCTAAGACTGGAACAAGCTTTTCAGTAGGGCCTGTAGCAGTAGGACAAGGGTTAACTATTTAAAACTAAAAAGGATGATTTAGACTAGATATAAGGAAGAATTTTTTTTTCTGGCACAGGTGGCCCAGAGAGATCCCCATCACTGGAAAAATTCCAGGTCGGTTTTGGGCTTGACTCTGAGGACTCTGACAAAGCTGAAATCATAGAAGCATTGAATGGCTTGGGTTGGACATCCCTGCTTATTGTAGGGGGAAATTGGAGTAGATCACCACAGTGATCAAACCCTTCCAGCCCAAACTGTTAGATCAGTATGCTCCAGCATGGTCTATAATTGCACCAAGGTTGTGAGTTTGATTCCCATATGGGACATACACTTAAGAGTTTGACTTGGCGATCTTTGTGGGTCACTTCCAGCGCAGGATATTTTGTGGTTCTATGTTAACTTCTCTGAGGCTTTATGTAGACATAGATGTATTTTAGCATAACCAAAAATGTCTTTTGAATGCATGTTACACAATGCAATCCTATCTTTTATTTTGGACATTTTAAAACTACCTCTGTAAGCCAGGCCAGGTTTAAATTAATGATACAAGGTTGAACCTTTGGGATAGTTTTATACGTAATTACATATATTTAAAATACAGATAAAAGAGTTTGCATGAGTTTGAACATATGTTTAGAGTAAACACTTTATTGGAAATATCACACAAAGGAAGAAGTGATGAAAGACATTCATCCAGTTATTGTGCTTTAAAAGATAAGGACTTTCCTGCTGTAGGAAGCATAGTCTTAAAAAGTAGATGATGTCTCTGCTGACATTATCAAACTATTGCACAGAACAAACTGATTTAGCTTTTAAATGTAGGATTGAATTGCCAATAAACAACCATAGATATATTTTAGATATAATACAGAAGCATTAGAAAAGTTAATAAACAGTCCATTTGTGTAAAATATACACTATGCCAACTTAATACGTTGTTCTTTTATCATTCATGTTAAACACACTGTCATATATACACACATGCACTGCATTTTTTAAAAAATACTGAAAAATCAATGGGGCATACATTATATACTTTAATTTCAATTTAATCATACAATTAAATAGTTGAGGTTAACCATCGATAGATCAACTCAGCTTAAAGTCTTCTACTTCCTTGCAAAGAGGTGGCTGGTAAGTCCTAGGTATCTTTACCATCACCTCTCTAAGGTGGGAAAACTTTAGAAAACCTGTTAAAAAATACCTAGTGTGTAGCTGCAAAAACAAGACAAATTACAGAAAGTATGTAGATTCACCCTGGTGAACTGGCAATAATTTTACAGTCTAAAACTTCCTTTATATAATTATATGGTATTAGGCCTAAATTGGCCAAGCACTTACCTGTGTCTTCAGCACTCACATCACACAGTAAAATCATCCCTGACTTCAGACTGTGAAGGAATGGGACGCATTAAGCCAGTATTGCCCCTCTTCTGGTAGTAATGATGAAACTTGCCTTTGCTACTCAATAAAAAGTATTCTACTGTAAGAATGTAAATAAGTGCATTGCATATGCCAGTTTTGGACAGATTTCTCATCGTGCTTAATCCAAACTCCTCCAAAACATAAGTACAATAGGTTTATCCTTACAGTGCATTTGGTAGAGCTACAGGAGCACACTTACTCCTCAGAATTATAATCATTCAAGACAAAGTAAAAAACTGAAGGCAATGGCACTTTAATGCTAACAAAGTGATTGCTTCATTTATGGTTTCTCAAGTAAACTTGATTAGAAAGGGAGATTGCACTAAAATAATATTTCAAATGCAATTGAACTTATGTACTTTTAAAATTGACATTCAGAGCACACAGAATAACAACTGGAACAAAAATATTTTCAGTAAAAGCTCTCTGTGGTTTTCACTGCTTTTTCTTGACTGTCACATCATTCTAAAAAGATGCAATAAATCGGAAGAATGCTTGACATAATTTATTATAAATGGTCATCAATACAGAAGCAAATTAATCTTTCTAAATATCTATAAAAAGCACAAGGGCAGGTTAAAAAACATTATCTATCATGAGCAGAGGACTAGTGGCTTTCAGTTTTTAGTCTCTATGAGACTGTTCTTATGAAACAAATAATTTTAGGAGGCTTTTTTTAGTCCAGTAAATCTGGAATAATCTAAATATACTGTGGTTTTAATGGTAATTTAACTGAAAACTTAAACTACCTCATCTACCTCAGAATCAGCATCTGTACTCAACAAGCTGTAAAGGGCTCACTCCTGTCTACACTGAAGAGCTGCTCTTCTTGAGTCCAAGTAAAAGCACATTACAGGCTTATTTCTATTACAACTGTTCAAAGGTTTTTGCACCTTGCTAGTTCCTATCTTTCCCACAATCTTAAACACTGCAAGCACACAATCTCAGATAAAGAACAGTCCCAGCTATTGCTATTCCTATCAATAAATTAATCCAGGACTGCCAGTAGAGGCTTTAGCATGCCTGTCAGCAACTGCAATCAGATTTGACCGTGACAGAAAAATGCCATTATGTAAAGTAGTCTGTCACCACACTCATCAGACAAGAGGTTATGCTCTCTTTATGCTTTAAGGGAACAAAACAATGCCTGTTTGATCTCTGTGCATGTATGCTGGAGTGGACAGGTAGGTTTGGAGGGGAGGCATTATTGCCCTAATGATTGAGTACTCGAGCTTATTATTTGATAAAAAGATTCTTTCTTCTTCATCTGTTATTTGTTTTGCACTATGCTCAACAGAGAAGTGAAACTGAATGTGCTGTCTTCTGGAGTTTTGCCTGCATTTTAAGATGGACCTTCATAGGAGAATTGCTGCATAAAATTGTCCCCAGCCTTACAGAGACAGGAGAAGCAAATTTGCTTCATGTGATCTTTAAATATTTAAGTCTTAAAAGCCCAATCTACTACTAGCACCAAAATGACAATATTTGCCTTTAACAATGTATTTTTGTCTTTTTCAAACTTATTTCTGTATTACTGACATAGTGATGTGATCAACACTTCAGGGCACTGCTCAGCAATACTTCACATTACATCCACACAGCTGAATGTAAGCAAAGGGACAGTAAAAAGCAAGAAATAATACTGTGTTCCATTTACAAATGTCACTCTTCCCATGCTGTACTTGACCCTTCTGGCTGGAGAGGTGTCGATGGTTTCACTCAAAATGTCGTAGATGACTGTACAGTGACTGGACATAGGTGAAGACACACATGGGATCTGGCTTGTGACCCATTACCATCATGTCTTCCACTTCTATCAGACGGTCACAGTGAGCCATTTTCCTGTATTAACAATAAAACAGACACAGCAAACCAAGAGTTACATAACTGCTTCCAAAATTCATTTGATGCTCTGAATTAAGCATCACTGAAACATTTAAGAAATCCTGAGGCTTATTGGCAGCACTTCATTTCACAATGAATTGAGCAGGGTCAGGCTAAACATAGTTATTTTTATGACCATTCAGTATTCCTGTTCTTTCTCTCTCTTGCTTTATACTGGGATCTGAGCTAAAGCTCTGGAGTGGGGGGGCTTTTTTCACTATCATTCACATTAATTTTATCTGTAGCATGTAGCCAAATCTCACACTACTCTGCCCATGTCTCAGTTTTTGGTTAATATATAGGGAGTTCCAAGAGAATGCAAAAACTAAGGAAGAGATGAGATGTGCTGATGAAGGTCCATGAGGCTGTGAACTGTTTGTTGTCCACCACCCCCGTATCTTCAAGATACGGGCGATCTGGAGCAGCAGAAAGGAACAGAGGCTTAAGATGAAAAATCACAAGGGCAGGAATCAATTTTATCAGTACAGCTAGGACAGGGGTGAACAGCAATCACTGAGAAAATAGCCTTTACTGGTACTTGAATAAATCAGTTTAAAGGCAATCATAGCTATGAATAGTAATTTCTGTAGATACCTCTTACCTAGTGTTTCTTAGTGTTGTGTTCGTGGTGTCTTTTGTTCTCCCCTAAACTTACTGTTTACATAAACTGAGGTAGAGGAACACTGCAGCTTTCCTTTGAGAGTCGTAGATAATTTTCTAGAGATCAATCACCTAAAAGTGTCACAGAATCTCCTTCAACTCATGGAGAAGCAACACATTTTTTAAATATATACATATATATGTACTTAAAAAGATACTTGTAATTTCCAAATTAATTTGTTTGCTAGAGGCTGTAATAAGGAGAAATGACAGTATGTGAAGAAATTTGAAAGGATTTTTCTGAATGGCAAATCCAATTGTTTAAGTTACCACATTAGCCATGTATTCCTACTGCCTGTTGTCATTTGGAAAAAGTGTGCCAAACCGAGCTGCATACTGAACAGAGAGGTGTTAATGTAAGAATCATGTTGTTACGGAACAAGTCTGCATTCAATTGCCTGCCATATGGCATAAAACAGAATCTGGATAATGTGACAGAGGGTATTAGCTCTGCCTGTTTTCAGAAATGCAGTTAGTTGGTTGAGATACTGAGAAGTTCTCAGCCTTGATCTCTATTTACACTGAATTCAACCATTCTTTTTCAAGCAAAACAACATACAGTCAGAGGTGAAGTCTCCCACCTATTCTGTGCATTCTCTCTGCAGAACTTTATCTTTTTTGGCGTGGTATATGAAAGCTAGTGATACTGATGCCTTGTTTTAGCTTTCATATTATCCAGACTCTGTACTGCATTAGTACATAACTCTGAACTTGATATAAAGTGTTAGCAAGTTCTCCTCACAGCTTATTTAGACAAAACAGTGCTTTTCCATCCTGAGAACCAAGGACACCATTGCAGCTTCAGGCCCAAAAAGTGCAAACAAAAGCAAACTGAGGAGAGCAAACTGGGAAGAGGGGACTTCGTAACCTGAAGCTGTAACTAGACAATTAACCCCAATATGTAAATGGACCAAAACTTATAAAAGTATGAAAACATGTCATCATCGTCCAGGCTCTTGCACTGCCCAAGGTGTATACTTTGAAGGCCTTCATTATAAATACTGACTTTATTCCTATAACACTGTCTAGCCTCTGCTCTAGGTAGCCTCTCAAGGCATCAGTACAGAGTCTAAAAGAATAATAATTGAACTCTTCACTGCTGTGAACTGGGAGCACTTCACAGAGAGCTAATGTACTCACTCGGCTGTTGTGAAGGCCAGCTCAAAGTTCTGCTTGCGATTAGCTGGGTCAAGCTTATTATAATCAAAAGCTTCAGGAAAGAAAGAATGCACAAGAGCGCAGAATGCCATCCCATCATTCCAGCTTGAGGAGAAGTTCTGGAGATCAATGTGCTGTCATGATGAAAAAGTACACATTAATGCAGCACAGGGGAACAAATAAGAGGACAATAAGAACTGCTTTTGTTCAATTAAGTTTTCTATCCTTCTTTCCCAGCAGCAAGAGCACAGGCTTTATTTTTTATTTTCCATCTTTGTATATCCACTTCATTGTTGACATTCTGGGAAAAAAATGGCACACTCAGCAATGAAAGCTTTTTGCCTGAAATACCCAGATGCAAAGGAGGCACATAGTCAAGGTCACTGATCCAAAGCCCACTGAAAATACTGTGAGGAATGTCATCAATATCAGTGAGCTCTGGAGTAGGCTCAATGTACCTGCTCAGTATCTGTGGAAACTAAGGACACTGCATACATATAACCATAATCACCCTATGGAGTATTTAAAATTGGAGGACAGCTCATTTTGTGGCTTTGAATAACACTAGATAAAGACTATGCTTGTGTGCTTTGCCCAATTCAATATCTGTTTACACACAGGTAGAAACACAGGAAAAATCATACCTACTACACAAACAGAATTCTTAAAACAAAATCTTCTGTTGTTACTTTCAAATGCCACAGTGAAAAGAAACATAACTGTGCTCTTGTCTCATGCTGCTTTCCCATCAAAAAAGCCCCAGCTTTTCTGGTAAGCAATTAACAATAGTTTTAATTAGTTCTGCTTATTTATACTATAATGTACTATTTAGTAATAATTATGCACGTTTAGGAACACTGAAAAACATACTAGACACACACACACACAAACTCCCTTGAAAAAAAGTTCTATATTTCTTTGACAATTGCAGTTTAAGGCCAGGTAAAATGAATAAAATCTCAACTGTTGTATTCTTCTAGTTACACTGATGCCACCTCATAAAAACTTACGGTGTGATTCAACCATTTACTACAAATTCATGTCAAATACTAACAGAGTACTTTGGCCTGCATATAGCAAAATGACCATAGTCTCCATGTATTCAGAACTTGTCATGTATAATGTGAATGCAAAAATTACAGCCTGCATCTAAGGAAAAAAAAGTATGTGTGTAAATTTATATCCATAAGCACAAAAGGCTTTCAGAAAAACACTGATGCATTGCTTTAATAGACATACAGATTCTCATTCATGCAATCACTGACTGTCTTGAAGTGCTTCCTGTGCAAACTATGTTGGTGTTACCCACACAAAAATTTATGACCTTGAGGAAGTTAACTCATTCTCTAGCATACTTAACATTCACTTTTTGAGCATGGATTTTGGCAAGTTCTCCTGAAAAAAAAAGAGAGATATGAAAGTGTTAGCACATGTTCACCTGGTATCCTATGGTTTTTGAGCGACACCAGTCTAACAGAATTTGTTTAATGCTGCTAGCGCTGGCAACTCCAAAACTCAGCGACCTCTTCAGCTTAGCTCTGGATTCTCCTTTTCCTCTGGAAAATGAAGAGAGACAGATTAAATTACATTCTAGAAAACTTAAACCTACTTGTCAGGAACATCTATGCAACTTTGCCCAGGTCAGCCCCTGTCCAGGTGATATTTGAGAAAAATGTTGCTAAAACGTCGACTTGTTGGTTCTGCAAGAAAAGTTGTTTTTTATTAAAGTCAGAATTCTAACCCCTTTTTTATTTAAATAATACTTCCATCAAGGAGCACCCATACTTTTGATCCTCAATGAATGGCAACAGAAAGGCACTATATTCACAGTCTCCTGTAATGATGGAGAAGATGGCTTTCACAGAACCCTTTCCCGATGAAAGGCACCCACTGCTTCAGCTGAACAACTCCAAAGTCAGAGGAATCTGTACCTGTGAATTTACAAGGCTTGGTCTGTAAAGTCAGTGAATCTTTAAGTTAGCTCATGTTGTCCCTCAGCTCTGGGGACACTGAGAGAGTTCTCCCACCCAGCTGTACTCTGCTGGTAATAACTGAGAAATTAGTTTCCCATTAACAAACCGTTCTGGAGACAAGGACTGTGACATACTTTCCATCCTCACGTTCAAGTTTCTCAAAAAGGGTTTTCCTGGCCTGCGTTCCTGTAATCCGCGGGAGCGTTTGAGACCGCACCAGTTCTCGCCTCCGTTCCACTTGGTGATGTACAGCAGGAGGAGGTGAGTGAGAGCTGGGGCTCACCTCACAGTAACTGTCAATGGCACTGCAGAACCAGAAGTAAAAGTATGTGGTAAACAAAAGAGTAATTCTCTTCGGTGACAACTGTTGTCTCTAAACCTTCCGAAAGATCCATTTCAAGAGGATCTGCATGAGTCAAAAGAAATTTTAATAAAAGTAAAATTATTATTGGCACCCAACAGCACTTAAGTATAGAAGTCCCTAAAGTACTGTTACAAGTAAGACACAGCTGGACAAGCCACAAGCACTTTGTAGAGCTGAGCAGAACAACAATTAAAAATCTTAAAGAAAAGAAATATAACTGTTGTGGCCACAGAGGAGCACTAAATCCCTTCAGTTTCCAACTTCAGGGTTCCTGCAGGTTGTGATATTTTTTACTTGAAACTTGAAGAGTTTCAGGAAGTACTTTTGAAATTTTTACTTACAGCGCACAGAATTCTGAGCTTCTATCAGTGTTGCTTTACTGACTGCAAGCTGGAAATTTGATTGAGAAATATAGGATTATATATTATAATTTGTTTGAGCCATATACTGCTTAATCAGCATTAATGAAGTAAAACAAACATTGCATTTGGAAATATTCCCTATCACAGAGATGGGGGAACAGGCAAAGAACAATGACATCTGTGTCACACATTAATTTCTGGTACAGATGGAGGTTAGGTATGACACCAAATTCTCAGGGGTGCTCAGTGCATCATGACTCCAGTAGTGAAGTGCTGATGTTGGAACTACCTCGGAAGAAATGTAGCACCTAATTTGGTATTGTTTTCAAGCCTAATTTAGGAGGTTTAAACTTTCTTCTCTCGCATTATTTTCTTGATGGATATTTTGTGTGCTAAGGATGTCTGGATATACCAGGAGTAATTGTGTACCATGTAATCCTCTTCTAAGCAACTACAACTCTGAGTTAATAAAGGATGTGTAGTAGTGCTCAGCAAGGCATTTATCTACAAATTAAACTCTAGGCTAGCCAAACTAAGGATATTTGATGGCAATCTTATGTTGGTTTCAAAAAATAAGCCCAAAGTACTAATTTCAACACAGATGAGTATTTTTGAAACTGTTTTCAAAGAGCCTACAATTTCCTCCTCCTAACAAAAATCCACCACTATCAGGCACTGAAAGTCTTACTGATTAAGACTAAAACAATGCAGAAATCCACAGTTATTTCGACTTGAAACTGCTCTATAAAATGCTGTCCTTTCTCATCTCTGTTCCACTTAGCCCAGAGGAAAGCTCACAGCCTTTAATGGGCTTAAAATATAGCACCAGTGACTCACTTAGTTTTCCGGTGCACTGGTGGGACAGCCTGCAGAAGCCTCCCCCCAAAGAAGAGCCAAATGTGCTAAGGCTTTCCAAAGCTAAAATCACAGGCGTGATGTTGAAGTACAGCCTACTGGGTGTCTCATGAAAAGGAAGGTGTGAGGATTAAGAGGGATAGTGCCCTGATACAGGAGTCAGAGGCACAAAAGAGCAAGTTGTGTAGGGGGTTTAGGGGAATGAATGGTCCTCAAACTAGACATATAGCATGATACATACAACACGTTGCTGATTTCCCATGAGAAGTACAATCAAAAAATAATCTGGTATGTTTCACCTGAGAACATTCAGGGTATACATATAAGCACTGCTGTGTTGAATGAAAATTACTAAGTACAGTACATCACTAGGGTGGTTTCAGTACAGATAGTGTGATTATTCCAGTAGTCATTGATTGGTTATTCCTCACAAGTAGAAATGTGGTTAAGAGGAATACACTCATTTACATGTTGATGGACATACTACATACATTAAATGCACTGCCTACGTTAATGTAAGAGATTATGGGGCAAGTAGATTAATGTTCAATTATATATACGATGCTTAAAATACAGCATCTGGGATTCACCTGTTTTCCAAGTCAGCAGAATGCCTGTCCCTTGAGACTATATTGACCACAACGGCCCAAAACAATGTCATGAAAAATGCATACCTTTCAGCAGTTTTGGTTCCACTACGCAGCCCATAGTTCACAGCTGAGACAGACTTGGTGACAGAAGTAGCATTCTCTATATAAAAACAGAAAAGATATATTAGTACAGAAACTTTCCTCATTTGCTTTCCTGATGGATAGGCACACATTGATTATTAGTCCCCACACTGTAAAGCTGCAGGTCTCTAACTTCCATATGAGCTAACAAGCTGGGGAAGGATTTTCCCCAGCCTTTTAATTCCTCTGTAAAATTGTTGCACTGCAGCAGGAATAGTGTAAGAAGTGTACCAGAAAGGACTCAGAGGAGGTCTTTGATAAAACTGCACTCAGAAGGACGTATCACTTCAGACCCTTGTGCAGACCTTACAGGAGGGCACACTGCTGCTGGCATTTCAGTTAAAGGAAAAAGTGGTGCTTGCAAAAGTCATTCTAGCAGATGAGTCCTGGGGAGCTCAATGCAATAGAGTGCATCATTTAAATTATCTAATTTTTACCAGGAATACATTTCAGTTTGTAAAGCAGAACAGACTCCAAGTTGCAAATGTGGCTTAAAACCAACTTTGCATCTTCCTTCCTCCACCCCTGAGGTTCTACCTTTTGTGCTTTGCCTCTTAGGGCTCAGTTCTGTGTCATTCCAGCTATGCTCTACAAATGTGAAACAGTGGAGTGTCTTGCCCAGTTTTAACGTATTAAAACCAAAACTTGTTGCCTAAACACTCCTTCTATACATGAAGGACTGGCATCTTAGAAGCAATCCAACCTGATCACTGCCTAAGTCACACTCTGAAAATGCAGAATTCTTCCCTCTTCTTATAGAAGTGACCCAGATCAACTACACTTCGCATGTAAAACACACTGGTAGATGCCAGCTTACAGGTGTAACAAATTTGTGACCACTAACAATAGCCAGATATTTATGCAAATCTCAGATGTTTTCAGATAAGGAGGAGTGCGATCCTTATTCTGGAAGGGCTATGTATTTTGCTAAATAAACTTGAGACCACTGTGAAATGCCAGTACATTTTGCAGACAGTAACAACTTGATGACAGCAATCAGAGGTACCTTTGGAGAAAGCTCAACTCATCTATTTCATCTGAAATCAGAACTCCTTAAAGCATTTTGTCCTTTGCCACACTCATATTACAAAGGAGACTCCTTACTTCTATCTTGCTCAAAGTAATTAGCTTCAATATATATGGGTGAGAACACCACCTTCAAACAGTTGTTACCTTGTGTACAGCCACAGTTTTCACTTGATTAGCTAAGATCCTCACTGCTCAAGCTGTCCACCTGCCAAACTTTTGTGGCACTATGGTTTCCTCTGCAGAGACTGCCTAACAGTGCACACATACATCACCGTGCAAATAAGGGTAAGTACCCGTCATTTTGAACTGATTTGGAATCTGATGGAGTAGAAGAAGTCTTCATGATTCTATGAGTCTGCATATAGACTTGTTAGCAATATTAGTATTACCATGTACCTACAAATCAAAACTACATGCTCAGATCTGAATCCCCCAAAAAGCGTGGAATCACTCTCAGTTTTTGTTGCATAAGGGCCCCCAGTGGCAGACGAATCCATTGTTCTCATTGTAATTGAATTCCAGTCCTTCACCATATCAGCACAAAAAAAAAACAAATGAAAGGAAGTGTTTGCTACACTCTCAGCTTTAGTAAGATAAAAACTGAAAGACTAATCTGCAAATAATCCCTATCTCTTGATAGCAATCCCATCTGGTCTCCTTCTGTAATTCCTCACCCATATATATAGTCCAATTTGTAAGTGTCACAGACAAGGATTAATGGATTCAATGTGATTTTTTTTATTTTTTTAACTCAGTTTCAACAGAACTAAGATTCTGCAATCACTAACGGATGTATACGTGTCAGACTGCTGTCAGTCATTCTTTCCTCCAAATGAGTATTGGAACTTGTTAGCCAAATATCTGCCAAACTTCTCACAGGGCATCCAGTCTCAAAGCACTAAAAATGTCTACAAATTTCATGAAAATATCTGGACATGTTTAAGAGATTCAGTAACTTACTGAATTCAGTAACTGTGCTGTAAGATATGCTTCACTAAAAACTCAACTACATTAGGCACAAAAATTCTCTGTGACATTACAGCCAAAAACTCCAGCTAATATTCCAAACTGGAGTGTCCCATAATGCGATATATAGCCATAGAAGCAAGGTTTCATAATTACCACTAAGTCACAGGACAATACTCATAGAACCAGTTGAAGAAACAGGATGCAGCTTCAGCAAGTTATTTTTCTGTCTTTTACCTGGCTGGTTAGAAGATTTTACTCCCATCATATTTGTGCTCTTGCCCTGCCCCAGCAGGCAAGATGCATTAGTTGTTCCTGTTGGACAGACGCTCTCTCCTGAAAACTTCTCAGATGTCCTGATTACTGCAGTAACGGGAAGGTGGGGCATCTGTAAGGTGACTACAGGGGCATGGGCTTCAGGGGAAGATGATTCTGACGTCTGAAAACAGGTCACTTCACGGGCAACTTTTGCCTGACCTGAATAAAAAATGGGAGAGAGGAAGTAAATTTGTTTGTAATTTTGTTGCAAACCAATGTCCATGCAACAACTCTATTGTACAAGTAATTTGACTTATTCCCGTATGAAACATTGTACCATTTGACCATTTATTTACCACCAGAAACAATCCTAGAGCAAATGATCTTGCTGTGATCACACTTCCTCTATGTGAATCTCAGCAGGAACAATGTTTTCAGATCATTAATATACTACCACTTGCATTTGGTAAGCTTCTCTTCCTCTGTGCAGCACTCACCCCCAGTCTCCTCCCCTGGTTAAGGAAGCAGCATTTCTGTTCTTTTATGAAGCAATGTATGACTTTCTCTGAAGTGGAGATAGAAAGTCCTTCCTCCACTGAAGGGTGATGGAAGCAGATGGGTGAATTGCAAGATGTTTTGGAATGCAAGACTACAATGGCACCCAGCACAGCGACCTTATTGCTCATGTCTCAATGCAGCAGCAGCAGCCTCTAATTTATGAAGCACCATAGTACATGCTTAACAGTAAACCCAAAGTTTAAAAGTTAAACTCCTAATTATGAAATAAAGTACTGGTCTCACAGGACAATATCCATCTGGAAACTACAGCAGATTCTAACCCTTTCAAAATGTGAGACCTGCTCTATGACTGCCAAGATCAGGTATTTTACAAGCAGTGCTACTTCATTTCATGCCCTGTTCCTACCTGATGCTGAAGATCGATGCCCATTTTCAATATTGGAAGAACTAAAAACTCTTCTAAACTCAGGTTTCTGGGGCTCATCCAGGTCTACGCTCTGTCAGAACAGACAACAGACATGACAACTAAATCTCAAACAGCAGCAAAAGTGAGAAGAATATCCAGAAACATCTGCCAAGAACAGGTCTTCCTCATGCAAGTGACCACAAAACAAGAAAAGAAGAATTACTTAACCCCAGGAGCTGAGACTGCAAATGAAACATTGACAATGCATAACTTGAATCCATTTTCACACACTTGTCCCTAACAGACCCCAAGCACCTAGGAGGTGTTATCTTTTGTTAAATAAAGGTCTCACCATCCACTGTGATGGTGATAAACAGAAGACTTCATGTAACAGTGGAGAAATTGATTGACATTGTGTGGAATAATGCTCTGCATTATTATTTTTTTTTCTACAGAAAGAAATTATACTATGAAAACATATTGTACAAACATTACAAAGGAAATCCAATTTTAGGACATTACACCTATATTATAATCTGTAAGTTCTGTAAGGATAGTTTTTTTTTCTGGGAATAGCATAAATTCTCATCATATCTGTCAATATAATTGCAGAAAAATCAGCCAGTATTTTTTTTTTTTTTGGTGGGTTTAGTAGGAGGTTGTGTTTTTGTTTATTGGGTTTTGTTTGATTGATTGATTGATTGAGTTTTTAGGCTGGTTGGGCTGGGGTTTTTGGGGGGTGAAGAGGCATGTTAAACTGTGAAGAACGATGTGATTTTTGGCTGCATAACTAAAGGAAGAAGAAACTGCTTCATGGATACATGATTACTGGAGATAAGTTTCCAAGAAGCATCAGCTACAACTAGTAGAGAGAAATCCCCCAACATCCCACAAAAAGTTTCATTGATTGTGTAGTTGTGTCCAGATGTTTTAATTTCTGAATGACCCCTCTCCACCCCCCTATTCTGAAACTTTCGTATTTATGTGCATGAATAAAGTCAGCTATAACTAGCTGCCAGGACTGAGAAAATTACAACAAATACTAATTATAGAAACCATGCAGAATCAGGGGTTTAGAACTTTTATTGCTGCGTTTAGTACAACTGAGATCCCAGTCAACAATTATTGCCCAGATGCAGAACTGAAATGTAAAGCATAGCTAGTGCAGCTCCCTAGAATGTACCCAAGATATACAGTTGGAACTGTTAAGCCATTAATGTCAGCCACTATTACCTGAATATGAAGAATGCCTGTGCAGGCTGTAAACATGAGTCTACTTTTATACTCTGGGGAAGTGTGGGTGAATAAAATTGTCAAATGACATAGTCATTGCAAAGGTCATGCAGCATTCAACACACTGAACTGGCTTTCTAATGCAATGACAAGTGCTGCATTACCTTATTTCATGCAAACCTGACTGCTACAGTTTGGCTAACAGTGCCAAAGAAGAAACTGATACCAAGCTGGAGGATGGGGAAGAAGGCCCATGTGCTGACAGAACAGTGGGAAGATTTGGGATCAGATTCTGATGTGCATTTAGTAGTATCAGGCTGAAGTAGTTTCAAAATCTGCTTTGAAGAAGCCAAGCTTCTGGCAAACCCATGTGTTTAGCATTAGTACTTCTGTCAGAGCTGGTTATGTAGATTATAAATAGCAGAGGGATAACTACATATATCTGCACTAAGTGAGAAGAAGTACTCATTAGTACAACTCATGTGACAACAATGTGATGAAGAACTGCTGTAGGGCTGCTGGAATTCCTCCTTTTCTGCAAAGAAGTTTCACTTGGGAGATCCACAACCAGAAGCTGCAATTATCACAAGCCAGCAGTGAAAATTCAATGCATTCAGAACAAGTAAGCACCAGATCCCAAGATTAGCAAAAAAAGAAATACAATTGTTATTTCCTCACTGAACCTCTAAGGGGTATGTCTGTCTTCAAGATTTTGTATGCAACATGGTCAAATTCAAGAAGAATGACAGACACAAATGATACTACTCTCTCTCAAATGAGAGAGTTCAGTCATCCAGTGTCTTTCATAAAACCACTAGCTACCACAAGGGCCACAATACTAATCACTGGCTCCAGAAATGCTGTTTATCTAGAAGTACATCCCCTTCTTACATATGACAGGTGAAATTGATGCTTCACTTTGATGAACTGTAATATTGCCACTGACTGCCACAAAGGCAAGATTCCACAATCTATTCCTTCCATATATAGAGATCATTGATACATCAGATACTGGGAACGATGAAATTTTGAGAAAATGCAAACAAGCCTGCTAGACACCAGCAAGAAGTGCACCACATCTACCCCTTAATTCTACTACTAGAAAGCCATTGTCCATCAGACAATACTAGTATTCTATATCTGTAACTAACCCTGCAACTTGAAGAAAAATCCTTGAACACTATGAACAAACTAGAAAAGCTATTGCACTGAAGAAAAACAATAGGAGAACTTCTCATAGAATCTTTTGTGAAGTAAACCTGGATATAAATGGGTAGGAGGGAACGATTCTCCCTTAGCAGCTTCAGCAGGTGCCTGTGGCTATGTCACAGTGAATTAACACAACAAACAACAACAAAAATAATATAGATAAGGATCAAGGCAACCTTGAAATGTCACTATTCTGAAAGGATACTTGCAGGAAGTATAAGAGAATAATAAAGAAGTTAAAACAACAGACTTACTTTGTCAAACACAGGAGTTTAGATAGTTCAGAAATAGAATATGTAATGCCAAGTGATTGCTGGATCATGTAATCTCCCTGTCATTATAGAACCACATAATGGTTTGGGTCAGAAGGGATAGTAAAGATCATCTTGTTTCAACCCCTTGCCATGCTCAGAGTTTCCACACATTAGATCAGGTTGCTTGGGAGCTCATCCAACCTGGCCTCAAACACTGACAGTGTTGGGGCATCCATAACTTCCCTGGGCAACGAGTGCTTCACCACCCTCTGAGTGAACAGTTTGTTCCTAATCTAATCTAAACCTGCCCTCTTTCCATTTAAAGCCATTGTCCCTTGTCCTGTTGCTATCTGCCGATACAAAAACAGGTCATCATCCCCCTTTTTGTAACCCCCCTAAAGTATTCAAAGGTTGCATTGAGGTCTCCCTGAAGCCTTCTCTTCTCCAGAAGAGAACTGAACAACCACAGCTCTCTCAGCCCATCTTTGCTGGAAATACATAGGTCATTGCGTATGCCCAAGTCATGTCTTACGCAGTTACTCATAGGTGCTGGGTGTCATCAGGCCACCAGAGAGAGATCCCAGTGGGTAATACTTGTTTAGACCATCATAGGTGGTCATAGCCAGCCATCTACCTCTCTGCAGCTTTGACCACTGCAGGCAGATTCTCTGCAGCCATCTGTCCAAATTACACAGAAACTCTTCTGACAGTTTTAAAACAGAACACTCTTAAAGTACTTATAGTCCTCCCTCTTAACAAAGGCATCATGCTCAATCACAAAAAATATGGAAAAATCATAAAACTCCTGCCAAGATGCAAAATCAGATCAACCAAAAAGAAAAAAAAACAAAGTTCTTCCTTTGTAAATGCTTAGTAGCACAGGTATGGCTCCAGGATCCACATCTTTGAAACTAAATCTTCAAATAGCCCCTCTTTTCCATCTTTGTGAAAGCAGCTCTCAAGATTCTGGCCTGGTTAAGAGAACTGAGTTGAAGTCTGGTATCAAAATAACAGAAAGACTCACCTCAGAGTGATTTCATTTAAGATTTCACCTAAACCAGCATTGGACTGCACAAATTTGGTGTGCATAACTGTAGCTGCACCTCCCATAGTTCTCAGTACTGAAATTTCTTTTCGGTCAGCTCTGCTAATTTGGGAATGTCTCCAACCCAAATTGTTGGGAGGGCGCTGAAGAACAATCAGCACTTAAGTGATCTTCCCTGAACTCTCAGAGCAAAGCAGGAAGGTTCTCATCCAAATACAAACTCATACTGTGCTTGAACGCGGACCGATACCTTAAGCTGGATATTGCCATAATATTGTTGCAAGACTCTTCTTTAGACTGTGAAGTACACGCCACAATGCAGACAGTCGTGATGGAGTGGGTGAAACACAGTGAGGGACCACAAACCCTGGTCCCCTTCCCTATCACTCAGCTCACTTCTATTCCTTACAGGCAAGTGTGGATAGGTCCGCTGAACAAAAAGGAACCAGTCTGCAAGTTGTATGGATTGAACAAAATGAAACAGTCTGCAAGTTGTATGGATATTGCTTTCCTTTGTCACATGGGGGAAAAGGCAGCAGTTGCTACAACATATCAAACAATAGTTTTATCCTTTCATTTGCCCAGAGGTAGGAATGAAGAGGGCTGGAATGCAATACAGACTCTGCTCATTCCCACCAATTCTAGTGAATTTAATTTCCAAACTTTTCTTTTCTAACCTCAAGCCTGGATAGATCACAGACCAGTTTTTTAAGCTTCAACAATCTTAAAACCCCCTTGAGACATGCTTAACCAAGAGGATGTGAAACAGGCGGTCATCTGTGAAAGCCAAGTCTCTGCACCCCAGCTTTATGTGACTGAATCACAGTGTATGTCAGGTAGCAGTGTCCTGGCACCAAGGACTGCACAGGAGCTCTGAACTCTTCTCACAGAGACAGACACAGAAAAAGGAATAGACAAAACATCTCAGTGCCAGAGAAGCTTTACACTAACAGGGGTTTCTATGCACAGAGTTACAATGCTCAATTACACCACAGAAGTTTTATCACCGGGAGGAATGACTAAGTTTATGCAAGTTCAGGTCACGGAGACCAAGTCAACCTCTCAGAGACGAGGCAGCAGTGAGGGACAGCAGCTGGACACCAAAACTGTCTCACTGCGGGATGTTCTCTTAGGAAAACTTTATTGCCTGCTATGTGCTAAGCTATTCCCTTTTGCGAGCCTGCCAACTGGCAAACACGCATTGCTGGCACACAGATCCGCCAGAATAGAGTCCAGAAAAGATACAAAAATATTTGCCTAGATACGTACATCAATAGCCAAAACTGCCCCATCTCCTCTTATTTCTTACCACAGGGAACCCACAAGTCGCTACCACTGTAAGCGAGATCCTAGTCTGACCAAACAGAGCCATAATCAGGTAGATCTCCAATGTATACTGCAGCCAAGACCATTTCTCAGAGCACCTCCCAAAATACCACTGGACCCCTCTATGCAAGACAGGACCCCCGTGTCCCTAAACGTTACCCCATACAAACGCAGTATGGCAACACCCGTGAAGCATCCGGTCATGCATGCCCTTGGCCCTCCCTCCTGTCGTCTCCCTGGCCGCTTACTTGGCTCCGGCCAGTGACCGCTAGCTTGGTATGACTGGAGAATGCGCCGCCGGCCGAACCTTGCACCGGCGAGCCGGCCCGAGGACTCTCCGCCGCCTCGTTCACCCACTCGTGCGGCAGCCCCGCCGAGCGCCCCAGGGCCTCCACCTGCCGAGACAGGCGCTCCAGCTGCACCCGCAAGCGCCGGTTCTCCTGCTGCAGCTCAGAGACAGCGTGTGCCAGGGGGCTGGCGAGGCGCAGCACCTCCTCCACCTGCCGGCCTACCCCCTGCTTGAACAACTGGATGTCCACATGTATCTCCCGGACGGCGCCCCGCAGCGTGTCCTCGTAGCGTCCCAGGCCGTCGCAGGCAGTCTGCGCCTCCCGACCGTTCAGATCCTCGATCTCGCCGGCCATGGTGTCCGCGGAGCGCTGGCTGCGCGTGCAGGGACGCAGGCGGCTCGAGAGCGGCTAGCGCCAGAGCCCGATGGTCTCCCCGCCCGCCGCCGTCTCTCCTCTTCGAGAATTCCCTGTGCCTCCCGGCGGGCCCCAGCCCGGCGCCGCCGGGCACAGCCCGTTCTCTCGGGCAGGAGCTCGGCGGGGCCCGGGGCAGTCGCCGCACAGAAGCGGCGCGGGTGGCGCGGCCGCTCGGTCTGCCCCGCTGGGCGAACACTCCTTCAAAGGCGGAAATGGAATTCGGCACGCAATGCTGGAAGAAGCAGGGAGAAGGGGCGGGGCCCCGGGCTCGGCCGCAGCTGCCGGGGCGATGGGCTTGCGGGCGGGGCCGCGGCAGCGCGGTACGGAGCGGGCGGCAGCGCCGACGTGAGGGAAGGAAGAAGTGAGAGATGTGGATGGGGAAGGAATAGGAGACAGACAGAACGAGGGGAGGAGGGGTTAGTACCCAATCCTTCCGAGGTTGCTTGGACGATGGCGATGTCGAAATCCGTAAAGATTGTCTCTTTCGCGAGGAACACAGAGTCAAAGGGAGAAGAGAACGGTCTTCGGGGGCATAGAGACAGAAATGTACCACATACACTCTTAGACCAACTGCCGAGTTTCTGCCCTTTCACGGGCAGGAACTTACAACCAACATAATCACACTTAAACGTTTCCCACAGGAGGCTGCAATTCGACAGGCATTAGTATTAAGCTGACAAAGTCGTCCAGCAGATCCAATTTGTGTGCTTGGGGGATGAGACACACGAATTTCTGTTAAACTGGCCAGAGCCACGATGCAGAAGGCTTTCAGGCATATTCTTTACTGCAGCACGAGACAAAAATAAAAGGGAATCTGAGAAATATTTTAAGCAAATTTTCATCGCCAGGTAGCCTGTACATGTCAGCACTTTATGTCAGGTAGCTACAACTTCTTTGGTGCCATTTAACAGTTGTCAATAACTCTTTCGCAGGAGCAAGTAGCTATACATGTAGATCTAGAATGTGCCGGGAAATTTGGAGTTCTGCCACAGCCAGTATGTGTAAGACCCTAAAGCAATAATAACAGAATTAAATTACCATTAGCTCACATGTGATTTCGTAAAATATGCAACCTTATCTAAAAATAATATGTGTCTCTGTGTGTGTGTCTGTGTGGTTATTAAAGCTGATAGCTCATAATGGTACTAATAGTGTAATTCTTTGGAAAATACTCTTCCCTGGATAGTAAATATTTCCATTTTTACAATATTTTTAATTATGAAAGAAAACTACTTTTTCACAGAATAATTATCTAGTAAAAAATTCAGTTTTCTGACAAAAGGTGTTTTGAAAGAAAATTTCCAACCTATTCTCAGCTAGGTCTAGTAGAGCCAAACAAATCAAATTATTCTATTTACGGACTCAGCAACTATAGAGTAATAACAAACTCACAGTACTTTTAAAACTGCCTCTCATTCATGCATTTAGAACAATCTAGAGTACAGGTTAAGATGCCAATGGTTAACACATTTCCTAATCTCACAAAAATATTAAGTTCAACTTTCTGTGTCTTTCTGTCCTTTCACAAACAAGGAATTAGCTTTACACTTCAACAATCTAAAAGCACACCCACCTTTTTGTCCCCCCTGAAATTTCCTTTTGAGCTCTTGCAGGTGGAACAGAGCATGGGAATATGTCACTCTCCAAAAGCCTTTCAAAACAGATATTGAGTGTAAACAGCACAGGTGAGGCTCAAAACAGTGATTCAAAGATGGAAAGATGACACTCATTGTCAGAGCTTAAACTGAGAGATTTAAAATATTTAATGCCCGAATCACACTGGGCTTTCTGTCTCAATATCTCATGGTTTTTCTTTTTCAGTAAAATTCTATATGGAAATAAGATTTCTTTTGAAGTACAGGCAATTAAGGACCTCTTTTCAGGTCTGAGACACAACTCAAAAGACCAAGATCAATGGATGCATTTCTGTTCATGGTGTTTCAATAGTTCCTTAAGCACTTGTGGTTACCACTTTTTTGAATCAATCTGGAGCGTTAGTAAAAAAAACCAAAACTGTCCTAGAACAACAGCAGCATGTCATTTAATTCAAACAAACTGTTTGCTTGCCCACATTTCCCCATGCAAAGATACATATACAACCTATTGAAACGTACTAATCTAAAAGCAAAGCAATCCACCGGAACTTACACAACAAGGATTTAAAGAGGTACCTTTGGGTAGAAAGATTTTGGATAGTTTAAATATCAGAAGCCCATTCTGAAATGGGATCAGTTGAGTGCATGGGTACAATTGCTGCTCAGATGAAGTTTCACAGCCTGACTCTGCATGTGAAATCACAATTTTTTAGCAAGTGAGGAAGGATAAACCTTCTAAATATAAAATATGAGTTATGTTCTTAGTGACTTATCTCGGTCATTAGTTCTAATTTGCAAACCTTATTGAAAACAGCTGAAGAAACAATCACTCCAAGCAGGCTACCAGCCAAGAGGTCTCAGTTGTTTCTTATAACTGACAGGCAACTTTTCTGTGTTGTTTTTGCTTGTACCAGGAATCATCGTAACACTGAAATTATGGTGACAGAAGGTAACAGGGCATACGCATGAGGCATGTGTCTGCATATGCATGTGCAGTCACATACACCCAATGGCAGCAACAGGCGCAGCCATTCCCTGATTTGTGCAAGGTATTCAGCTCCTTTGGCCCTGTTCGCTCACCACAAGAAGGACTAACAGTCTCTTGTTATACCTAAGGATGCCAAGCCATGTAAAGGGTAACACTGAAGAGACAACAGCCGCTGCCATGGCTGCAAACTTTGTTTTCTCAACACTGATCTCAGTATCTGAGACCTGGTCATCCTCTTCTCAGCAATCACTATCCGATCGGGTGTCTGACAGCGTTCCACGGGCAGTTCCAATTCTTTCCAGATCAGAGTTCTAGTTTTTCACGGCATAAAGCAACCTGATACTCTGGGCTAGCTCCAGCTTACACAACACTGCCAGCCAAGGGGAAGACCTCAGCAATGGGACTTTTTGTCAGCACCTGTCTCAAAGGGCTCTATTACAGAAGCAGTGGAAAATTATCTACAGTCACTTCACCCAAACCAGTTCTTTATTCACATCTCCTCCTTAGCAGCTGCTTCACCATCAAGCACAGCATCTTACAATGTGGCTTATCATTTTCCAGAGCACTCAGCTTACCCCATCTCCTAAGAGGTGACACTGCTTGAAATTCTGAGACCAGGGTAAAGGCAGGCAAAAAGGAGAAGCAATCACAAGACTTACAGGGATCTGGTGCACTGTGGGAATGATTCAGGCTGAGTGCCTCACAAGCAAATCTTTTATTAGGAGAATGAAAACCTGCTATTGTATTAATTCACCTTTGACTTTTGCATTTGAAAGGATTGCCCAACACTCTGTGAAGGCAGCAGAATCCTGGCTGGGGTACTGCTGCACCTTTCATGGCTGGGGTGCTTCCCCTGTGGAGTTGCCAAAAGACATAGAGAATTCCAGCTAAAATGTCCTTGAATCTGCTAATTACAGTCTTCATTCTAAGAAACACCTTTACCGCGCATCTGGAGATTTTCAGGGATGTCAAAAGACAAATAGCAGGCTGCTTTTGTTCATTCCTCCAGTGGAATCTTCTGCTAGGTACTCCGGTATCTCACTTTGCATTATGTTATGTAATTGATCAGGGCTATTTGACCATTTATCAGGCCAGGGCTTGATAATGGCTTTCATATCTGATAATGCTGGTTGATGAGCTCCTCAAGCACCCTTCCTAAATCCTCCAACACATTCCTGTGTATCCTGTAAAATTCCCACTGTTTGGATAGCGGCCTGACTGGTACATCTATAAGTCTCTTTTCCTGACTGGGATTCATTTTTTTCCTGAATGCTCTGATTTTCCTGAATGGTTATTCTTCCCAGCTGGCTACAATCTGTCCCTCTCTTGTTCTAGAGCAAATTGATTCCACTATACCTCCTTTTAGGAGGGAGATCCCAAGTGTTAAAACACTTACCATACAGGTGCAAACCTGTACGAAATTGATACTGCACCAGAGAGCAGTCAGCTCGCTTCTTTAAACAAGTCAGCTTTAGCCTTCAGCTGCTACTGTGGCATTTCGGCCTGTGTGACACAGCTGAGACAGTTAGTGTTCATTGTATTGCTGACTGTACTTAGCAATTGACAACAGTCAGACATTTGCCAAGGGCAGCCATGTAATGATCGCAGTATGGTTCCTAAAGGGCAGGGAAAGACTTCTACTACAAACAGAACCCAGACCCTGCATTAAGCTTAATGGAAGGAATGATATGAAGCTCCTAATCAAGAAAAATATGCACGTGCTATACTGGCAATTTAAAAGTTAACAGGTTAAATTCCAGTCTCAGCTATAATATTATCGTTAATATGAAACTATTCTTTCAATTCCTGCAGTTGCTCAATATTTACTGTTTTCTCTCTAAAATCAGAATGCAGGCCTTGGTCTTGATTTTGAAGATTGCCTGTACCAAATACTGGATTTTTTCCTCCCTTAAATGCCAAAAGTGAGCAACAAAGGAAGGCGATCTACATCAAGGTTTACACGAACTTTCACAGAAAGAGGCAGAGGAAAAGATTTGTGTTTTGCTTCATCAAAAATATTTTATCCCAACTATTATTCATTATCAGATAAATGAACACAGATGTGGAGAGTGGCAGCATGCTCAACAATTACTTTGCTTCAACTCTTTTAATATAGAGCCAAACTCATAACTAATTTCTTAGATGCATATACTTTTTATTGTGAGTAGAAGGCATCACTAAGTTCCTTAGGAAAACTAAGATCTTTTACCTCTCTTTATAGGCAAGATAGAAACAGGTATTTTTTGACGTGATCTGTCTACAGCACCAGTGGTTAAACTGCTGAATGAGAACTCAGCTTTGTTCTCAAAGAACTCAGTTTCCATTTGGATTTCTGGCACCAAGCCTAAACTTTGTCTCTCTCCTGCTTCAGGGAGTGTCCCAACACTCCGTGCAAGGAGGAAGCTGGGGCAGTGCACCTAGCCAACTGTGTTTCTCAGGGCTCTAAGCTGTGTCCATTAGCAAAGAAATATTTAGGACTTCCCTGACAGAAGTGAACTAATACAACTTCCTCTTACTTCACCCTAAAATCAGAAAAAATATGGGGAGCTTTCATAAGCTTCTTGTTTAAAGCTTGCCCATGAACATCAGCATCAAATCATTCCAGAATCCCCCTGCCCCCATTCCTCATGACGGGTTTAGAAAGGTGGTGTTTTCTTCCCTAATTTTCACAATTGCAGCAGCTCCTTTATCTGTATCCTGTACTGCTTGGCACAGCTTGGAAGTTTTGCTGCAAAATTAACTTTGCAAGTAATACCCAGAAGCGTTGAGATGCACAGCAGAAGAGCAGGCATTTGACAAGTGCTGTCCTGAAACCTGCAGAATATAAAATGCCTAGGTTCCCACTCTGCTACTGTATTCCTAATGAGCTTCATTACGGCGGAGACCAGCACTGGGCTGCCCACACCAACAGCAGGCAGTCTGTGTTACAGACAACAGCAGTATTCCTCTTTCTACATAGGGGCTTGCTTTCCTGTTGTGTGCAAACCAGAAGCTATGTCAATGGGATTAACCAGTAGTACTTAGTACCAGTGGTCGGGACTTGAAGCTTACCTTTCTTTAGAGTACATGCAGTGTAAGCAAACTAAGCTCTCCTTTGAGAGATCTTTGAAGATTTGCAAAGATTCAGAAAGCTCACAGGCAGTTAAAGGGCCTGGCTCACAACACTGAGGAATGCACAACTTTGCTCCAAAGGTTTTTAGCTGTCAACAGAAATAGCGCTTGGCAAAGGTCAGCAACTCATCTTTCTAGACCTAATAACAATGACTGGGCCGGCAAGTTTGTTCTGTGATGGCACCCACGGTGATTTATGACCTACAGAGGGCTGTCTTACAGCAGGAGCACATAAAATGTAGTGATGCTAGCTGCAGCTTGGAGAAGTTAACAAAACCTGCAGCTGAGGGTAGGGAAGGCTATTCTGCCCTTGCTAGCTAATGTTTTGGTGTGGCTTTTAATAGGCTCTTTCTTCCACAGAGAGTTGAGATCCACTGAAGCCAAAGAGTTTGGCAAGAAAGCTGTGAAAAGACCAGGAAGCTCAACTTTCAGTCATTACTTGCAGCTACAATTTTATGGCCTGCAGGCAGTTCTTTTCTCACATGTATGTTGTTGGCTGGGAAGAAGAGAAGATGACAAAACTGACAAGTTGTGGACTGCATAACTCAGTTGGGGGAAATGCAGGGCAGAGTTGCATGCTGGAAGGACCGGTGCCACAGATGGACAGATGGGAATACTCCTGACAGCTGAGTGCAACGTGCATTCATTACTTGCAGCTTTCCCTAGTAAGCATGACACTGTAGCATCAGGAGTGAAGACTGAGTTCAAGAATTAGCTCCTATAAATCAAACTACAAAAGGGTGAGTGAGGGAGAAAAAAAGACAAAAAATCCCCTAACCAAACTCTCCTCTTGCCTATGCCAGGTAGACCCATTAAAGGGACTAGTGTCTATGAGAGACCAAAATAACAAGTGAGTAAATTCATCCTCTGTGCTTTACCAGCACAGCTGCGGAGCTGACATGCATAGAAACAGAGCTAAATGAAGAACAGCAGCATTGACAGCCTTGGTGGTAAAAGGCTAAACTTGCCAGCTGTCACCAGTTGTCTTCCTACAACCCAAGTAGCTGTCACTGAATCATCTCTGGAGATGGCACATGCTCCACAGAAAGCCTTGTCAGTCACGCTGTGTTTCTCAGGGTAAGCTCAGCCTTTGACCGTATCACAACTCTACTAAGAAAAGTAATAATGGGCTCCAGATGAAGGTTCCTTCCAGACTGGAGTCTCTGCTAAATATGTGATGCAGAAAAGCCTCTGTGGGAAGGATCTTTTGCTCACACAACAAATTTGAGCAGGTGTCTCTTGTGGAAATCTGACAGTCATGACAGATACACTGAAGATAAAACCTCTTGGAAAAACTGAAATTTAACAGCCCCATCAAGACTGTCCCATACCAATATGGGCACTGGCAGCTAAAGGGACCAAAGCTAAAGGGACTAAAGCAGCTAAAGCAAGAGCCTGTAAATCCCTTCCAGTGTCCAAGACTGTGCAACCCTTTGCTTTCCAAAGGTGGCAACAACGTAGAAAGAATTTGCAGTTTCTCAGAGGCCTCGTGCGACGCTGCGGCGTCCTGAACCGCAGTGCAGAGCTCCTTCCACAGGGCTTTCCTCAGGACAGGCGTGACAGCCGAGACAACTGATGGGAGAGCAGAGGGCACAGGTTCTACCAGCTGCAGCTGCTAATCAACAACACACTAATCCCAAATCACTTTCTAATCCAGGCCCAGACTACTCAGTTTGTAGGAAACGATGCTACGGCAGCTGCTAATCTGTTACGGAGAAGTGCTCCAGAGAGGCTCACTTCTTTAACATCTGCTACCTCCCAGGCTGCTGACAAGGTCTTATCACTGCTGGACCTTGTAGGTAGAGCTACAGCCCCAGTCAGCCCATTTCCTTTGCTATTTACATTTCTGGGCAACAAGAGAAATTAAATTCAAGTGATCCTGTTCTATCCAGTTGAATCTTAACTCATCATTTGCTGGTAGAGAATTTAACACACTCGTACATAGATGTAATGCTGCTGTGGGTTTCAAAAGTTCTGGATAGCCAGCTTAGGAAAGCATTACTGTAGCCAGCCCACAGCTGGAGGTTTGTTTTAAAAAGAAAATTTCTGGACTCTGCAGAAGTGAAAGCTCAGGTTCTGAAAAAACCATCTGGCTGTGGCATTGCACACTCCAGACACTCTTCTATCTGTGCCTGAGCAAAAGGTTTTACCTCTTGTACTAAACCAGGAGAAGCACAATGGCAGATTTCCACATTCACTAAGCATTAAATAAGGGATTCAAAAGAGAAATCTGGGTAGCAGTAACTGCAAGAGCACTTGGCTTCAGTCTAACAGGCAAACCTCAGAACAGGTCTTCACCTTTAGTGCTGCAGAGGTACTTCCAAGACAGTCACTAGAGGTCAGACATCCAAGTCTTATCACCTTTATCTGTGCTGTGAAGATTGCCAGCCCTTAAGGCCAGCAGATCCTGCACAGGGAATGGGGGTCCTACATCACTGGCAGGGCTCAGAGGTGCCTTTACCTGTGGAAGGTCGGCTGAAACCATCCAGGTCTCTGCACTGCAAATACACGTGAACGAGCGGAAGAAAGCTCTCCATGTGCTTCCTCAGGTACTTCCCAGTGGTACTGCTCAGACACCAGAGCTCCAACTGCAGCAGGTGAGTCCTGGAGTGCTGGATCAGCATGGCCACAATGGCCAGGGAGGTGTGTGAGCACTGGGCAAGACAGTGAGCCTGCACCTCGACACCAACTGCGAGAGCCAGGACTGGCTCACTCTGGAGAGCCTGAAGGAAAACTCCAAATCTTTGCTGGCCGATGCTGACATCAATTTCCCCAAAGCCTGAACGTGCTCTGCGGACAGCAGAAGTTCTCCTTGCTGGGGATGTCTTTGGTAGCTGTCTGTAAGGAGCTGCACCAAAACTTGTCCATAGAAGCTTTACTGTTTCCCTATTTTAGGGGATTTTTCAGATTTCTGACAAGTCAAGCTGTTCTCAGGAAGTTGCAGCATGGTTAAAGTGATCTCCTTCAGCTGGGCTGCAGTCATGTACACGTGCAGCTCCTCCAGAGCCTGCAGCTGGTGAGACTTCCTGGCATAGACCTGGCTTCTGTCCTTCCCCACAGTCTGCAGCTCTTCCAGGACACTCTTGGTGATGGCTTCGAAATACTTGGACAAGACGTGTCTGTGATCCCTCGTGATGCTCTGCAGGACGGGGGTGCCTGATTTCAGCAGCTGGAGCACCCCAGAATTGAGGTGAGCTGACAGGAGCTTCACAGGGACAGGGTTCAGACCAGGCTGAGGAACACAGCGCAGCTCCAACGCCAGGAACCAGCTCTCCAGTGTAGGATGTCTGAAAATCGAAGTGAGTGTATCCTCCAGGGTCTGTAACACACAGAGGTAACAGTGTCACTGAATGGATAATCAGGGTGCAGGGTAAAAAATAAACTCATTCATCTGCCTGTTTTCCACAGTTTATCAGTTACACTCAGTGAACATGAAATTGTCTACTAGCTGGCCAGAGGATAAACAATACTAATGAATTACAAGCACATAAATATCATTCTCCCAACATTTATGCTGGGGGATTTATGCTGTTATACTGAACACTCTGGACATGTCTGAGCTCATCTGCAGAGGAAAACTGAGTATTCTGGCACTCATCAACACACTCTAATCTCCACAAATTCACAGAACAGATGAAAGGAGGAAAAATTCCCTCCTCAAGTACATAATTTTCAATAAGGCTTTACACAGAGCTGAGGGAATACATTTTTTTCTGCAATGGTGATCTCATTTGGGACTTCTCCTGACATGTTCCAGCTCAGGGTGGGACTGTGGGTGATGCAGCTGGGTCACATCTCCACACAGTAGTTTAGCAACCACACGCTCTGCATTCCTAAATTCTCCTCCAAGAGCTTAACAACAGTTCTCTGATCAGCAAACTATTCCTTAGAGAATCAGCCAAATCCAAGTTTACTAACAGGTACCTCTGTGTGCAGGGATTTGGTACCTTGTCATTTGAAGACACTTCTGTCATCAGAGGCTCCTCATCCACAAAGAGATCCCATCAGCCTGACGCTCTTCCTGTTCCTGCTGCTGCTCCAGCTTTATTTGATTGCCCTGGCACAACAGGATGCTCAGCAGGTCCACACAGAGGTCAGCAAGCTGAGGACCCAAGGTTTTACCAAGCTATGAAAATAAAGACATCTTGGAAGTGTAGAAAAGAGGAGGATGGGAGCAGAAGGGTAATTATACAACAGGAATAGGAGTTTAACTAAGAATTACTTAGATTACAGCCTCTTCTGGGAGAGGGAACCGCTTCCCTATGTAAAACCTGATTCTAAGAGAAGTCTCAGGCTGTCAAATAAATTGTGATAGAATTTCAATTATATTGTGACATTTGGAGGTACACAGGCCAGTGAATTTTACTCTCTGCAAAGGCTTCTTAGGGAGACCCAGGAGCTGGATTAAAATCTCGAGTTTATTTGCACTCACACCGATCAGCAAGGTGACCCATGCAAAGTAAATCCAAAGCTCCTCAATAATAAGAACTGGCATTTGTTTACAAATTACATGCATTTTTGTACAGTGCTGTGCAGCCTCAGAGACAAGTACAGAAAAAAGAGCTACAGAACTGGAACCTAAATTTTAACAGCTAAATCATTTGTACCTTCTGCATGAAAATAAACCAAGCATAACCACAATATTATTACAATATTGCTCTTACACTGTTGAGGTTCTCCACTGTGGATTTCAGGTATAACAGCACGTGCTTTACTCCCAACAAAAGCTGGCCAGGTGGGACCCAGGAAGCCAATATTGTCTGAACACCACCTTCCAGTAGGGTATTGCTACCTCTCTCATAGGCTCTCTTTAGCAAAGTGGTAAATACAGAATCCAGGGGCACAGCAGCTTCTTCGCTTACCTCCTTGTGACTTTTAAACTGTTTAAAGTGAAAAAAGCATAAGAGAAAAACAGTGATGAATATGAAACAAAAATCTCCTCAGCTACCCATGTTTTGAGATGAGCTGTGGGCTGAACCCAGGGTGAAAAAAAAAAAAAAAAAAAGAAAAAAAAGATTAAAGACACCTTTGTCACACAGTACAATGTTAAGTGCAACACAAGCATCACAGCTGAACCTTCCCTCTGCCTTTCAATGCTGCTGTCCAGCAAGGAGAGGCTGCGGCTGCTCCTGAATCCCTGGAAGTGTCCAAATCCAGGTTGGACACTGGGGCTTGGAGCACCCCGAGCTACTGAAAGGTGTCCCTGTTCACGGCAGGGAGTGGAACTGGAGGAGCTTTAAGGAGCCCTCTCACCCAAACCATTCTGGGATTCCATGATTCTGTGCAGAGACCCCGGCAGAAGGGCTGAATTTCCATTTTAGTTCAAAAATGCTGCTGCCAGGGCATGGAGAGGCATTTCAAATACTGTTAAAAGTGGCACAATCACATCAGAAATTACTTACAGGAGTACAGAATTCTCTGTCTACGCTGAAACAAAATTCCCCGGCAGCGCCGGGAGCGGCGGGTTTGGAGGTGCCGGGGCCGGCACGGGCGGTCCCCGCGCCCCGGCCGGTTCCGGTCAGCGCGGGGCAATCGCGGCCGCCGCCCTCCCGCGCACGGCGGGCACACGGCCCCGGGTCCCCGCGCCGCGGCGGGAGCGAGTCCAGAGCCCCGGCGGGACCCCGGAGCGGCAGCGGCAGCGCCGCGCTCGGGCCCGGCGCGCGTCCCGACGCCGCCCGGTCCCCGAGCCCCGCGCTCCGCCCGCCGAGGGAGCGGCGGCACCGCTCGGCACGGGATCCCCGGCCGGCACCGACAGCACCCGAACGGAACCCCGGTCCCACTGGGGAGCCCACCTCAGCGGCCCGGGCTCCGCCCACGGCACTACAGCATCGGGTCACGGCGACACGGCGACACGGCGACACGGCGAGAGACTGCCCCCCCGCGCCACAGGGACGGACCCGCCCCCGCCTCACAGCGACTGCCCGCCCCTCGCGCCACAGCAACGGCCCCGCCCCCGCGCCACAGCAACGGCCCCGCCCCTCGCCTCACAGCGACTGCCCGCCCCCCGTGCCACAGCAACGGCCCCGCCCCTCGCGCCACAGGAACGGCCCCGCCCCTCGCCTCACAGCGACTGCCCGCCCCCCGCGGCACGGCCCGCCGCCCCCCGGGTTATAGGGTCGGCCCGCCCGGCACCGTCACCGTTCCCGCGCGTCACGGGGTCAGCCTGCCCTCCATGTCATCGGGTGAGGCCGGCGTCCCGCATCACCCCGTCGGCCCGACCACGTTCATTGGCGCTGCACGAAATGTCCCCAATCACAAGGCCGAATGGCCGGCGCCATAATCTCCGGCAACACGTGATTATTTAGTCGCAGCCATACTTGTCCTGCACCAAGTGGCCGCGTTGGAGCCGCCATATTTGACCAAAAGCACGTGGCGGCACGGGTACCGCCATTTTAAACCGAAAGCACGTTGCGAGCATGAACGCCATCTTTTTAAGCCGAAAGCGCGTGGCGAGCATGGGGGCAGCCATTTTGAACCGGAAACACGTGGCCATCATGGGCGCAGCCATTTTGAACCGGAAACACGTGGCAATCATGGGCGCAGCCATTTTGAACCGGAAACACGTGGCAGGCATGGGCGCAGCCATTTTGAACCGGAAACACGTGACGATCCTGGGCGCCGCCATTTTAAACCGGAAGCACGTGCCGATCGTGGGCGCCGCCATTTTGAACCGGAAATACGTAAAGAGCAGGAGCGCCGCCATATTGTACGGAAAATACGTGCGGGGCACGAATGCCGCCATATTCAACCGGAATCACGACCCTAACGCTTTCTAGCGTCGGAATGGCGCCGGAACACCGCGCCGAGAGCGCAGGGTCGGTCGGCCGGTGTCAGAGTCGTGTCGGGATCAGGCAGGTGACAAGAATGATGCATTTGTGAGGGGCGAGGGCTCTGAAGGGAGCCACAAAAAAGACGGCGGCCGACCGGAAGTCATTTCGGCCACAACAAAGATGGCGACCGACAGGAAGTGGCATCGGCCACCACAAACATGGCGGCGAGGAAGGGCGGAAGTCGCTTCATGCCACTCCCATGATGGCACCTCGGTCATGCTTCGGCTGACCTTCCAATGATGGCAGCAGAAAGGGCGGGAAATGAAGGTCCCTGCTTGGTTATTTGGCTGCCTGCCTGCGCCCCGGTGCCGTTCCCCCCCACCCGGCGCCGCTTTCCGCGGCAGTGCCAGGCGTGCGGACACGGGCCGTGCGCTCAGCGGCACCGCGGGCACGCCGGAGCCCCGCGGGCACCGGCAGGCAGCTGCGGGAGCGGCTGTCTCTGCGGGGCTCCTCCGCAGGAAGGGCCCTTCCCGAACCGTCCCGGCTCCGCTCCGCGCTCCCTGCCCGCTCCCCTCCGGCCCCGGGGACATGGAGAGAAACACAAATACATCGAGGAAGAACGAACACTCTGCAGAGCTGCCGAGCCATCGCCCTGCCCGCAGCCGGGATCAGCCGGCAGGAGGAGGCAGCTGCTTTCTCAGCCAGCAAGGTGAGAGCTGCGGGAGGGATTTCTTCCTTTGTCCTCTCTGCTGTCACTCCCTCGCTCTGCCTCTCGCCGCCTGTGTCTGCGGGGCTGGGGAACTGTGGGCTGCCCCCCCTTCCCAGTGTGAGCACAGTCCCTTTTTGGGGGGATGGACCGTGGGAAGGGTTCGAATAAAACCCCGTGCTCCTGCCCGGGGCAGCTGCAGCCGTTCTGTGCCTTCTTTGGGAGGTAAAAAAGCTGAGGGGGGGGACGGGGTGGGCTGGGTGTAGAAGACAGAAAAAATGTAAATATAAAAAATATCTAACTAAACCTTAAATAAATTTATTATTGGTCTTATTTGGTTAGAGGCAGGATTTTTAATCAATAATATAAATGTAGTTTATATAAACAAAAATATAAATGCACAAATATGCAATATATACAAACATAAAACTAAAAATATATCTGCATTTATGAATATATGTACGTGTAAATATATATAAATTAAAATATAAACAAATAGAAGTATATATGTAGGATATAATATAAATAATATATGTTATAGTGTATAATATACTTAATATATATATATTAAGTATCAACTTAATCAAATCTTTATATATACCAAAGAGTATGATATATATAAATAGAAAAATACATTTAAATATAGTTAAAAATAATGGGTTTTTCTGTTTCTATTAGGTTAGAGGCAGAGCTTTTCAATAAATAATATTAAAAATATAAACATACAAATATATGTAAAGATATATATGCATAAAATAGAAAAAAGATCTAGTAATGTAAACATGTACATAATAAATAATAAAAGTGTAGTATATGTTATAATGTAAATTCCATAAAATTTATTGAGTAATATATGTAGTATATATAATGTCAAATATGGATAGGACCAGAAATTAAATATTGAAATAGGTATAAGTTTTCTGTATTTAAAGGTTTCTTTTTTTGTTTTATTTGGTTAGGGGCAGGAAGTTTTTTTGTTGTGGTTGGGCTTTTCTTGGGGCATTCATTTAGGGGAATTTTTTCTAGGATTGGGACTTTCCTTTTTGCCCCAGGACCTCAGGGGTGCCCCAGCCTGGGGCCTCTCCTGCATGGTAGAGAAGGAATCCAGGCAGTGTTCTGGGACTTTGAATCTACACAAATGTTTTCCAAAAGTGTTTGCAGAGATCCAGCTGTGGGGAAGCTATTGTGAAGGTTTGTAACCTTCTTAGAGGTAAAAAAAATATTTACTATTGGTATGAATTGATTGTCATTGATAAGCAGCTGAGATTCTCTAGTACTGGAGAAAAAAATCAGTTTTATTTCAATAAAATTGAATAATTACATGGTGATTCCCACATTCCAAACTCTGTTAGTCCTTGTCCTCTCAAAGTGCAAAGAAGTTGAAGTAATGGAACAGAATTATTCCACCTAAAACATTCTGCATGAACCATGTACATTTTTGTTTTAGCCTCTTCATTTAAAATATCTGAGTTCTTTGTCCTTTTCATTTTAAGCAATCTTGCTCTATTTGTGGACACCCTTTTTGCTAAGCTAGTACGAGATGGAAAATAGGAGCAAAGTGTTTTAGCATGATGTGCATTACTGTGTTTCAGTAACCTTCCTGTTTATCATTAGGGCAAAATAGAAGAAAAGAATTTCTTCTGAACCTGGTTTCCTTTTCTAGCATAAATTGTTGGTTTCTAGCTCAAGGAGCATCTTAGATTAGTCAGAAAGCTGAAGGAGCATCTGGAATTTTAGCACCTGTCATATGTGATGAAGTTATGCTCATCCTACATTCATACCTGGTGAAAAATACAGATGGTGCTGGTTTGTATTTCTGAAACCTTTCATTAGCAGTTTCCATCTTTGCAGCAGCACAAGTGGGGGGCAGGGGGGAGTACATGAAGGTTTATAAGCAGGGTGAAATCTCTGTGTGTGCTACGTAGGTACAATAACACAACTTGCAGGAAGGTACAGCTGCCAATGAAAACCAGTTTCAGCTCTGCTCATGGGTTTTTATCCAGATGGATGCTGATTGTTCAGCATTACCTAATGGCCAGCTTCTTTCAGAATTTGCAAAGGTATCTGTTCAAACTATATTTTAGCATAATATATTTTTATACTTTATTGATGATAACTAATACATTAATAAAGCACACATTATACAGTAAACAATAATAAAAATAATTTCAGTGAGGATATTTAGAAGTAAATGAAATTTTAATTGGGATACTTTTGTAACTACTCTCCCTACATGGGAGCTGCCTCAGGCTGGATGAGTGTGAGGATATCCAGTTATTCCTTTGGGCTTGGTGCATGGCAGGGTGCAGAGCTCATGGTAAATCTTGATTAAACACTTTCAATATCAAAATATTTTAAAGCACAGACTTTGAAGAAATAATGTACGAAAGTCTATTGCAAGCCTGGGTGCAAGCTGTCCTTATTATTGATGGGTGTTTTGTCAAACCACTCTGAGGACAGAGTATGTCCCAAAAGCTTCACAAACCCTTGTCTTCTGCTGGCAGGGCAGCGTCCTAGCCTCGGTCTCACGGGCTGTGTGGAGATTCCTTCCTGGAGCAATGTCCCCCTGTGAGGATGAGCCAGAGATTGGGACATTGGACCAGGTAAGGATCTTTTTCTCTTTAGTCCTTGTTTTTGCTGGCTTTAATGCCACGGCTGCAGTGTTCCTTCAGATGCTGTGCCCTGCAACAGCAGTTCCAGCTCCTGAGCTGGGCAGGGTACAGTTCTGGGGAGGGGCTCACCAGTGTCCATTTGAATCAATCATTTGTTCTATTTCTGTCAGTCTCTCAGGTTTGCCACCCTCGGTCCCACGGGACAGAGCTGTGCAAAGGCTCTGTCCTGTCTGTACAAAATCCTGGGCAGTGTTTCCAGCAGCAGGGGCTAGAGGCATCAGGGGCTGCCTTTTGAGCCTTGTTCTTCCCTTGGGTTTTACAGAGGGTGACAGACTCTGCCCTTAAGGACCCAATGTTTATTTTGAACATTGATCCTGCAGATGGACAGTTCAGGTAACAGGGATTAGAGTCAGTTCTTGGACCCAACACAGATTTTTTTTCCCACAAAGACCAACTGAAGTTCTGAGATAGCAGACAGATGATGCACTGGAACTTTGGGATTCATAGTAAGTGTTCCCTCCCTTTGGGAGGTTGAACTGAAGTGATCTCATGGCTGAGAGCTGCATCACCCCTGCTGCTGGCAGAGGAGGCAGAACTGGGACAGGACAGCTCCTCCATTCCTTGGTTCCACAAAATCCTGTGTTAAAATTCCGGGGCTGCTGCGGGCGTTGATTCTGTGAGTTCCAGATAAAGCTTACTGCTGCACAGAGGTTGGTGCCACACAGGACCTGGTCCTTCATCTGGGACGTTTTACTGAGGATGTTGTTCCAAGGGAAATGGCTCTTAATGCTGAAGGTTCTGCTGTGGCCCATGTACCAAGGGACCTGATACTGTATGTGGAATGTGTTACCAAGGATGCTACAGACACCTGGGCTTTTATGTGGGAAGTTTTACTGAAGAAGTTGTTACATGGGACCCTGGTTCATTATATGGGCTTACTTTGCCAAGCCTTGTAAGGTGATTGCTTTGCCATGCCTTGTATGTGCCTTGTATGTGCTTACACCCAGAGCTGCCCTGCCCTGGCACACAGTCACAATTCAATTTGTATCTGTACTTGCCTTTGTATACATTGTTTGGCTGTGTTTGATGAAGTGTAAATTAAAAAAAAAATTCATTCAATAAAATTGAATATAATAAAGATACCCCAGTCCTTCTCCCCCCTCTTCCCCTGGCTCCTGTCTTTATTTGGTATGATTTATTCATTTTCTTCACTGTCTTTCTTGCTTTGCTTCTCACTTTACTTTCAGTCTATTTCTGGCTTTGCTTTTCTATTTTGAGCTCTCTGCGTCTCTCTGGTTCTCTAAGTCTATCACTATATCCTTATTTCCCTCTACCACTCTTTCCCTGTAAGTCTGTTTCTTCTCTGTTTCTCTAACTGTGTATTACTATTTTCCTTTAACCCCTAAGTATTTTGCTTTCTCTCTCTCACCCTAACTCTTTCTGTCTCTGTGTTTCTTTTTCTAATTCTCTATGTCTCTCAGTGACCCCACCCCCCCCGCTCCCAGGAAAAGAGGCCCCGCCCCAAGAGCCAGAGGCCCCACCTCCAGCAGAGGAAACCCTGCCCCTGGGGGTGAAGCCCCGCCCCCCAGACTATGGGACATGTCCCCTCCCTGGTGGGTGCAGCCTACTTTCCTGGAAGGCAAGGGCTGTTCTTCCGTAGGCATGGCCTCTTTGTAGGCGTGGTCTCATTTCCTGAGGCAAGGGGCTATTCCCTGGTGGGCGGGGCCACCTTCCTTGGGGGTGGAAGGGATCTCCTCTCCTGGGGGCGTGGCCCCCTCCCCGGTGAGTGTGGCCTCTCCTCCAGTGTGAGCACTTAAGGTGATGAGAGAACAGGGCAGCCCCAGGTGTGAGCACTTAGGGTGAGCAGTCCCAGGTGTTCACAATGAGAGTGAGGATGAGCAGGTCCTGCTGGGGGCTGTTTTAGGGGGAGGGTTTTACTGCTCTCTTCGGTATGGAGCTGCTGGGGGAGAGCAGTTTATGGTGGGTTCCCGGGGGTACCTCGTGGAACGGAGGTGAGAGCACCTCACAGGATCTGGGGAAATGCTGGGATGTGGAGCACTGCTTCAGCGAGGTGCTGAGGGACACTTCTGTGCGACAAAGCAACTGCTGAACAGGTGAGCCAGTGTGGCTTTGTAGTGGGAACTTGTCTCTTTTCCCTAGTCAGCTTTCTCTTGGCTATCCCTCCCTGGTGCCCCCAGGAAAAAAAGGGGGGCTATGGGGACAAAAGAAATTTAAATTGAGGGGAGAGGCACTTCTTCCATTTTTGTATGTGTTTAAACTGCGGGAAATAGTCCTCCAGCTGTGATTTTAAGGGGACTGACAGACGCGGGCGAGTGTGAACCGTGCAGAGCCGAGCCGCAGAGCCGAACCGAGCTGTGCCAGAGCGGCAGGCGGGAGCGGCGGCAGGAACCGAGCTCGTTTCGTCCACTCCGGAGGGGGCTCGGGGGCCGCCCGGGCCCGGTGCCGGCCCCGCTGGGTGGGCAGGGGCAGGCGCGGTTCTCCCGGCGCAGCCCCCGCCAGAGGAGCAGCCTTAGCCCCGGGGGCCGAGCCGCTGCGGCTCGGCAACGGCTTCTCTCGCCTGGCGCCGCTCGGCTCCGCGCGGGTCGGCTCGGCTCCGCGCGGGTCGGCTCGGCTCCGCGCGGGTCGGCTCGGCTCCGCGCGGGTCGGCTCGGCTCCGCGCGGGTCGGCTCGGCTCCGCGCGGGTCGGCTCGGCTCGGCTCCGCTCGGCGCCGCTCGGGTCGGCTCGGCTCCGCTCGGCTCGGCGCCGCGCGGCTCCCCTCGGCTCGGTGCCGCTCGGCTCCGCGCAGGTCGGCTCGGCGCCGCTCGGCTCGGTGCCGCTCGGCGCCGCGCGGCTCGGCTCCGCGCCAGCGTCCCGTTCCGCCGCTCTGCGCCGCCTCCCGCTCGGCATCTCCTCCCTCCCCGCGCCGGCATCTGCTCCGCGCCGCTTCCCCTCGCCCGGGTCCCGGTGAAAGCAGTGCCACATCTGTCACCTTAAGCGCTACATCTTTCTGACACGTGCTCGGGTTGGGGTTTTCATGTCAGTTTTTCTGGTCTAAAGGCTTTTCTTGTGCCCCAAAAGCCACAAGGAACCTGCCAGAAGCAGGCCTTCATTGCATAGGTGGGATTTCAATTTGCTCTTGGATTCTTCTTTCCCATCTTTTTTGGAGTTCTTGTGCCAGAGGGGGGCTCTGACCCCCAAGCCACACAGGGTCTGTTGCCTTGCTAAGTGGGAATTAAATTGGCCAAGTCTGTCAGGAAAGCAAAACCATCCTGGGATTTGTTTGGCCAAAGATGGACTGTGAATATATCTGCAGTAGCAATCGGTGTGAATGCTGATAGTTTTGGGTTGTCTGGTGCCTCTGGCCCCTCAGATGTTTTTAGCAGCAATCCATTTTTTAAAAGAACACAAAGAGCTTACAATGTGGAAGATTGTTTAGGAAATGCATCCATAAAAGGGACTCTTTTTGTAGTTCTCCTTCCTGCTTTCACCTGGGCTGGAAGGATGGGCATGGCCTGTATTTATCATATGAAAGTGATGTTACTAAATTTGTCCATAGATTCTGATGATGATGATTATTATTACACTTTTTTTTGACAGAAAACATTTTCATTTTGCCTTTCCCACGTTGTTTTCAGGTCCTGCCCTGGAGTGACATGTGTGGTCTCAGACAGTGATTCCCTAGGAGGAAGGGGAGCCTTTGTCTCACCTGCACAGCTCAGGTGGATGTGACAGAATTGGTGTGGCCTGACAAGGAATGAACAGCTGTGTTCTGGAGTGCCTCGAAACCTTTCTCTGTCAGGTTTTGGGGGGGTTTCTCTTTGGGATTTCTTGTGATGCAGCACCTGGGGTGTCCCTTTGTGCAAAGTCCAGTGGTAAAGGATTGAATGACTGACAAGCAGGGTCTGGGATGAAAATGGTTCTGTTAAAATCAAGCAAAGAATGCAATAAGAAAGATGAGCATCCTTTTAATTTCTGAAATAGTTTGGAATAAAAATGCTGGGAAAAGGCACTTTTGCATTTGAATTGGTGTCACCTGGATAAAACCCCTTAGTGAGCAATGAGAGCAGAAATGTGAAAGCCAGGATTCTTTGACTTCTGCAGGGGACTTAATTTTCTTTTCTTTTCCTCCTCTCTTTCAGGACAGGAAAAATCATTACGCTGCTCGCATCTTTGCCAAAAGCTGTGGTGGTTGAACAGCCAAAGCCAAGAGACTTCAGCATCAGGGGTCTGTGCTTGAGGGCTCCTGGTCCTGTCTGTGCTGTGGGGTAAGTCACAGGGATGCTGCGTTCCTCTTTTCCTTCCTGCTGGGATTGGCTGCCTAGGGAATCCTGGATCTGGGTGAAATGCCAGCTCTCCTGGTGTTCAGGGATGCAAGGTCTGAGGGACTACGTTTACCTAGGGCTTTCCAGCAAGAGGAAATGGGGTGCCAGAGCCGTGTCCCATCAGGCTGCGTTTCCCTCTGGGGAGGAGGGAGTCTGGGCTGAAGCAAGATTGCCACGAGCGCTTGGATGAGCATTCCAGGGAACAGGGAGCTGGGAATTGCAGGTGCTGCCGGAACCATTGCCTTAGGTCTGCTCCATCTCTGTCTGACCAGTGGGATTTGTGCTGGAGAGAGAGGTGGTGTTGGGAACAAAAGCAGGAGTAAATCCTCTCTGGAGATGTGCAGCAAAGGACTGAATAGCATGGAAGGAGAGCATTTAGAAACTCTATAGCTCTTTCTCCCAAAATTAAGATGGAGCAGTGAAGGGGGTGGTTGGGTTTGGTCTGGGAATCTTATTCTTTGTGCAATTTTTAATTATTGGACAACATACTGTACAGTATCTTTTGAACAAAAGCGGTCAGAAATTTAGGTTAAGGATTAGAACTTTGTCTGTGAAACACTTCAACTCTTTTGTAATGTCCATTTAGAGGTGGGTTTTGGCAGCCCAAGTCCAGCCAGGGTTCTAAGCAGAGGCATCTTTAGTCTGAGAGAAATCCGGAACAGTTCGGAAATTTAGCAGGCAGAAGCCCAGTCTAAGGCTGCATTTCACAGAGAAATAGGCCCCTGTTTGTGTCCACTGCCCAGTTAATTAAACGTGGCTGCTGCCTGCTAAAATTCCAAACAGTGCAGAGCCTCTCACAAGCACAATCTGGTACCACTTAGAAGCCTGGCTGTTTTATGAGTGCCAAACACCTGCTATAAACTAACATTACAAAACTGGTGAAGTGAGCTGTATTTCACAGAGAAATAGGCCATTATTTGTGTCCAGGTCCCTGTGCCCGATACTGGGCTTCTGCCTGCCATAATCCCGAACGGATCAGAATTTTTCCCAGGCACAACCTGTCACTACTTAGAACCCTGATAGTTCTCTGAGTGCCAAAAGCCTCCTCTAAATAGACATTAGAAAAGTGGTGAATTCAGCCATATTTCGCAGAGAAATGGGCCCATGTTTGTCTCCAGCGCCCAGTGAATTAAACACGGCTTCTGCCTGCTAAAATTCCAAACAGTCCAGGATCTCCCACAGACACACCACATAGAACCCTGACAGTTCATTCAGTACCAAAATGCTCCTCTAAACATACATTACAAAAGTGATGATGTGAGCTTTATTTCACAGAGAAATAAGCCCCTGTTTTTGTCTGTGCCCGAGACTGGGCTTCAGCCTGCTCATATGCCAAACAATTTAGGATCTCACAGACACCATCTGGCACCACTTAGAACCTGGCTGTTCATTCATTGCCAAACACCTGCTCTAAACAAATCTTACAAAAGTGGTGAAGTGAGCTGCATTTCACAGAGAAATAGGCCTCTCTTTGTCTCCAGTGCCCAGTGAATTAAACATGGCTTCTGCCTGCTAAAATTCCAAACAGTTCAGGGTCTCTCACAAGCACAATCTGGCACCACTTAGAAGCTTGGCTGTTTTTTGAGTGCCAAACACCTGCTTTAAACTGCCATTACCAAAGTGATGATGTGAGCTTTATTTCACAATGAAATCAGCCCCTGTTTGTGTCCAGGTCCCTGTGCTCAAGAGTGGGCTCTGTCTTCTGCAAGTATTAACAAATCTGGTGTTTACCCAAACCCCAGCTGCCACCACTTAGAAGACTTGCTACCTTTAGAGTGACAAAGACCTCCTTCAGACCGGTATGGGAAAACTGGGAGGGTAAGTAGTTTTTCAAAGTGAAAAGTGCCAATGTTTTTTCCCAGGGCCCTGCGCCTGAGACTGGTTCTCAGCCTGCTAAATTTTCGAACGGATCAGAATTTTTCCCAGGCAGAACCTGTCACTATTTAGAACCCTGGTAGTTCTTTGAGTGCCAAAAGCCTCCTCTAAAATAGACATTAGAAAAGTGTCAAATTGAGCCATATTTCGCAGAGAAATGGGCCAGTTTTTGTCTCCAGTGCCCAGTGAATTAAACACGGCTTCTGCCTGCTAAAATTCCAAACAGTTCAGGGTCTCTCACAAGCACAGTCTTGTACCACTTAGAAGCCTGGCTGTTTTTTGAGTGCCAAACACCTGCTATAAACTAACATGACCCAAAGTGTCGAAGTGAGCTGTAATTTACAGTCAAATAGGCCCCTGTTTATGTCCAGGTCCCTGTTCTTGAGACTGGGCACTGTCTTCTGCAAGTATTAACAAATCTGGTTTCTCTCCAAACCCCAGCTGCCACCACTTAGAAGACTTGCTACCTTTAGAGTGACAAAGACCTCCTTCAGACTGGTATGGGAAAACTGGGAGGGTGAGTACTTTTTCAAAGCGAAAAGTGCCAATGTTCTTGCTAAGGGCCCTGAGCCTGAGACTGGGCTTCTGCCTGCTAAATTTTTGAACGGATCAGAATTTTTCCCAGGCACAACCTGTCACTACTTAGAACCCTGGTAGTTCTCTGAGTGCCAAAAGCCTCCTCTAAATAGACATTAGAAAAGTGTTGAATTCAGCAATATTTCACAGAGAAATGGGCCCATGTTTGTCTCCAGCGCCCAGTGAATTAAACACGGCTTCTGCCTGCTCATATCCCAAACAGTCCAGGATCACCCACAGACACACCACATAGAACCCTGACAGTTCATTCAGTACCAAAATGCTCCTCTAAATATACATTACAAAAGTGATGATGTGAGCTTTATTTCACAGTGAAATAAGCCCGTTTTTGTCTGTGCCCGAGACTGGGCTTCAGCCTGCTCATATGCCAAACAATTTAGGATCTCACAGACACCATCTGGCACCACTTAGAACCTGGCTGTTCATTCATTGCCAAACACCTGCTCTAAACAAATCTTACAAAAGTGGTGAAGTGAGCTGCATTTCACAGAGAAATAGGCCTCTCTTTGTCTCCAGTGCCCAGTGAATTAAACATGGCTTCTGCCTGCTAAAATTCCAAACAGTTCAGGGTCTCTCACAAGCACAATCTGGCACCACTTAGAAGCCTGGCTGTTTTTTCAGTGCCAAACACCTGCTCTAAACTGACATTACCAAAGTATCGATGTGAGCTTTATTTCTCAGGGAAATCAGCCCCTGTTTGTGTCCAGGTCCCTGTTCTTGAGACTGGGCTCTGTCTTCTGCAAGTATTAACAAATCTGGTTTTTACCCAAACCCCAGCTGCCACCACTTAGAAGACTTGCTACCTTTAGAGTGACAAAGACCTCCTTCAGACCGGTATGGGAAAACTGGGAGGGTGAGTACTTTTTCAAAGCGAAAAGTGCCAGTGTTCTTGCCCAGGGCCCTGTGCCTGAGACTGGGCCTCAGCCTGCTAAATTTCCGAACAGATCAGAATTTTTCCCAGGCGCAGCCTGTCACTACTTAAAACCCTGATAGTTCTCTGAGTGCCAAAAGCCTCTTCTAAATAGACATTAGAGAAGTGGTCAATTCAGCCATATTTCGCAGAGAAATGGGCCCATGTTTGTCTCCAGTGCCCAGTGAATTAAACACGACTTCTGCCTTCTCATATCCCAACAGTACCAGGATCTCACAGACACCATCTGGCACCACTTAGTACTTGGCTGTTCATTCATTGCCAAACACCTCCTCTAAGTACATCTATAAAGTGGTGAAGTGAGCTGTATTTCACAGAAATAGGCCCCTCTTTGCTCCAGTGCCCAGTGAATTAAACATGGCTTCTGCCTGCTAATATTCCAAACAGTTCGGGGGCTCTCACAGACAAATCTCTTAGAATCCTGTACCTATACATCGAGCCCAGTACCAAAATCCTCCTCCTAGAACCTTAGAACCTAGACATTTCAGAACTGTTGAAGTGAGCTCGTATTTCACAGAGAAATAGGCCTCTCTTTGCCTCCCGTGCCCTGTGAATTAAGCATGGCTTCTGCCTGCTAAAATTCCAAACACGTTCAGGGTCTCTCACAGGCACAATCTGGCACCACTTAGAAGCCTGGCTGTTTTTGAGTGCCAAACACCTGCTCTAAACTGACATTAACAGAGTGTTGAAGTGAGCTTTATTTTACAGTGATGTAGGCCCCTATTTGTGTCCAGGTCCCTGTGCTTGAGACTGGTACTGTCTCCTGAAAGTATTAACAATCTGGTTTTACCCCAACCCCAGCTGCCACCACTTAGAAGACTTGCTACCTTTAGAGTGACAAAGACCTCCTTCAGACCGGTATGGGAAAACTGGGAGGGTGAGTACTTTTTCAAAGCAAAAAGTGCCATGTTTCTTGCCCGGGCCCTGCGCCTGAGACTGGGCCTCAGCCTGCTAAATTTCCGAACGATCAGAATTTTTCCAGGCGCAGCCTGTCACTACTTAGAACCCTGATAGTTCTCTGAGTGCAAAAGCCTCCTCTAAATAGACATTAGAGAAGTGGTGAATCAGCCATATTCCAGAGAAATGGGCCCATGTTTTGTCTCCGGCGCCCAGTGAATTAAACGACGGCTTGTGCCTGCTAAATTCAAAACAGTCCAGGATCTCCCAGACACACCACATAGAACCCTGACAGTTCATTCAGTACAAAATGCTCCTCTAAATATACATTACAAAAGTGATGATGTGAGCTTTATTTCACAGTGAAAAAGCCCCTGTTTGTGTCTGTGCCCGAGACTGGGCTTCGGCCTGCTCATATGCCAAACAGTTTAGGATCTCACAGACACCATCTGGCACCACTTAGAACC